>NC_040085.1:4815937-5129843 GCF_003369695.1 Bos indicus x Bos taurus
CCCAGCACTGCTCCACAAGACACAGAAGGTGCTCAAATTCGTAATTGACAAGAAATTAATAAAAGAGCTATTTCAAAGAAGATAGCGGCCAGGAAACTGAGAGTATTCCATTCCTTCCTCTGCTCCCTGCCCCCCTCCACCCACTAAGCAAGAGAGGGGTGCTGTTCCCACAACCCTTGACAGAGCAAGTGGGAAGAGTGGTCACCACTTCTGGAGAGGGTGGGGCACAGTGAGTGCCAGCCAACAGGACCTTGGGTAGAAGGGCATGGCCATCCTGTACAACCCCACACGGGAGCCAAGGAGATAAGTGGCCCACCCTCCATCTCCTCTCCCACCCCAACTACTCTGACTTGGCCAGAGCCAATGTGCCAGGGGGTCCACTGATGCAGAGTGCTCATGCCAGCCCCTCCAGACAGAAAGCAGAGAAAGGGCAGGTGGGCAGGGGGCCCCACTTTGCCCCAGGACTAAGAAAAGGCCCCCTACTCGTACCTCACCTTCACTCAGCTCCACCACACTGCTGTCCGCCCCAGGCATCAGACCGAAATATCACACTCCAACAAAGACAGGGAGGAAAAAGACTAAGGATAACAGTAGCAGCTTGACTTAGCATTCCAGACACCTTGTACACATGACCTGTAATCCTGACAACAACCTGCAAGGGAGGAGAGGGGGAGGGAAAGTTTGGGGCAGGGAAAGGATTCCTTTTTGCTGAAGAAACCGAGGCACAGAATGGTAAAGGGACTTGGTAAACAGACACCTACTTTATAAATGGCAGAGGGAATATTCAAACCTGGTGTCACTGGCTCCATAACCTGAAATTATCATATAGTTGTGGAAAATATTCATCAAGGGTGCAGAAAAGAGTTAACAGAGCAGGCCTGGGGTTGCTATCCTAAAAGACTGCTTGCAGTTTTGATCATGAATTGATGTGAATGATAAAATTTTTTTTCTACATACAAGGACTATTTGGTTATTCTGCTTTACTCTGTTTATACAGTGAATTATATTTATAGGTGTCAGTTCAGTTCAGTTACTCAGTCGTGTCCAACTCTTTGTGACCCCATGAACTGCAGCACAGCAGGCCTCCCTGTCCATCGCCAACTCCCGGAGTCTACCCAAACTCTTGTCTATTGAGTTGGTGATGCCATCCAACCATCTCATCCTCTGTTGTCCCCTTCTCCTCCTGCCTTCAGTCTTTCCCAGCATCAGGGTCTTTTCAAATAAGTCAGCCCTTCACATCGAGTGGCCAAAGTATTGGAGTTTCAGCTTCAGCATCAGTCCTTCCAATGAACACCCAGGACTGATCTCCTTTAGGATGGACTGGTTGCATCTCCTTGCGGTCCAAGGGACTCTCAAGAGTCTTCTCCAACACCACAGTTCAAAAGCATCAATTCTTTGGTGCTCAGGTGTCTTTATAGTCCAACTCTCACATAATATTAAACCATTCCTTTAAAAAAAAAAAAAAAGCTTGCTGGGACTTCCCGGGTAGTCCAGTGGTTAAGACTCTGCTCTCAATGCAGGGGACCCAGGTTCAACCCCTAGTCAGGGAACTAGATCCCACATGACACAACAAAGAGTTTGCATGCCACAACTAAGACCCAGTGCAGCAAAATAAATAAATAAATATTAAAAAAAAAAAAAAAGCTTTCTGGCCAAGTTAGCCACTGGCTGGTACCTGCGAGCTTGGGTTTGGGGAGGGCTGCCCCATTTCAGAACTGATAATGTACCCATACTGTCCAATGTGTCTTATGCTGAACACCTGCTTTCCTCTGGCCATCTGGAACTTTGGTACAAGCTAGGCAGGGTGTGCTTACATGCCCAGCCCCGAGTAAAACTCTGGGTATGAAATCTCTAATGAGTTTCCCTGGTGGACATTACACATGTGGTGTGGCAACTACTTGCTGGGAAGAATTAAACACATCTCCTGTGACTCCGCTGGGAAAGGAATCTTGGAAGCTCGCACCTGGTTTCCTCAAGATGTTGGCCCATGCACCTGTTTCCTTTGCTGATTCTGCTTTGTATCCTTTGCTGGGATAAGTTATCACCATGAGTCAACTACGTGCTGAGTCCTGCAAGTCCCCTAGCAAGTCACTGAATGAGAGGTACTCCTGAGCATCCTGGAACATCAGTTACCCCTCACCAGCAGCTGAGGGAGGCTGTGGGGCTTTGCAAAGTGCACAGATTTAAGGAAGTTCTAGATCTGCCTCATTTGTGAGGAAATAACAAGAGAGACCCAAAGGTAAAAGCTGGGGACTTCCTAGGTGGTAAAGATTCCATGCTCCCAATGCAGGTGTCCAAGCTCAAACCCTGATCAGGGAAATAGATCCCACATGCCACAACTGAAGATCCTGCATGCTGCAGCTAAGACTGGGCACAGTCAAACAACTAAATAAATATTAAAAAAAAAATAATAATAACCACAAATTGCCTGTGGACCTGGAGCAGACTCAAATGGAGACCACTAAGATTAAACACACATGGCAAGGGGCAGAGACTAAATGGTGTGGCTTATTTGACTAGTTCTGCGTCCAGAGAAATTTAAGGTTTAGGCTACAACTCCCAATATCTGCTCTTTCTTTCCTAGGCACAGAGCCCACGATTTTATCCCGAACATCGATGCTCAGAATAAGACTGCTTCTCCCAGATTTGCTTATAGTTGGGTGTGGTCATATGATTAAGTTCTGGCTAATGGCATGTAAGCAAAGAATTATGGGAATCTTCTTTTAAAGACAGCTGATGT
The DNA here is from genome assembly GCF_003369695.1 of Bos indicus x Bos taurus. Taxonomy (NCBI): domain Eukaryota; kingdom Metazoa; phylum Chordata; class Mammalia; order Artiodactyla; family Bovidae; genus Bos; species Bos indicus x Bos taurus. Next base: position 4,818,678 of record NC_040085.1, read on the forward strand.
TCCCTCTTTATCCTTTTCTCCCTCCTACTCTGGAATGTGGATGTAACAGCCAAAGCTCCAGAAGCCATCTTCAACTGAGGAGAAAACTTTGGGAATGGAAGTGTCATAGCAGAGAATAAGATAGAATTGACACTGTAAAGTCAAACCCTGGCCCTAAAATTTATACATTTGGGCTTTTTGAAAATGAGAATTTTTTAATCTGTTTAAGGCTTTTCTGTTACTCCCATTGAATTTAATTCTCCTTAATTCAGAAGATATTCAAGATGGGCAAGTGTTTTATAAAGTTATATATCCAAAACTATAAAATCACCAGATTTTATACCTGAATGGTCATTGGGGACCATTTTTTTCAACCTCCTCATTTTACAGCTGGAGAAACTGAGGCCCAGTCACCGCTGATTTGGGTCCTATGGCTAATTAGAACCAGAGCTGGAACTAGTTCCTACGTGTAAATACTCACAGGCTCAGACTGCTCCTCCTGCTGTGAGAACAACCTCAGCTACACCAGATCTCAAGTATGAACAGTTCCTCTCTTCTAGAGCACTACAACAGAAAGTGTGGATAGATTTATGTCACAAAATTCCAGGGGTCTCCTGGGAGGCTTCCCCACCTCCTGTTTTGATGGCAAAGACCCAGCAGTGGAAGGTGGGCACGTCCTAGGACTTTGAAAGCTCCAGCTTTTCTTCTCCATCCTCAGCAGACTCCATGCCTTCATCTAGCCTTGGAGTTTGAACCTGAGGCACCGGGAGGGCCTCTGACCCATTTAGTGCATGTTGAGGAGGACCCAGACTGGACTTGAGCTCCCCCTGTGCAACCTTAGCCAGCTGCCTTTATGAAGCACACAAAACCAGCACTTCTATACAGCTGACCCTTGAAAAACACATGTTTAAACTGTGCACGTCCACTTATACATGTATTATTTTTTTAATAAACATGTATTACAGTACTACACAATCTGTGGGTGGTTGTGTTAGGTAGGTAGAACAGGGAAAAGGAGTCCAAAATGGCAGTGGCCACAAGACAAGGAAGGGAAAATCCCCCGAAAATAGAACAAAAGAAGGTCCGAGGACCAGAGTGAGGACCTCAGGTAAAACAAACAACACTCCTGGCTGGCCCAATTTACATAGGACAGGCCCAGGGAGAGAAAAACATATAAAAAGAGGAACCAAAGCGAGCTCTCTCTCTCCCGTGCGCTGGGGCGCTCTTCTCCTCGTGTCTTTAGATCGACGTGCCCTCATGCCTCAAAGATGGATTTTCCTGCTATCTTCTAAATAAAATAGAGTTGTAACACTGAGCTGTAACACTGATTTGTCTAAGAGCTATAACATGGTCCATTCGAGACCCGAGAGCTGTAACACAGTCTATCCAAGACCTGAGAGCTGTGACACGCCGAGGGGGCTTTAATGTCCGTCAGCCCAAATCTTTGTTGTGACGAGACAAAGAGCCGAGGAACATATGCTTGCATGACAGTTGGATGCACAGATAAGAACCACACAACATGTAAGGTCGACTGTAAAGTAATACTGGATTTCTCATCGTGCAAGAGGGTCTGCATTTGCAACCCCCATGTTGTTCCAAGTCAACTGTACAGAGGTCCTGGTCAACCTCAGGCTTCAGAAGGAGCTCCCTGGGATCCGTCTTGCTTCCCAAAACACTCTTGGCCTTGCTGACATCAGGAGAACTTATATTTTGACTGAAACACACTGAAGCAGGTATGTTTAGCATCCACTTCTCTTAGGATCCCTCACTCAACCATGTCAAACTGCCAGCACATGCAGCTTGTTTCAGAGCGTTCTCTGGTGTTAAGACCACTTTTTCTACCCATGTGGTAGCCTGGGAGTGCACGGGAATTAAGAGCCTCAGGAACAAGCTCCAACCAGTCCCTTACCTTGGGGGGATGCCCCTGAGGCGTGGATTCTCTGCTACCCAACATGATGAAGCCCCAGTTGCCTCAACAGTAGTCACCTTCCCACCCCAACTCACTCTCCATTCCCCTACCTGGGGTTCCTTCACCTCCAAATAAAGAAGGATACTCAAATCCTTAACTCAGCGTCTGCTTCTGGATAAACCAACCAGAAGTAAAAGTAAAGCTCCTTCCACACTATCCCATTCAGATTTTATTTGATCCAGAGTAGCGAATCCGAGGCTTGAATGGATCCCCAGTACTCGTGAGCATGCACACACATTCATATGTAGAAATGCCCAACTTCCCCCTGGATCAGTCCTCCCAAAGACATCCATGCACCTCAGCCACTTAGCTGGGCTCTACTGTCCTCCACGAATAGCCCAGAGATCAGTAAATTAAAGGAAACCAGAACAATGAGGGCATGGTGGTATTGGATCTCATTCATCTGTTTAACCCCACTCTCCAGCCATCATCATATGTAGTGCACAGACCTTGGAGAATGCTCATTAAATATCTGGTAATCAGAGAAGCAATTGGAAGTGGGCAGCCTCTGCTACTGCACCCCCAAACCCCCCACTGTATCATCTCTCTGGGCACCAAGGATGCTTCCCCCACCCCTACTCTCTCCACACATAACTGTGCAGAAACTGCATTTGGTTTTTCCAAACTATTCTTCTGCATCTTCAAAAGCATGTGCCAGGGACATGCTCTTGACACAGCCGGCGTGTTCATAAGTACATTTCCATTTTAGCGAGCACAGCTGTCGCTCCTGCTGGGGGCCTGCTGGTCTTGCTCTGCCACCTGCCCAGAGGGGAATTTTAATTCCCAGAGTGTCTCTTAATTCAGGGGTCCTCCCAAGAGCCTCCCTGACCATTGTCTTCTAGCTATTTCATGAGTACCTCAAGTGACAGGGAACTCACTACCTATAAGCTTTTGACCTGATAGGGCTACATGAAGTAGACTATCCTTTTGTTGGAAGAGTCCATTGATTTTGAATAATAGACACTTACTATATATTTACTATATACCAGGCACTACTAAAAGTGCTTTACTGGGACGTCCCTGGTGGTCCAGTGTTAAGAATCCAGCTGCCAATGCAGGCGACACAGATTTGAGCCCTGCTCCAGGAAGATCCCACGTGCCACAAGGCAACCTAAGCCCACGCACCCTAGGGCCTGTGCTAACAAGAGAAGCCACTGAGATGAAGGGTAGCCCCCATTCACTGCACCTAGAGAAAGTCCATGCCCAGCAACAAAGACCCAGCACAGCCATAATGAATCTTTATATACAAGTGCTTTACCTGTGTGAACTCATTTAATCACCACAGCAACCCTATGAAATAGCTGCTACTGTTATCCTTCCCACTTCCCAGCACAGAGAAGTTAATAGCTTGCCCACAATCACAGAGCTAGCAGTTGGCAGAACAAGATTTCAGACCAAGGGAGTCTCACCGTAGAGTCTTCCTGTATTGCCTTCTGTTCACTCAGGGAGAAATCTCCCACCATACAACTAAGCCTTTTTAGGGCCTTGTGATAAAAGCCAAGGACCCTCCCCACTCCCTTTGCTAAAGTGCATATGGATACAACACTTTACATATAATGTCAGCGAGTCAACCCACCCCAGCCCGTGGCACTTGGGTTAAGAACCCACTGAATATTTTGCGTTTGCATCCATCTGAAAGTCATCTGAGGAGCTTTTCTGTATCCAATGGGCCTCCTCATGTTTCTCCATGCTAAATTTGCCCAGTTCCATATGAAAGAATCTTTAACCCCCTCGCCTCCAGGTAACCAAAGAAAGACTAATTTAAACAATAATGAGTGCTATTGTGTACTTTGAAAACAAGGTACAATAAAGACTGACTTGAAAATCATGCGCTTCAGGGTTGTACTTATTTGTTGCTGCTGACGTTAGGCCTGTGTTGGCAACACACAGAAAGGAGTGATGAAAGTGCCCACAAACTTACAACCTGACATTTCAACTCCCAGAACCCATTTCAAGACAATGCTTCATGTGGAAATAAAAGCCGTATGTAGTCAGTTCAGTCTCAGTCATGTCCGACTCTTTGCGACCCCATGGACTGCAGCACACCAGGCTTCCCTGTCCATCGCCAATTCGCAGAGCCTACTCAAACTCATGTCCATTGAGTCGGTGATGACATTCAACCATCTCATCTTCTGTTGTCCCCCTCTCCTCCTGCCTTCAATCTTTCCCAGCATCAGGGTCTTTTCAAATGAGTCAGTTCTTCACATCAGGTGGCCAAAGTATTGGAGTTTCAGCTTCAGCATCAGTCCTTCCAATGAACACCCAGGACTGATTTCCTTTAGGATTGACTGGTTCGATCTCCTTGCTGTCCAAGGGACGCTCAAGAGTCTTCTCCAACACCACAGTTCAAAAGCATCAATTCTTTGGTGCTCAGCTTTCTTTAAAGCTGAGCTAAGTTGAGCTAAGCTCAACTTTCACATTCATACATGACTACTGGAAAAACCATAGCTTTAACTAGACAGAGCTTTGTTGGCAAAGTAATGTCTCTGCTTTTCAATATGCTATCTAGGCTGGTCATAACTTTTATTCCAAGGAGCAAGTGTCTTTTAATTTCATGACTGCAGTCACCATCTGCAGTGATTTTGGAGCCCCCCAAAATATAGCAAACTTATCTCTAAAAGCAAAAAGAGAAAAAAGGAAAAACTTAATTCCCAGTAAAACAATGGGATAATTATAAGTATAGTCATTACATAATGGAACATATCAAACAACAGAAAGCATTATAATAAAATGCAGAGAAAAAACATGCAACAGAGAAAGAATATTAGGATTATTGTTAATTATGGAGCGATAGGGCTGGAATGCCCCGGGATCTTTTAGTCAGCTTTATAGTGTCTCACTTAAAAGGTGAGAGACCAAACAAGGAGAATAAAATCAGCTCAAGCAGGATGAGAAAGAGGCCATAAAGGGATCAGAGGAACACTTTGGAAAAAAAAAAAAAACTATAAATAATACTGTCCTTGAAATATGAGAAGATATGTACTATGGTCCAAATATTTGTATTTATGTCCTCTCTAAATTCATATGTTGAAATCTTAACCTCCAAAGATGATAGTCTTGGGGACTGGGCCTTTGGAAGACGTTTATGAGAGTGGAGGCTTCATCAACAAGATCAGTGCCTCTTCTACCATGTGAGGAGACAGCAGAAAGGCGCTGGTATGAACCAGGAAGAGGGCCATCACCAGAAGGCAACCAGGCTGATCCTGGGCTTCCCAGCCTTCAGAAGTGTGGGCAGCAAATTTCTGTGTGCTATAAGCCATCCAGTCATTGGTTTTTTTGTTAGAGCTGCCTGAACAGACTAAGACAATATACATCCATGAAACAAGGACAGAATGCTATCTTTAGGGAGGGAAAGGGATAATCAGAAAACAGAAAAGAACTCTTGGGAGTTAGAATTATAATAGCTAAAGCAATAAATTCAACAGAAACTGTGGAAGATAAAATAGAAGAACTACCCACTAAAGGGAATAGGGTAGAAAATGGGAGAGAAAAGCTGATTAATCTGGAAGGCTCTGTATCTAGCTAAGAGGAGTCCAGAGAGACAGAGACAGTTTCCAGGACAGGGGGTTTAACTCGCCAAATCAAAGGCAAGGACTCTACCCACAGCTGGGCAGGGAGGGGAGGATCTGGCCCCTTTGAGTTCTTTAGCAAAAGCACACTGCCTCCACCACAACCATATCCAGGAGTATGGTCTCCAAGAGAGAAGGTAATAGGTGCTATTAGGAAGTGAGGTTTAGATAATGGAGAGCCAAAAATTACAAACGTCACTACACAGCAACACACACTGACTCCCAGTAAATATTCTTCCCTAACTCCTGATAGAACACTTCAGAGTCCTAGCAGATGTGAGATCTCCCAGTCTAGACCTTTCGTGTATCACCACAGGAAGATTGCTTGTGTGTGTCTTACTTAACAGTTGCTTCATGTAGGTTATCTCATTAGAGACTTACAACAAAGCAAAAAAAAGAAAAAATACTCTTAATATCCCTATTTTAGAAATGAGGAAAGAACTACCTAGAGAGGTTAAGAAGCAAGTTTATCCATCTAATAAGAAGGAAAGTCAGGATTTGGACCGAATTCACCTGATCATGGAGTTTATCCCCTTACCCATAAACCATAGTACTTGATAAGCTTCTCCTGAAAGCCTTCCCAGGGCTCCCAGAGAAGCAGGTACCCTGCCTTACTCAGGACTCCAAACAGAATGTAAGGTGGCTCATTAAATAGCCCAGAGCCTCAGCAGAGCCATGTACCAGGAGCATATATCTCAGTAAGCCCTTAGCATCCCTGGTCACCCACAGGAGTGCCATGAGCTTTTTCCAGACACTTTTTTTTCTAACTGACATATAACATTATGTCAGCTTCAATTGTACAGCATAATGGTTCAATTGATATTGGTACACATTGAAAAATGATCACCATACACCGTCTACTTACCTCCATCACCACACACACACATTTTCTTCTTGTGATGAGAAATTTTAAGATTTATCTAAGCAACTTTCAATATGCAATACACTATTATTAACTATAGTCAGGAAACACTCTCCAGGATATTTCACATACTAGGCTACAAAACAAGTCTCAGTAAATTTAAACCTATCTCACAAAGCAAGAAAAATCTCAAATGAACAATCTAACCTTACACCTAAAGGAACTAGAAAAAGAAGAACAAACAAAGCCCAAAGTCAGTAAAAGAAAATAAATCATAAAGATCAGAGCAGAAACAGATAAAACACATGAAACTAAGAGCTATCTTTAAAAGATTAAAAAAAAAAAAGATAATTTAGCTAGACTCATCAAGGAAAAAAGAGAGCTCAAATCAATAACATCAGATAAAAAAAGAAGTTATAACAAATACTATAGACATATAGAGGACCATAAGAGATTACCATGAACAATTAATTACACACCAAGAAAATGGACAACTTAGAAGAAATTAATAAATGCCTAGAAATGTATAATGTTCTAAGACTGAACCAGGAAGAAATAGAAAACACAAATAAACAAATTATCAGTAATGAAACTGAATCTGTAAAAGAAAGAAAAAAAAATTCCCAGCAAGCATAAGTCCAGGATCAGATGGCTTCATAGGTGAATTCTACCAAACATTTAGAAAAGAGTCAACACCTATACTTCTCAAACTATTCCAAAAAATTACAGAGGAAGGAATGCTCCCCAATTCATTCTACAAGGCCAGCATCACCCTGATACAAAAACTAAACAAATAATTCACAAATAAAGAAAATTATAGGACAACATCACTGAAAAACATAGATGCAAAAATCTTCAACAAAAATACAATCATACATTAAAAGGATCAAACACCATGAACAACTGAGATTTATCCCAGGGATACAAGAATGGTTCAAAATCTACAAATCAGTCCATGCAACATACCACATTAACAAATTGAAGAAAAAAATCATGTAATCATATAACAGATGCAAAAAAAAAAAAAGATTTTGACAAGATTCAACATCCATTTATGATTAAAACGTTCAATGAAGTACGTACAAAAGGAACATACCTCAACATAACAAAGGCCAAATATGATAAGCCCACAGCTAATGTCATACTCAACAGTGAAAATCTGAAAGTATTTCTTGTGAGATCAGGAACAGGACAAGAATGCCTAATCTCATCACTTTTATTCAACATTCCGATACCATTCCTAGTATTCAAAGTGCTAGCCAGGACAATCAAAGGCATCCAAGTTGGAAAGGAAGAAGTAAAACCATCACTGTTTACAGACGACATGATACTATACATAGAAAATGCTGAAAATATCAGCAAGAAACTGATCAATGAAGTCAGTAAGCTCACAGGATACAAAAGTAACGTACAGAAATCTGTTTCATTTCTATACACTAACATCTAAGTCTCAGAAAGAAGAACTGAGAAAACAATCCCATTTACAATTACATCAAAAAGAATGGGGACTTCCCTGGTGGTCCAATGGTTAAGAATCCACCTTGCAATGCATGGGACTTGGATTTGAGCCCTGCTTGGGGAACTAAGATCCCACATGCCTTGGAGCAACTAAGTCTGTGCACTGCAACTCCTGAGCCCTTGCACCACAACTAAAGAGTCTGTGTGCTGTAACAAAAGATTCCATGTGATGCAACAGAGATCCCTCATGCCACAACTCAGACTTGAGGCAGTCAAATAAATAGATGTTAAAACATAAATAATTCTAACTAAGGAGGTAAAAACCTATACTCAGAAAACTATAAGATATTGATAGAAGAAACTGAAGGCTGTACAAACCGATGGAAAGATACACTGTGCTCATGGTTTGCAACAACTAATATTGTTAAAATGAGCATACTACTCAAGGCAATCCACAGATTCAGTATAATCCCTATCAAAATATCAAAGGCATTTTTCATGAAACTAGAGCAAATAATTCTAAAATTTGCATGGAAACACAAAAGACCCCCCAGATAGCCAAAATAATCTTGAGAAAGAAGAACAGAGCTGAAGTCACCACACTCCCTGATTTCAAGCTACCCTACAAAGCTTCAGTCATCCAAAGAGTTGTTGTTAGTTGCTAAGTCATGTCCAACTCTTGCAACCATGGACTGTAGTCTGACAGGCTCCTCTGTCCATCAGATTTCCCAGGCAAGACTACTACAGTCGGTTGCCATTTCCTTCTCCGGGGGATCTTCTCGACCCAAGGATTAAAACCATGTCTCCTGCATTTGCAGGATTCTTTACCACTGAGCCACCAGAGAAGACCAAAGTCATCCAAACAGTAAGTACTGGCGAAAAACATTATAGATCAATGAATCAACAGAATGTAGAGTCCAGATATGAGCCAAAATAATTGACAATAAAGGAGACAAGAACACAAAATGGGGAGGAGAAAGCTCTTCAGTAAACGATGTTCGGAAAACTGGACAGCTACATGCAAAAGAATCACACTGGACTACTCTCTCACACTATGCACAAAAATTAATTCAGAATGGGCTAAAGGACTTGAAAACAAGATGTGAAACAATACAACTTCTAGAAGAAAATGTAGGCAATTTTTTTTTTGACAGCAGTCTTAGTAATGCCTTTTTGGATGTCTCTCTTCAAGAAAGGGAAACAAAAACAAAAATAAGCAGATGAGACTACATCAAACTAACAAACTTTTGCACAGAGAACCAAACTATTAACAAAATGAAAAAGCCACCTACTGAATGGGAGAAGAAATTTGCAAGTGATATATACAACAAAGGGTTAATATCCAAAATATAATAAGCACTCATACAACTCAATACAAAAAATAAATCCAATTTAAAACATGGGCAGACAATCTAAGCAGACGTTTCCCAAGACATACAGATGGCCAACAGGCACATGAAAAGATGCTCATCATCACTAATCATCAGGGGAATGCAAATCCAAACCACAATGTGATATCATCTCACATTTGTCAAAATGGCTACTATTAAAAAAAGACAACAAATAACAAGTGTTGGCAAAAAAAAGTGGAGAAAAAGGAACTTCATACACTGTTGGTGAAAAAGTAAATTGGTGCAGCCACTATGGAAAACAGTATGGAGATTGCTCAAAAAGTTAAAAATAGGACTACCACAAGATCCAGCAATTCCACTCCTGGGGATTTATCCAAAGAAAGCAAAAGCACTAATTAGAAAAAAATATATGCAAAAAAAAAAAATGCACCCATATGTTCCATGCAGCCTTATTTATAATAACCAAGTATGGGAGCAACCTAAGTGCCTACTGATAAGTGAATGAATAAAGAAGATGTGGTGTGTGTATATATATATATAGGAATATTACTCAGACATTAAAAATTAAATCTTGCCATTTGTGACAACATGGCTGGACCTAGAAGATATTATGCTAAGTGAAATAAGTCAGAGAAAGACAAATATTGTATGATTTCACTTATATATGGAATATATATACTAAAAACAAATGTAACAAAACAGAAACAGGGTCAAAGATACAGAGGCCACACAGGTGGTTGCTGGGGTGGAGGTGAGGGGGAGAAAAGAAATAGGTAAAGAAATGAACAGGAATGAACTTCTGGTTTCAGAGTGGATGCCACACAGGAATGAAATGTATAGTGTGGGTAATATAGTCAATAATTATGCAGTATCTTTGCATGATAACATAGAGTACTTAGACTTAAAGTGATCAGTTTGAAACATAGAGAAATATCAAACAACTATGTTGTATAACCGGAACTAACTTAGTACTGTAGGTCAGTTATACTTCAGACACACACATGAATGAACTCATAGGAAAAAGAGATCAGATTTGTGGTTAGAGGTGGGATTGGGGAGGTGGAGAACGGAGGGGAGAGTTGGATGAAGGTGGTCAAAAGGTACAAACTTCCAGTTATAAAGTAAGTACTAGGAATAAAATGTACTACATGATAAAATATAATTGACACTGCTGTACAGGAGGGCTTCCAGGTGGCTCCCTGGTAAAGAATCTGCCTGCCAATGCAGGAGATGCAGGTTCAATCCCTGGGGCAGGAAGATCCCCTGGAGAAGGAAATGGCAACCCACTCCAGTATTCTTACCTGAGAAATCCTATGGACAGATCAGCCTGGTGGGCTGTAGTCCATGGGGTCACAAAACAGTCAAACACAACTTGGAGACTGAACAACAACATGTTACATCAGAACATTGTTAAGAGAATAAATCTTCAGTTGTCAATCACAAGAAATAATTTTTTTCTAGGTCTTTAATTCTGCATCTATATAAGATGATGGATGTTTCACTAAACTTACCGTGGTGATCATTTCCTGACGTATGCAGGTCCAATCATGCTGTACACTTAAATTTATATAGTCTGTGTGTGTGCTAAGTCGCTTCAGTTGTGTCTGACTCTTTGGATTGTAGCCCATCACACTCTTCTGTCCATGGAATTCTCCAGGCAAGAATACTAGAGTGGGTTGCCATGCCCTCCTCCAGGGGATCTTCCCGACCCAGGGATTGAGCCCACACCTCTTAAGTCTGCATTGGCAGGCAGGTTCTTTACTGTTAGGACCTAGGAAGCCCAAACTTATATAGTGCTGTATAGCCATTATATCTCAATTAAACTAGAGGAAAAAAAGAAAACACTATAGTTACTGTGCTGTACTTACACCCCCATGACTTATTTTTTAACTGGAAGTTGGCTCAGGGGTAGAGAATCCACCTGCCAATGCAGGAGACGCAGGTTCAATCTGTGGGTTGGGAAGATGCATCGGAAAAGGAAATGGCAACCCACTACAGTATTCTTGCTTGCAGAGCTGCCTGCTGGGTTTGCTCAGAAAAGGGACCAGGAACACCTGATGCTTCCCAGCTAAGAAGCCAGACAAGGCAGAAACTTGGGCAGTTTTGAGAACCCTCAGACAGTTGGCACTTCCTCCCAAGCAGCGACAAGGCCCCAGCGCTTCACCAGCATAAGCCCAGCCATTCAAAGAGCACACTAACATTCTTGTCTGGGCCCCTGGAAGGTTCCGTGGGCACAGGCTGTGGGTGGGTTGCAGACCTGCCTCAGAACGCCCACCTCTTTCTGCCTCTCTCTTCCTGGCTCCTTTCCTTGAAAATGCTGACCTGGACAAAGAAGCTCTCCCACTCAGGAAACATGTATTCTTACTCCGTCAAACTCTTCAGGCCACAGGTGTGCAGAACACATACTTTTTTCCTATCACTGAATTTAATTTGTTTTCAGCCCCATCCCACCGATGTGGCAGAAATGTAATCTCCACTTGGAACTTACCCACCTCCCAAACCTGGGATTTCGTCAAAGTTCCCCTAAGCTTTGAGGGACGGGGTCCTCAGCGAGTCTGGTTGCCTGTGTGTGTGGACGTGGCCGCATGTTGTCACTTACTCTGTGACCTGCTCAACTGCAGGCTCACCATCCAAACATTTCCTATTGCTGTTAGAACAAATTGCCACTAACTTTGTGGCTTAAAACAATGCAAATACATTAACTCACGGTTTGGGTGGGTCAGAAGTCCAACACGGGTTTCCTGGGCCTAAAATCAGGTGTCGGCCAAGCAACACTATTATCAGAGATCTTAGGGAAGAATTGTCTTCCAAACACATCAGGTTTTTGGCCCAACTCAGTCAAGGGACTGAGTTCCCCATTGCCTGGCTGGCTGTCCACCAGGGTCACCTCTAGCTCCTAAAGGTCTCTCTCTGAGCCTTGCACCCGGGCTCTTTTGCACAAGCAAAGAGACAGCAAATCCTCCATCTCTGACTCAGCGTCTGATGCTTCTCTCTCGTGGACTCTGCCTTCCACTTCTGCTTGACTCCATTGGGCCCACCTGGGTAATCCAGGCTGATGTCTTTAAGTCAGCTAGTTGGTTACCTTAATTCCACTGGCCGAGTCGCCTCCCCGCTGTATTAGATTGGTGCTTGACTGACTAACCAGGGGACGGGAGAATGGCTCAGGAAGGGGAAGGGAGCTCTGCAATCCCACCAACCACACAGACCCTGTGAAGGCACCCAGTGAGGGAGGCAGTGCAGCCGCCCACTCGCCCACTGAGCCATCACCCTCAGCCCACAGCCTCTGCAACACGGGCCCTCCTTTCAAGGCCGTGTTCCTCCAAAGGCTGAAGCGCCATTGCCACCGTCACGGCCATCTCAGGAAGGAACGTGCCTCTCTCTGAACCACGCTGCGACGGGACACACTGAGGGCCAAGGCGTCACTTGTGCCTGACGACTCACTTCCTCTTTGGGGCCCCCAGGCCTCCTTCTAGTTCACAGGACGTTCCCCTCCGTCGGAACCCCCACTTCTGTACCTCACTGCCTTCCTTCTCCCTCCCTTCCCCCACCCCAGAGATACCTTTTCCCACACCCAGGTGAACCCTCTTGCCAAACCCACCAGGTCCAAAATGCTTTGGCTGCATGCAGAGTCCTGTCCACTCAGGAGTGGCTTCAGGCTTTTAGAACCCGAGACAGGCCTGCTTTCCTCTGTTACATTCCTCACCTGGGGCCCAGGGGCCGGAGGATGGCTGCTGAGAGTTCAAGTATGGGGGTGGGGGCGCTGGCATGCAGGGAAGGATGGAGATAGCGGTAGGGGGAAATACTGGAGTTAATATTTCAAATGTGTTTTCCTGCCAATCTCCTGACCTGGCCTATTCTTTAAAATGCCCTTGGCCCGTGGCGCCTCCCTGGAGCCCATCCTCAGTGACTAAGCCAGCCAGCATCTCCCCAGCCCCAGGCTGTGCCTTCACGTGCGGGGCCAGGAGGGGCTGTGAGCGGCTTTGAGGCCTGCACCTCTGTGTGAGTTTCTCTGTTCACTCTTCAGAGCCTGTTAATAATTCAGGGGTCCCTTCTCTACACTGCCTCTCCTTCCCTTCAGGTCAGTGTAACCACTTCCCACCCTGGATCCCCAGAACACTTTAGTCACCAGCCAGAGGGCCAGGCCTAGGTTAAGTCAAATCCAACCAGGATCCTCAGAGCAGACTCCCTCCACTGGGATCACAAGTCTCAGCCCCTCCCTGCCTCCGAAACAGCTGCTCCTACCTACCTCCTTGCTCCTCTTGCTCTCGGGGCCCCTGAGCGTCTTCCTCCCAGGCTCCTGGCTCCTCAGATCCCTCCAACGCAATGCACAGTTGCAAGGGCTGCCCCTCAGGACAGAGCAGAAGTACTCCAGACTTTGAGGATGTCATTGTCAAAGTTCAAACGATATACACTCCGAGAAGGGCCTGCAGGGAGGTGGAGGGTGGCGTGAATGCTGGAGGAGAGCTGGGTTTCTGTGACAGCTTATGCTCTGGGACCTAGATGCGGCTTCCAGGAGGGGGCAGCAAAGGCTCAGGAACCCAACCAGGCCTCCCCTTTCCCCACCCCACTTCACACCCACAGAGGTCTCATCCAGAGCCCAGGGCTTCCTGGATGTCCTTTCAAGCTCACAGTGACACACTCCACTCCCAACAGGGCTTGTTCTCAGAATCAGACTGGAAGGGCAGAGAGACCAAGTCACAAGAACTCTCGGCCTGACGGATGCAGTGCTGTGCCCAGGCCCACTCAGAAGGACTGCACTTGTTCAGTCCCTCAGTGGTGTCCGACTCTTTGCGACCCCATGGACTGCAGCACGCCAGGCTTCCCTGTCCATCACTAACTCCCTGAGCTTGCTCAAACTCATGTCCATTGAGTCAGTGATGCCATCCAACCATCTCATCCTCTGTCATCACCTTCTCCTCCTGCCTTCAATCTTTCCTAGCATCAGGATCTTTTCAAATGAGTCAGTTCTTTGCATCAGGTGGTCAAAGTATTGGAGCTTCAGCATCAGTCCTTCCAATGAATATTCAGGACTGATTTCCTTTAGGATGGACTGGTTGGATCTCCTTGCAGTCCAAGGGACTCTCAAGAGTCTTCTCCAACACCACAGTTCAAAAGCATCAATTCTTCAGCACTCAGCTTTCTTTATGGTCCAACTCTAACATCCATACATGACTACTGGAAAAACCATAGCTTTGACTAGACAGACTTTTGTTGGCAAAGTAATGTCTCTGCTTTTTAATACGCTGTCTAGGTTGGTCATAGCTTTTCTTCCAAGGAGCAAGTGCCTTTTAATTTCATGGCTGCAGTCACCATCTGCAGTGATTTTGGAGCCCAAGAAAGTAGTCTGTCACTGTTTCCATTGTTTCCCCATCTATTTGCCATGAACTGATGGGACTGGATGCCATAGTCTTAGTTTTTTGAATGTTGAATTTTAAGCCAGCTTTTTCACTCTCCTCTTTCACTTTCATTGAGAGGCTCTTTAGTGCCTCTTCACTTTCTGCCATAAGGGTGGTGTCATCTGTATATCTGAGGTAATTGATATTTCTCCTGGCAATCTTAATTCCAGCTTGTGCTTCATCCGGCCCAGCATTTTACATGATGTACTCTGCATATAAATTAAATAAACATGGTGACAGCATACAGCCTTGACGTACTCCTTTCTCAGTTTGGATCCAGTCTGTTGTTCTATGGTTCTCACTGTTGCTTCTTGACCTGCATACAGGTTTCTCAGGAGGCAAGTACTGGTATTGTTGTATGTGGTCTGGTACTCCCATCTCTTGAAGAATTTTCCACAGTTTCTTGTGATCCACATAGTCAAAGGCTTTGGCATAGTCAATAAAGCAGAAGTAGATGTTTTTCTGGAACTCTCTTGCTTTTTCAGTGATCCAACGGATGTTGGCAATTTGATCTCTGGTTCCTCTGCCTTTTCTAAACCCAGCTTGAACATCTGGAAGTTCACGGTTCACGTACTGCTGAAGCCTGGCTTGGAGAGTTTTGAGCATTACTTTGCTAGCGTGTGAGATGAGTGCAATTGTGCGGTAGTTTGAGCATTCTTTGGCATTGCCTTTTTTTGGGATTGGAATGAAAACTGACCTTTTCTAGTCCTGTGGCCACTGCTGAGTTTTCCAAATTTGCTGGCCTCTTGAGTGCAGCACTTTCACAGCATCATCTTTTAGGATTTGAAATAGCTCAGTTGGAATTCCATTATTTACCATCATTAGGCTCAGCCTCTCAATCTAACCATGCCAGAAAGTTTGTGGCAGCAGTAAGGAGGAAGGAAGATGCTTCAGATCAACATGGCTTTATTGGTGTTCTGGCCAGAACTGGGCAAGGGTCAGTGGAATTTTTTAAATGAACATAATCTTGGTCTTTGCCCTCAGGAAGCTCAGGGCCATTGAAGAGATCCAATATCACATAATTCAGCAGGGCACCGCTGGCAGGGATGGAACAAGGCCTAGCACAAGTCAAGTCTGTATGGAAAGAGTACTGAGCAAATAAGGAGAGAAGAGGTGGTGGGTAGGAGTTACCACAGAAAGTAAATCAGTTTGCTAGGACCCCTGTAAGAAAGAACTGTCAACTGGCTGCTTACACAACAATCGATGTCTCCCAGTTCTGGGGAATCCATCTTGGAAATCAAGAATCCTCCTGAGCGCCAAGAGGGAAGGATCTGTTCCAGGCCTCTCTCCTCAGCCTACTGATGGCCAGCTTCCCTCTCCGCATACCTGTATCCAAATTTCCCCTTTTTATAAGGACACCAGTTATATTGGATTAGGGCCCACTCTTACAACTTCATTTTAACTTGATTACCTTTGTAAAGACTCTTTTCTCTAATAGGGTCACATTGTGATGTACTTGAGGTTAGGACTCCAATATGTCTTTAGGGGACAGAGTTCAACCTATAATAGGTGGCTTCAGACAGGACTTAAAAGACTTGGAACATGTGCCTGTCTGAAGATCAGGTCTCCCAGCACAGATGGGCATTTTGCGATTACTGAATAATGCCCCAGGGAACCACTTTCAGTGTGTGGAACATCTTCAGGGCCAGAAGATAGTGTGTTGGTGGGCTCTCTTTATGTACGTCCTGAGCATGGGGGCAACAGAATCCTGGCCACAGTCATGGGCACTGGCTGAAGCCCAGCCCTCAGATTTTCCCACCAAAATGGGAAATCTTCTGGGGTCCCCATGAGGACAGTAGTCGAGAGTGGTTTAGAGGGCAGAAAGCAGCCAGAGTAGGCGAAGGATGTGGGGGGGGGGGGGGCGGGCGCAGAGTTGGGGAGAGAACTTTTCTCCCTGTGTCCACCCCCACATACAACAAACCCAGGAAATATCAGATACCTTAGGCTGCCTACTTGGCTGGCCTATGAGGAGAATACAAGACAGGGTGGGGAAAGGAGGGCCATGGGGCCTGGGTCTTACATTCATGAAAGGGCTTTATTTTAGCCTTTTGATGTTATTTCCAAATGTTTGTTACAAGCTGACTTGTATTCTCCAAAAACTCTGAACCCCCAGGGCTTCAGGATATAACGTATTTTGAAATAGGGTTTTTAAAGAAGTAAAGTTAAAATGATGCACTAGGGTGGGCCCTAATCCAATCTGACGGGTGTCCTTGTAAGAAAAGAACAGCTGGGGACTTCCCTGGTGGTCCAGTGGCTAAGACTATGCATTCTCAAGGCAGGGGCCCTGCATTCAAACCCTGGCCAGGGAACTGGATGCCGCATGCTGCAACCAAGAGTTCACATGCTGAACTAAAGATCCCTGGGCTGCAAGTGAGACCTGGTGCGTTCAAGTAAATAAGTATTTTAACAAGAACAAATGGACACAAACGCAGAGAGGATCATGTGACAGTAACACGGGGAGCAGATGGCCAGCTACAAACCGAACAGAGAGGCCTCCAAGAAGGCAGCACTTTAGACTCCTTGATCCTAAACTTCCAGCCTCCAAAGTGTGAGACAATTTCTGCTGTTCAAGCCACCAACTTTGTAGTACTTTGCTATGGCAGCCCTTGCAAGCTAATACAGTGTTAAATCCATATTCACATTGTCTGTGTTTTTAAACATTAAGTTTTAAATTGTAAATACTTCTTAAAATACTATAGCATTTAAGCTTTTTTCCCCAGGACTTTTAATGTATTGGAAACTACCACCACCACCCCTCAAAAAACTGAAAGTGGCCAGGAGTCTGTAACTCTCAGCAGCCCCTGAGAGATTCTGACAGCCCAACGGCCAGTGTCTGGAGATCTGGAAGGATGGTGTGTCTGGACACAGCCTTCCTATCTGGCCCAAGAGCAGCTGGCCCCATTACACCAAGAGCTCTAGCTTTCTCAGTAGCTGGCAGCATCCCAGCTTGCCTCCTCCCCATCCCCCCAAAACCATCTGGAAAATGAAAATAATGCCTCTGCTTCTTACCAGGCTCCAGAGACCCCACGAGAGACAGGGAGAGATTATCCAGTAAGCCCTGCACATTCCTAGAGAAGGTTGCCCTGGAATGGGCTCTTGCCCAGCCTCCTTTGCCCTAAATCACAGAAGCAGACGCTTATCAGGGATCTCTCCAGTAGTCTGGGCCTGGCCTCCAAAGCTGCTTCTGCTTTCAGCCCACCTGACAGAAGGCGAGGCTTCCCATGGGCTCCTCAGGACCCTCAGGACACCCTCTTCCTGCCTGTATCCCCTCCCCCTGCAGACCAGCTGAGGCTTACCCACCTGAGAGGTAACTGTGGCAGAGCTATGCAAAGGCAGCTGTGCTCTGAAGTCACCTGGGGATTTCTTGGAATGCGGAGTCTGATTCAGCAAATCTGCCCAAGACCCGGAGCTCCTGCCTTTCCCCTTGGTCTTGCAGATGTCACTGGTCAGAGTGGAACAGCGCTAGACTACACAGCAGGAGGGAATCCTAGTCTCCAACACATTCTGTCGGAAGCCTGAACTTCTAATCAGGCAGCTTGATCCTTGTTAGGAGGGAAGCGTGATGCTCTCTGGCAGCCCTGAGGCAGGTGCAGACCCATCTGAGCTTCTGCCCAGCCATGTTTCCTTGCACTTCAAGACGAGTACACAGCCCCCCAGTCAAGGCAGCGTTTAACCGGCTGGCAGTCAAGCACCAGCAATTCACCTTTAAGTTAGGATGCCGCCTAGGAATCTGTAGGTGGGCACAGTTTTGGGGTGTCCCTGAGATACAATGCAGCCCCTCTCCAGATGGGCTTCTCTGCATCGTCCCTCCCTCCACCGGGGACTGGCCAGGCCCCAGGGTGGCTTCGTTCTGGGTAATTGCACTTTTCCTGGCAGGGCTTACAGGCTCATGAAATTCATCTCTTGCCAAAGGCAGAGGATCAGCTGGCAACAGAGAGCATGGGCTGCAGCTAATCAGGTGCAATCATTTTCTTAATGACATCTTTCTCTCTCTAATTATCAAAATCGTGCAACTTACTTTAGAAAATCTAGAAAACGTTGAAAAACAGGAAGAATAATCCTGCAATTCCATAATTCGAAAACAATCCATTTTAACATTTTGAAAAATGTCCTTCTAATTTTTTATGTGCTTAAGTGTCATCAGTATAGAGTTACACATTAGGCTCCCCAAATTCTTTGAAAGTATGATTCTTTTTTCAAAAGAGAATGTTTTATTATAGAAAAAGTATCCCAAATATCAGATTTAATAATACTGATAGGTGAACAAGTGCAACTTTAAAAGTAAATACAAAGTAAAGAGGTAAAACCTACAAACATTTTGCCTTTAAGAAAAAAATGTAACATTCTCCCACAGAGGTGATCCTATCCAGAGCACGAAAGTGGCTTCATCTCCCATAAAGGCATCAGGTTTACTTTCTGAACTAAGATCATGGCATCTGGTCCCATCACTTCGTGGCAAATAGATGGGGAAACAATGGAAACAGTGACAGATTTTATTTTGGGGGGCTCCAGAATCACTGCAGATGGTGACTGCAGCCATGAAATAAAAAGACACTTGCTCCTTGGAAGAAAAGCTATGACCAACCTAGACAGCATATTAAAAAGCAGAGACATTACTTTGCCAACAAAGGTCTGTCTAATCAAAGGTTTTTCCAGTGGTCATGTATGGATATGAGAATTGGACCATAAAGAAAGCTGAGCGTAGAAGAATTGATGCTTTTGAACTGTAGTGTTGGAGAAGATTCTTGAGAGTCCCTTGGTCTGCAAGGAGATCCAACCAGTCCATCCTAAAGGAAATCAGTCTTGAATATTCATTGGAAGGACTGATGCTGAAGCTGAAACTCCAGTACTTTGGCCACCTGATGTGAAGAACTGACTCATTTGAAAAGACCCTGATGCTGGGAAAGATTGAAGGTGGGAGGAGAAGGGGATGACAGAGGATGAGATGGTTGGAGGCATCACTGATTTGATGGACATGAGTTTGAGCAAGCTCTGGGAGTTGGTGTTGGACAGGGAAGCCTGGCGTGCTGTAGTCCATGGGGTCGCAAAGAGTTGGACATGACTGAGTGACTGAACTGATGCCCAATTTATCAATTTCAAAATGATGGCAACCCCAAGCATCTGGTTTGTGGAGCAGCGCCTGCTTTCTCCTACCCAGATGGGCTCCATGGCTTACTCCCCCTCTCCCCCACCCGCACCCATCCCTGCTGCCATCCAATATCACACCCCAAGGCCAGCGAAGTGCTGTGGCCAAGGTTTCCACCAACCCGCAAACAAGAGCATGCCAACCATTCCCTCCAGCAGCTTGCTCGTGGCCACTCATGAGTCCTAGCAGCACTTCCTGGGCTCCATTTCCCTAACAGCTCCTGCAGAAGTATGGAGTACCCTGGGGAAACCATCTCCCCATGACACAAGTCTCCCCACAGCAGACCTGGAACACAGATGGGCTAGCTTCTTTTCCTGCAAGTCCACTCTCCTATTCATGATCACAGTGTTGGAGTCCTCTGAGCACTCGGAGACTTCCCAGGCCCTAACTGGCGTGATCACCTGTGACCTGGCTCAGAAAGCTGTGGGAAAGCAGCAGCCTGGTGGCCAGCCTGGCAAAACCAATTGCAGGCCCCCATCCTGAGTGACTACCACCAGTGGCTAGGCTGTCTTCCAAGGTGCTAGGCTCATTGGAGCCCCCCTCCCCCACCACAAGACTAAGCAGGCTGCTGCCAACAGAAGCAGTTTGGTTTTTAATATCGAAACAGCTTCCCAGGTGACTCTAGTGGTAAAGAACCTGCTTGCTATTGCAGGAGACGTAAGAGACTCAGGTTCGATTCCTGGGTTGGGAAGATTCCCTGGAGAAGGGTGTGGCAACCCACTCCAGTATTCTTGCCTGGTGAATCCCCATAGACAGAGGAGCTTGGCATGCTACAGGTCATGGGGTCACAAAGAGTTCAACACAACTGAGTCGACTAACACATTAAAACAGCAAAACACCAATAAGGAAGTTGAGAGAATTCCACTCTTTACTATCCAGGCCATATTGAAAGCCTTCCTCACACCCCATAACCCTGTGCCTTGTACCAAGTGGACAATAAAATCCAAGCAACCAGCAAAAAAAAAAAAAGATGGCAAGAGGTGGCATTGAATAAATCACTAAGACTGATTTTTAACTTTCTATTGACTATTACTTGATAAAGACTTCCCATCCCTCTTTGACAATTTAACATCTGTGCTCTGTTTTTCGGAGAAGGCAATGGCATCCCACTCCAGTACTCTTGCCTGGAAAATCCCATGGACAGAGGAGCCTGGTGGGCTGCAGTCCATGGGGTCACTAAGAGTCGGACATGACTGAGTGACTTCACTTTCACTTTGCACTTTCATGCATTGGAGAAGGAAATGGCAACCCACTCCAGTGTTCTTGCCTGGAGAATCCCAGGGATGGGGGAGCCTGGTGGGCTACCGTCAATGGGGTTGCACAGAGCCAGACACGACTG
Organism: Bos indicus x Bos taurus; assembly: GCF_003369695.1. Taxonomy (NCBI): domain Eukaryota; kingdom Metazoa; phylum Chordata; class Mammalia; order Artiodactyla; family Bovidae; genus Bos; species Bos indicus x Bos taurus. The sequence continues at coordinate 4,839,748 of NC_040085.1, forward strand.
AAGCAACTTAGCAGCAGCAGCAGCAGCTCTGTTTTTACTTAGAGAGGGACCCACTGGAACACTGTCCATCCTTCCTGGGCTTATTCCACAGTATTTTCATAGACATTTCATATCACTGTTCTTATTGCACTGTTCTCTTGCAATTTAGTTCAAAATAATATTGGCTATAGCATATCATGTAGTAAATCCAGCTACTTTCTGGCTTCCTCACTTTTATTTCCGTCATTCTTTTATTAACTTTTCTCCACTTTGGAGAAACCATTAAGTAATCTCACCAGAAAGTATGATTTTCAACAGCTGCAAACAGATGGAGCAAGTTGAAGGCAAACTCATTCTTTTCCATATTCCTAGAATTTGATAAACAGTAGGGGTGCAACAAAATTTTGTTGAATAAATGGAACTTTCCTGAGTTTATGTTTACTGCATAAAATTCTATATATTTTTGTTGTCTTACATTTACTTCTTTCAAGGTATCAGTATGCTTAAACTTGGTAAATATAATTTCAATCACACTTGAATCTCTGAAGACTAGGAAAGGGTATTACCAAAAAAAAAAATATAGAAGTCAAGTGCACTTACCCTCTGCAAGTAGGGCCATCTAGAACTCGTCTATGGCTCTTTAACAAACCTTCTGTGGGGTTCCTACCCCTGCTGACAAATAGAGAAAATCCTATAAACGAAGGAAATCTTTTTGATTGGGCTGCTTCACAGATTATTCACAAAGTTAATTCCACACTGGAAGGGATAGAAGATGTCAATTCCATACACGTGTAAAAGAAATCAACAGGCTGGCCTCATGGAACCCCATTCTGCAGAAGGAGGGGGGAGTGGGGGCAGAGAGAAAACCACACCTCTTGGCTGCAACAAAATGCAAAACCAGATGTCTTACCTTTAGCCCCTCAGCTTGGCACTCTGTCTTGTCTCTCCCCTACTTGGAGAAAAGCAAACTAGATCCAATCACCTTCTCAAATTCTAAAACCAGGCTTTCTGTCAGAGTCAGGGCCAAGGATTTTCCATTCTCTCTTGCACTGTGGATAGTTTACCTGGGTCTTAATCCATAACATTGACAGCTTCCAAAAAAGAAACAGAAATGAAAATCTAGCCTTGTGTCCTCTTTCTCTAGCTGAACAGAGACTGGGACAGGGTCAGTCAGTCCAGATCACCACCAGCCCACAGGGAGCTTCAGTCCAGATTCCCCATTCGCTTCACGGGGATCTACACGTCACACCTTCATTCCCTGTGGGTGAGGCAGGGGCGAGAGGCAGTGCTCACCTGCTTTCTCTCACACAGTGTAGCAGCCTAATAACACAATGCAGAAACTGGTGACTTACCTCCGAGAGGATGTCACATGCTTCTCCAACGGCTGTGAGGCAGCCCAAGCTCAGCTGTCATCCTGTCTATTAACAAACGTCTGCGGAGTCACGCCTGCCGTGGCCTGGAGAGGCACGCCATACCCTAGAGGACTCAGGCTCACAGAGACCACGCTGAGTCCACCCTTCTGGCCCCGGCCTCCCCAAATGGTGGAGCCCTAATCACAATGATGAAGCATGTGTAAGAATTTACTAAAAGGGAAGATGGTGAAGGAAACTGCTTAAGCCAAGACTCAGGAGCAAGACAGACCTGAGTTCCCGCCTCCCACGGGCACTTATTCATTGTACAACCACAGGTGGGAAATTACCTTTCTGAGCCTCAGGGTTCTCATCTGAAAAATAGGCTAAAGTAGTACTTAACCTCCGGAGAAGGCAATGGCACCCCACTCCAGTACTCTTGCCTGGAAAATCCCATGGACGGAGGAGCCTGGTAGGCTGCAGTCCATGGGGTCACTAAGAGTCGGACACGACTGAGCAACTTCACTTTCACTTTTCCCTTTCATGCATTGGAGAAGGAAATGGCAACCCACTCCAGTGTTCTTGCCTGGAGAATCCCAGGGATGGGGGAGCCTGGTGGGCTGCCGTCTATGGGGTCACACAGAGTCGGACACAACTAAAGCGACTTAGCAGCAGCAGCAGTACTTACCTCATAGAACTGACGGGAGTTTTATCAGAGGTGATGCAGTAAAAGCACTTAGTCTGGTGCCCAGCACATATTAAGCAGTCAACAGTAACAGAAATGATGAAGGTGATGATGATGGAAGCCTGATACAGGGAGAGGTGCTAGCAGATAATTACATAGGCCCAAATGATCCCCAATTTCAGTGATCTCTTGCTCTGATTTTCAAAATTTTTTAATCTCTGAGCACACAACATAATTCATCCTTGAATTATATGTTCCCTGAGGATTTTGATGACATTAAATAGAGTGTATTAGTTTCCTGTGACCGCTGTTAAAAACAAAAGCCTGCCACAAACCAGTAGCTTAGAACACAGAAACTTATTTTCTTGCAGTTTTGGAGTACAGAAATCTGAAATCAAGGTGTTGTAGGGCCTTCCACACTCTAGGGGACAAAACGTTCCTTACACCTTCCAGCTTCTGGTGACTATCAGCACTGCTTTTCTTGTAGCTGTATCACCGCTCCGATCTCTGCCTGGCTGTCACATCTCTTCTGTATCTGTTTCTCCTCTGTGTGTCCCTTATAAGGACACTTGTTACCCACCTGGATAGTCCAGGATGATCTCTTCATCTCAAGACCTGCACCTTCGTTATTTCAGAGGTCACATTCACAGGTTCTGGGGGATTAGGGTATGGACATATTCCTTCAATCTACTGCTCAAAGTAACTCAGAACATGAGCTTTAGAATCAAACTGACCTGGATTCAAATACCAGTTGAGTCATCTTAACTAATTTACTTAAATTTGAGCCTTGGTTTTTGCCAATTCCTCAGGGTTGTTTGTGAGAAGTAAATAAGCTAATATGTAAACTCCATCTATAAACACTACTCCTCTCATTACCGTACCATTACGAGGCTGCAAGCTCCCAACAGCAGGCAGCGTCTTGCTTTTCTTCCTTCTCAGGTCCTTCTAACACAAGCCTGCAAGTATTTCATCCTCAGCGAAGACAGGGTGAGAAATCGGCTTAACAAGCTACACAAGCAAGGAACACCACCAATGACATGAGATTTCACAGATGATAGGAAGTTGGGTTCAAGTTCTACGCATCTGAAGGAGGCTGTTAGAGGAGTCCAACAGTGACCCCAAGCTGAGCATTGCAGGGCTCAGATGGGTGGGCTTTGGGCAGAGAATAGAATAATTAGACAGGCATGCAATTGGCCTCACTCAGCCATGTTGTTACCATTTAAAAAAAAAATCCCTCCCAGTGACCTCATTCCTTGGAGTAGGGCAGGGAAAGATACTCTGGAGAAGCCCCAGAATTTCATAAACAGATCAGAACCCAAAATCCTAGTGAGGGGCCCTTTACCAGACAGACCACAAGTGGGAATTCACCTCTTCATGTTCCCTATCCCAGAAGAGCAGGCTGCAATGGCATATTACAAACATTTCAACACATCTGAATAACCCAAGACGCTCACTTTAATGTAGATTTCTGCTTCCCCTCCCACTCCCAGACTGGCTGAATGAAACTTTAGTGGGTGGGATTAGAAACTAATGATTTCAAACAACCCACTTAGGTAACTCTGATTCACTTGGAGAAAACCAGCCATGATAATCAAATTATAATTCAAGCAACCCTTCCCTAAACAAGAGCTTAATCTCTAAACACTCTATAGAAGAACTAATATGTCAAACTGGAAACAGAGTTTGGGAGTCAAAGAGGATATAGACCCTAGCTTAGGTCCTTCACATAACAGCTGTGGAACCGTGCGAAAATTCTATCTCTGGCTGTCAGTTTCCAGTTCTGTTGAGTAGACCAATATACCTCTCGGGGCTGTGGTGTTAATTAAATGAGAATTATGTAAGGTGCCAGCACACAGTAGGTTGAAGCAGAGACTACTACTATTCACCAATCCATTTCTTCTTCATTAATACACAGCTAGACTATATTTCCAAGCATCCTGACAATTTGGCACAGTCAAGTGACTAGTTGACACCAAGGGAATGATTGTAAATAATGTGTGATTCCGCTAGACAAAGGCTTGAAGAGGAGATGCATGTCCTTCCTGTTCTCTCATCTTGCACCAATTGGATGCAGGCGATGGCCCTAGGAAAGTGGGGAGCTACAACACGGATGGAACCTGGGGGTCTCTGCATCACTGGGTAGAGGAAGGCCACCCACCAATCAGAATATCTGCCTTGGATTTTTTTTTTTTTTGCAAATGAGAACGAAGTCCCTATACCTTCAGGAATTTTTGTGTGTGTGTGTGTGTGTGTGTGAAATAGAATTTATTGTGGCTCTGACTATGTACATGTGAAATAGGAATTTTTTTTTAACAATGAATGTATAGATGGTCAGAAAAATGTTCATCTTTTTTCTCCGCCTTTACGTAATAATTACACATTACCTAGAACTGGTTCAAGAGTCTCTCTCTGCTCAGAATTTCTTTGTAATATAAAACATGTAGTAAGCAAATCTTAAGATGGCCTCTCTGAGAGTCCTGTCCTCTGGTTATTCATTCAATTAAACACTAATCTCCAGATTTCTGTGAAGGAATTCTTCAGATATAACTAAAGCTCCAAGTCAATTGGCCTTAACGTGAGGAGATTATCTGGGTGGACCAGATCCAGTCACATGAGTCCTTTAAAGCTCAGAAGGGGGAGTCAGAGAGACTGGAGCAGGAGAGGGCTCCATATGCTCTTGCTGCTCCGGAGATGGAGGGCCATTTGAGAAGGGACTGAGGGTGGCCCCTGGATAGCAGCCAGGGAGGAAACCGGAACCTCAGACCTACAGCCACACAGAACTGACTTCTGCCAATAACTTGAAAGACTTTGGAAGCAGATTCTTCCCAGAGGTTGCAGAGACGAGCTCCAGCTAGCCAATGCTTACTTTCTGGCCCTGTGATACCCTGAGAAAAAAACCTCATCAAGCCCACCCAGACTTCTGACCTCCAGAACTGTGAACAAATTCAATTGTGTTGTTTAAACCACTAAGTTTGTGATAATTCGTTATAGCTGCCACAGAAAACCAATATATTTTCTAAATCTGTTTCCTCACCTAGTTTTTTTTTTTTTTTTTAAAGAATTCTACAAGGAGGTGGTAGAAAGCAGGTTAGGTGATACCCAAGCATTCTTTTAGTGGAGACATCGTTCTGTGTCTCCACTGTATATGAGGGAGCCCTATGGCACTTGGAATCTGAGGGTATCCCAGAACAGTCTGGGTATTAATTGCAGCTATGTGAGCAGACGATCCACTTCCCATTTCACCAGCCCTCAAATCCAAGCCTTAGATGTGGTACTGCTGTCAAAGAAAACAAAGTTTGGCAAAGTGATTCCAAAGCCACTGTGCTGACTTTAACCTCCCAGCAGATTTCCAAGCCTGATGAACGTGGAGGATCTGGCATTTCCCACTGTTCTCCAGGAAGGTGGCTTCTTCTGATCACATCTCCTGGAACCCCAGCCTGATGCATATACTTATTTCTGTGTCTCTTATGCTAAAACGCCTTCCAAAAGCAGAACATGTTTCCACACACATTATGCCCTTGACCAAGATGAATTCAAGAAGTTTCTTTTACTATTTTATTTTATTTTACTATTTTTTTTTAAAGTAAAGGAGGTAGATACATACAAGTATCATCATGAGATACTGAAATAAATGGACAATGGCCAGCTTATATATATGGAAATAGAATGCTGGGGAATTTCCTGGCAGTCCAGTTAGGACTTGGCACTCTCACTGTTGGGGTCCTGGATTCAATCCCTCCCAGATCAGTCAACTAAAATCCTACAGGCTGTGCAGTACAGTTAAAAAAAACAAAAACAAAAACAAAAAATGACAACCAAAAACACACAAAATAAAAGAACTCTGACCCACAACATGAAGCAACCAACCCAGGAATCCAAACAACAACCTTTGTAGTGATTGACTCAAAATGGCCAGAATTTGATTAATAACTGATAGCTTCCATAATTTTTGCCCCCACTTCCAATTTAGGACTCAGTAGAGAAAGCTAAATCTCCACCCATACCAACCACAGAGATGCCTGCATCTAGTTAGCCTGTTAGCCTGCAAACAAGTTTCTTCATGGCAGCGGCTTCCGATCAGAACATAACCCTCCACTATCAAGCTCTACTCCTTTTTACCGTGAAAAGTATTATGTTCATTCTATAACCCAAATCTGAACAGGGGTGGGGCTGAGGGGGGAGCTGTTTTAAGAAGTGTGTCCTGAAAGAACAGGTATCTGAAAGGAAGCTTGACATTTAGGGAGGCTGGTAGAATTGAAGGACGGAGGAATGCTCCCGGCAGAATCAAATTCATGATCCAGGAGGGACATTTAGGGATACCAAAGGATTGAATAGTATTGCAAAGTTGACACGAGAAGTATTATGGTGAGAGCACTGGGAGGTAGACGAGAGAGGGGGCAGAGGCCAGGTCTCTGGGACTTGAGAGCCATAAATATATGATGAAGCCTAGGGCTCCTTACACAGGAGTGGACCTAGATTACTAGATTTACATTCTTGAAAGGTCACCGACGCTAGTAAAGAATCGGGCATATCTGAAAATTGAGAAAGCCAGTTGGGCAAGTTCGTTTTACTAATCTTGGGGTTCTAAGGTGAACTAAAAAGGCCTGGAGATAGAGAAGAGCAAATTGATTCAAGAGATGTTATCACATGGATCAAAAAAAGGCCATGCTGTGGGTTGAATGGTGGGAGGAAGATATAGAGATGTAAAGTTATTACTTGAAAAAATGGAAGAAAGACCGAAAGAGATTGATTCTATCACCATTTATTGGCGGGATCACAGGCTGAATCATGAGCCTTCTTGCAAGCTTCATCTAAAGCTTGCTCAGTTCAGAGATTATATCTGAGCAAGGAGGAGCTTATGAGTCAGTCACCTATCAATGTGATCTTGCGAGCTTTCTTGTCTCCAAGAAACAAAGGAGAAGAGAAGAACATTTTAGGATTATCATTATGAAAATTCATTTAAATATACTGAATAACCAAAGTGGTGGGGTAGAGGGGAGAACGGAAAATCTGATTTTGTCTCAACCACCATGTAGAGTTGGGACAGAAACAACCAATTAGGCAGAAATCCAACTTGGATTACAAAAAGCTAGTTCATCAGTAAGACTAGCACCGACTGTAAAATCAGATGCAAAGGAGAGCCAATTAAGCACGAAAGTTTCACTGTGATAACATGCAATGAGATCCAAACTGTACTAAGTATTTTAAGTTTCCTGCCAAGGAGAAATATCATCTTCCCTGGTGGCAAAAGTCAGAATTCCATGACATCAGCCAGATAACCACAAAAGAATGTATCTTGTAATACAAAATGCCTCTAAGTCATCATGAGACTATGCTTTCCCCAGCCAACTAACCAACATTCATCATGTACTGAGGTATTTATTTAACAAACACATTCCATTTCATAACCACACTCTAAGCTGACAGGTTGGATAGAGAGATACCTAAAACACAAGCTATACAACTTATTTTTTCCTTCTATATTGTGAGATATTAAAAGTTTTGGACATATCACCCCTCCTGTATTAAAAATAACAGATTAGTTATGTGGATAACTGCCTTTTTTGTTCAAATAAAATTTATAAATTTTAATCTGGTTATGAAATAAATGTTTGTCTTAAGTTTTTCTTTTTTTGTTTACATTTGAAAGTAATTTTTAATAAGAATTTCTAAATTGAAATTTTAATCTCAAAAGAAACATATCTGTAGAAGTTTTCAAAGGAGAAAATTAAAAATCACCCTAATTCCAATACCTAGGAATGATCATTTCTGTAAGTTAAGACACACTGACCTCATGTATAACAAGGGAAAAAAGTACATTGTAAGAATTTTTAAAAATCTTATTCCCCATTATATTAGATTATATTATTGTTCAAAATATCAGCTTCCCCACTCTGGGGGAGGGTAACACTTGCCTGCCTCATTGCACCAGCCTTGACTATGTGATTTGAGACAGCTCTCCTTGTGGGAAGATTATACTTCCCCCCACTGTTGACCTCAAGAGTGGCCATAGGATGTGCTTTGATCAATGCAGTGATAACAGATGTGATGTATACCACCTTGAGGAAGCAGCTCTGGGAGTCACTTTATGATTCTGCCAGTGTTGTTCCTTGAACCCAATGTATATGAGAAGAAAAAAAAAATTCTCCCTCCATTCTTCTAAGCTGAGACCTCTGTAATATAACACATTAACAAAAGAAAAATAGACACATTTATTAACATGCATACCTCACATATACATGAAAGATACTCAGGGAAAACTGGCTCCCCAAAGTGGCTTACAATTCCCGTACATAACATCTTAATAGGGAAAGGAGAAAAGGGACATAGGCATCTTAGGGAAGAGTAAATGATTTTTAAGAAAGATAAATAAACGGACCCTTAGAAGAACAGATGGGGGCTTATGTTGAAATCTGGGTGTGGGGGCAACTTCTAGTCTTTGATTGATGACATTCCCCGGGGAAGGGATTGTCAACTACAAACCCGCCAAGGGCATCTCCATCTGCCTGTTTGGAGATTGAACCCTGAGCTGCTGTAGGTGCTGACCTTCAACACTCCCCGAGGGAGTTCAGGGTGAGGTGCTTTGTGCTGCAGGAAAACTGGTGGAAGAAGACTTCAGTTAGATATTTGCAGGAACTGATTTCAAGATCCCAATCCTCAAATCTAGAAAAGCACTAAATCCCTTCATAGTGACATCAGCTCTTGTGACTAGCAGAAAATCTTCTGTAAGATAAGTTCATGATTGTGTGAATTCCCCATTCACCAAAATCACATATATTGACCTTGAAAGTTTTTCACAGATATGCTTCTTAACTACATAGGGGCTGGGCTTCCCTTGTGGCTCAGCTGGTAATGCGGGAGACCTGAGTTCAGTCCCTGCACTGGGAAGATCCCCTGGAGAAGGGAAAGGCTACCCACTTCAGTATTCTGGCCTGGAGAATTCCACGGACTCTATAGTCCATGGGGTCGCAAAGAGTTGGACACGACTGAGCGACTTTGACTTCACTTCACTTGCCCCACTACTTCTCTGGAGCAGTTTCTCAGAGCTATCTGAGGTATTGTTTCCTGGGCGGAAATCCTCATTTTGCCCCAAATAACACTTAACTCAAAACTCTCACATCATGCATCTTTTTAGTCAACAGGGTCTATGACTGTTGAGTCCCTTTTGGAGGATCTGTCTATAAGCAGGCCAGGGGCATTCAGAGAAAGCCTCTCCCTGCATTGCTCCTTACTTGCTATAGCTCAAAATAATTGATACATCCAAGTGGCATATTTTGGGATGGGATGTTTTGCTACCCTTTTTTTATACATCATATATACATGGGAAATATACAGGAAAAATTAGTAACTCTCAAAAGTAGCTTAGAACTCAGATTTAAATACCATCTTTAGCTAAAGGCAAAGAAAAGGTATGGGGCAAGCCAAGGATGAAGAGGTGACCAGGAAAAAGCATGGAAAATTAGAGAAAGGTTTATTATGCAGATTTAAGTCAATGTCTTCTCCATGGATAAGGGTCCGAAGTCATCTCAGGGATTAATGCTTGTCCTTTCTGGTGGAGGGGGGAAGAGGGATGCTTTTCTAAATTTATGTTCTGCTTTCAGACAAATAGGGAAGGGCAAAGAACTTTGCTTATATATTCTCAATTGCCTTTTTCCAAAGTAGCACATTTTGGAGTGGCGAATTCAGCCACCTTCATCGGCAGTGTCCCAAATAGGGGCTGCTGTATCAGTCTGGATCTCAGAACGAAGAGAACTTGGAGCAGAGCTGCAGACAGCTGATAACTGAAATGCATTGTGAGTGAGAACTGAACTTTAGTCATTGTAAACACTGAGATTTTTAGACTTGCTTGTTACCACAGCACATCTTAGCCTATACTGACTGACACACCCAAAGAATCTAAATTTTTCTTATGTTTGAAGACAGATTTTATGTACTGAAATGTTTCAGCTTCTATTTCATATATTAAATTATATATATATTTTAAAATAATTTAAAACCTTTTAAACTCATATCATTTTATTTGCAAATTGATTAATTTTATGTTTGTTTTTGATTAACTTCTCTTTGGCCTATCAGTGTGATAAATACATTTGGTTTATAAATGTGAGAAATACTTTGGCTTAAAAAAGTGATAAATGTGATAAAATGTTCATCATATTTTTTTAAAAAGTCTTAGAAATTTCAAAGTACAATTTAATTTTAATACATTTGATTTTCTCAAACCTTTCAAAAACCCAACAATGATGACTTACATTAGCATAGACAAAACTTTCTAAATATTTAAAACACAGGAAACCTAAAAAGTTTAACCTTATAAACTTAGTGATTTAAGCATTTGAACATTGACTTTAAACTTAATTACCTGTATCTTTTGAATTTTTATTAATATTATAATTCTAACTCGAGTCTTTTCACTCACTTTCTCCCTTTAAAAGGCAGAAAAATAGACATAAACATACAATAATGATTACAAGACTTATTTCTAGGTAATAGTTATTACTGGACATAATTTAGCTTGTCATCAGAGGGTCTTTAAAATTCTTCCTGTTTTCTGGCAATAACAAGATATTTCAGACCTTATGCTTCCTGTGTTGAAATATGCAATGTGCTTTTCTCTTCATGGAGCCCTGAGCTCTTCCTTGGTCTTCTGCTTGGAGTATAAATAAGATAAATCTGCAAAGTAACCCCTGGAGTTCACAAAAGAGCCAGAAATTCACAGCAACCTTTGGCCTGACATCCTTGGGATGCTGAACCAAAATCCCATGTGTTTAAGACACTGAAGTTCACTCTGTTATAACTCAGAGGCAATTTCTTACTGATATAATACCTATGCAAACACAGAAACCAGGAGGAAATTCTGTGTATTAAAAGCAAAAACTGACCTAAAAGGGAAAACCTTGAGGGATGGAAAATGGTAAAGAAAAGGAGATGGGAAAGATGAGTGGGAAGAGGTAAGATTTGGCCACCTCTGTAAAAAAAAAAAAATAACCACAGGAAGGATTTTAAGAAAAGTTTGCCTTTCCCCACCCAAAATTTAAAATGAAAGTTAGAACAGTAATTTCCACAGGATCATTATGAGAATTTTACAAGGCATACATCAAATGCTCAATGAACAATTGCTATCGTTGCTATTTCAAACAGAGGCTCCAGAATGGGATTCGAGTGGGGAACATTAAGAACACCTTGAAAACCCGGAAGCCCATTCTCTCTGCCCCACCCCTTCCCTCTTTCATACCTGCCCCTCTGCACATCCATTTTAATCCCAGATCTTCACAAATTGGCTTTCTCTCCCTGTGTTCATAATACCTAAACCAGACACTAACAACATCGTTTAAGCTTCCCAACTCACTTCAAGTCCAAACTTCCAGAGAGGCTGATCACCCAACTTAAATGAAAAGTCCAATCCTGAATCAACTAACTGTAGCTATGACAATTATATGGAAAGAAAATAGCTGCTCCTGCTACAACTACGTGAACAGTTCCCAAAATATGAAGGAAACGGAGGGTGGGGACGAAACAACAGGTGTACGCTTTGGGTGCATTTTCTCCAAGCATGCGAGCACAACGTGTGTGTTCTGACCAAGTCCATCTCCTTGACCAAACCAGGCTCCTCTGAGCTCTCTTCTTGACCAGACCTCAACCTTAGCCTTCCACATCCATTCTGTCCTTGCCAGGGCAGCACAACCTTGGCTTAGCAAGACTCCCCACCCTTGATATCTGAAGTTCTTCATTCCCCCCATCTTTGGTGTAAAGTCTTTTCATTACCAAGGAACTGGGTTTGCCTCTTGGTGGGTTTCACAGCCAAAAGATACAAACAAGCCAAAGACTGAGAGAAGGAAGGATTTATTATCACTTGCAGCAAGTAAGGACACTGGGGATCTTTCCCAAAGTAGCGTCTCCCTGAACAAAAAAACTTGGTAAGTTTTAAGCTAAGGGGACATGGGTATTCACGAAAGCATGTGAGCAGAGGAGAATATGGCATAGAATTGGGGCAACAATTGACAGAGTCCAGGCTGTAGTTGATAGGAGTCATGAGGATCAGAAAAAATCATCATCATCCCTTGCGTATATCTTGTTTTCAGTCACATCCAACTCTTTGAGATCCCATGGACTGCAGCCCACAAGGCTCCTCTGTCCATGGACTTTTCCAGACAAAGAATATTGGAGTGGGTGGCCATTTCCTACTCCAGAGGATCTTCTCATCCCAGGGAGCAAACATGCTTCTTCAGTGTCTCCTGCATTGGCAGGCAGATTCTTTACCACTGTGCCACCTGGGAAGCCCATCATCTCTTAGGTTCCAGTTAATCTGATGGTTGAGGACTCCTGTGGAGTTGAATTCTGCAAAACAACTCAAGAACATGCTTTGGATTAATCTTGACTTTTGAAACAGAACTGGGAGTCTTTACAACTGACATATTGTCTCTGATGAAGTTAGGTTATCTCCTTGTCCTGGTAGTTACTAGTTCTTACCTTCTTTTGTTCCTTTAATATCATTAACTACTGAGACCTATTCCTCTGCAAGGGCAGGCACTGTGGCCAGGCTTAGATCACAAAATAGCTCAGGCCTAAAATGGCTTCTGTTACTAAAGTTATGCCTGGTTCTTTCTCTGGGGTCCCCTACCCTGTCTGCTTACACTTGGCCTGTCTACCTTGAGAAAGAATCTCTCTACTGAGATCTCCTCTTGTAATTTTCCATCTACTGGATCCCCTCCCTCTGCTTTTCTTGTTGTTCAGTCACTCAGTCATGTCCAACTCTTTGAAACCCCATGGACTGCAGCATGCCAGGCTTCCCTGTCCTTCACTGTCTCCTGGAGCTTGCTCAAACTCATGTCTAATGAGTTGGTGATACCATCCAACCACCTCATGCCTCTGCTTGTTGGCTATCAGTCCCCCCTTATCCTTGTATTGAGTTGATTTCTCCGCCCTCACTGCCCAAGTCCCCCCACCTCCCCAACCCCTCCCGCACAGTGAACACGCTGAGTCCTAACCACTAGACCACCAAGAAATTCCTAAGTCTTACTGTTTTAACAAGTTCCAGAATTATTTTTTTTTTAAAGAGTTCATACATGCAGGATTTGGATCACACTGAACAATTTTTTTTCATTTAACAACACACTGAAACACACTCAATGAAGTATCTTTCCAACCACACTGTTTTATTAACTACTTATCATTTCTAAGATGCCACAAGTAAAAATGTAGCCTCAACGTCAAGATAAAGCCTCTTATTAAGATTTCAAAGATTTAAGGAAGTGCCAAATCCTCTGGCTAAACAGAAGATTTCTAAGACTCTTAATTAGAGTCTCCTAATCTCAGTTAGTTATATAAGAAGGCTTCTGCCAAAATATGAGTATTGTCACACAGCATGCTCCAGTGCAGGAGGCCCAGCTTTGATCCTTGGTCCAGCAACTAAGAGTTGCATGCCATGACTAAAGATTCTGAGCACCGCAGCAAAGACCCTTCACAGCAAAGTAAATAAAAAAAAAAAAAAAAGAAGAAGAAGAAAGCAGGTTGTAGAGGCTTTCAGCAAGGAAGAAGGCAAAAAACTTGGGTTTTCCTGTTTGTATCTTCTAGAAGCAGAACAGACTCTATGAAACTTGAGATTGAATTAACATTTGAAGACATCTTTGGAAAATGGTACCTGGCAGACTTTATTTATAAATATATTCAACAGAAAGAAGAAGAAAAAAAAAACATGGTTTTCATTTTTTAATTTTATTAAAGTACAGAGTTAACAAGTTTTGAGTTTTCCACCTAGGAAAAGACTGGTCAACTTCGGCTGCTTCATAGAAAAATTAGCATTCAAAAAAACCCCAATTATAAATCCATAGGTGCCTTTGTGACTTAAAACAAAAAAAATAACTATTTTTAAAAGTTACCAAAACTCAAACATATCTAAGACCATTATAAATTTCAAACAGTAGATTACCACACATACTACATTTTCAAATTCTAACAGCAAAACATAACCACATAATTTGGCTACATCTAATTATTTCAGACAAGTTTTTTTTTTAAAAAGTAACAAAGTTATGACTATAAAATTTCTGTAGTTTTTTTCAAAGTAAAATAACCTTAAATCTTTAATAAAGGAAAACAAAACAATCCTTAAATTTCTTATAAATAGCTCTCAAGACATATATTACCCATCTGCTGCAAGCTTTCTTTACCTGAGAGAATTTCCCAGGATCCTTCACCACAAAGGATTACCTTAAAGAGTTCTTTCTAACATTTTACTCACATAAACATGGTTAACACCTACAGAAGCGGATGTGGACAAATGCATTCTTAATCTACAATTCCCCAAGTTAAGTTTTTGCTGAAAGGATTTTGCTTTTAAAAAAAGAACACCTCTTTGGTAAAAGCCAAATACTTCATCCTCTCAAAATGAACACTTCTGTAAATGATTTACTGAGGAAGGGAAAAAAAAGAGAGAGAGAAATCTTTAGAATGGTTAGCATTAATTCAAAAGATCTGTATCCTGCTAAACGAGTATATTAGAGAGCACATCTCTGCCTAAAATATAAAACTGGATTAAAATGTCTGAGGCTTTACAAATATATTAAGGACAGCAGGAAACACAGTTAAGAACGAAGTCAGAGGGATTTAGTAAATCAAGGAGAAGACCCTACAGAGAACGGCATGAACCCAGTGGTATCGGCGCCGTCCTCAATGAAGGAGAGCCCAGGGTGCTCTCTGGACATGTGGGATCCTGGCCCAAGATCACATCCTTCTTAGTTATATCTAAAACCGCCTTTCATTTTCAAGAGGGGTAGGACATGAATGTACACCAAAATGAGATGCTCTTTAGAAAGGCAATCAAAGGAGAAAAAGACCTAGGCAGCGTAAATGCATACAGGCTCTGGAATTCCCTTTGCAGGGTAACAGGAAGCACCAATGGTAGTAAACTTCTGGCCAAAATTATTATAAATAAGCAAATAATCTTAAAAAGGCAGAAGGAGACAATGTGGGGGGAATAGCAGTGCACAGAGGTCAACCATAGTGAAGGCATCTCTGAGCAACTGGAAATAAACAAAGGGGTGTGGGAGCGCCCTCGCTGGCCACCAGAATCCCAAAGCCCCCGGGACCCCAACCTACATCGGCCCACACGCACACAGCCCACCTACGCTACGAAGGAGCTCCAAGGACTTCTGGCAAACAATTCTTTCAAGCCATTTCCCAAGAAATTGTGAGGACAAAAACGAAACCAACTAACCAACATTAAAAAAAAAAAAAAAATCAACCCAGTGAGGACCAAGTAGGGTTTCTGAAAGCCTTTGGTGAGAAAGTCTCTGGTCTCCAGTCAGGTGACACATCTAGACATAAACAGCAACACTCCCAGAAGAATCCCTTCCTCTATTTATGTGTATTTACTCGTGAAAATGAGAAGTGAAAAAATTTCCACATCGGACGAACAGCACCGAGGAATCTTACACATAGTTTTAAAAAATCTTCAACTCTCATTGCTAAAGGAATCTGACCCGCAGCTTCTGAGAATGCACTTTTTAAATCATGTATAAAAAGTTGTAGGAAGCAAAGTCTATTATTTTGAAAAGATTATCAGTGAATTTATCAAATGAACATCATCCTTAACAGCAACTCAAAGCAATTGGCACTGTGTTTCCAGTTTCTTAAAACATAATAGCACAAAAACGTAGACTCTTTAAACCCATGAATGTTGACTTATCACCTGAGTACTGTTTACTACAATTAATAATCATTAAAGTCAACATCTTATTTATATACCCTTAGTCCTCAGAGAACGTCCACATCTCTCTTGATCATTTGGATAAAACTGCTTAAATGTTCAGTTGAGAATAAAAATCAGAATGACTGTAACTCTTCTTGTATCAGACCGACCTTCAGAAAGGAACATTATCAGGCACCAACCAAGTCTTAAGCAGCTGGAGAATGTGGGTTGGCTGCGAGGGAGAGGGGCTCAGGAAGGAAGCCTGGCTACTGGCGATGTCCTTTCCTCTGTGTCTCCCTGAGCTATTTTCTGCACGGGAAGGGCCAGCTCGAAAGTCAGAGTTGGATGCTAGACCCTAGCAGGAAGAAAACACAACAAAACCAGCTACCGACAGCACCCCAGCTCTTGACCTGCCCGTCCTCGTGATCTTTGTAAAGCCAGTCTCGCTTACCCAGAGCCTGTCACTGAACCAGCCACTGCAGTGGCCCCTGCCAGGGTGCTGTGACACACGCCACCTACTGCCCCCACCTGTCTGACCACAGAGCTCCCACCCCTACGGGCTTCCCTGTGGGCCACACATGGCAACCACTCATTCTGTGCCTACAGAAGATCTCTGGACCAAGTTTGAAGACTCCTGATCTGGGGGAAAAAAAGAAAAGAACTTGATCGAGTGTACAAAACAAGGCTCTCTCACACACACAAGGAGTGCCTTTAAAAAGTGAATCTCCAACACTATAACTAAGGCAAGTTTCTGGAGGAATTCATCCACTGTATGCCTCTTGCGTCCACCCAACTCCCTCATTTTCTTGAGAGGAGGGCAAAGGAGTGAGTGGAAATGAAGAGCGGGACTAATTTCCCAGGTCAGCATTTGGCACCCTGGAGCCCAGCTTATGGGGGACCCGACGTGCCGAGAGGATTCTTTCCATCCTGCATGAAATACTAAGAGGTGGGTCCCCACTGTGTCTCCACTGGGGTCTCCAGTGGACATTCCGCTGTGTAAACTCCTCCCTGGATGAGAGCATCAGCACTGAAAATGGAGATCTTCTTACACAGCTGCCTAGAGTCAAATCTCTCTTAAGTGTCACCTTAGGAGTATGTACTTTGGAAGTTTCTGTGGCTTTTGCTCATGGCTTAATTAAATAACTCCCCATCCCACCCACCTTTTCTTCTAAGTATATCATCTGGTCACTTCTACAATTTGTATAATTGGAGGCCTTACCTGGTCAGCCCTGTTTGAGGTGCTGCCTCTGATTCTCACCTTAGCAAATCTACCCCTAAAATCATAAGGGACATTAATGGTGTGGTCACATTACAGATCTGGAAAACAAAAGCCCTTTTGCTTTTACAATTTCAAAGGCCTCGCGTGGAAGAGAAACTGGTTGACTTCAGTAATGGAAAGAGGGGTGCAGTAGGCTTCAGTCGAGAAGCAACTTCCCAATAAGGTCCTAAAGTATCATGACTATCAACCCACAAACAAGAACTATAGCGAAGACAACAACACGAACATTGTTCTATCATCACGTGAACACCACCACGAGTAAGGGTCAAACGGCTCCATCACCGCCTGATCTGAGTTACAAAGCAAGTTACTAAGGCAGTAACTCAGATCAGGCGGTGACAATCTGGTGGGGGGAATCACATGGGTGGTGATGGCAAAGTGTGCTTTTTCACATTATAAGAAAGATGCTGAACCCAAAGGGATGAGGGCACCTCTGGGAAGGGCAAGGGCAGAGTGAAGCCTGTGATTCCCAGCATCACAACTTCAAAGGGAAACGTGTCGGGGGTGGGAGGAGATGGCACAGGGGTGGAATGAAAAGCAGATGCTTCCTCTTGGAGCCAATAAATACCAGGACGGTGAGCCAGGAGCTCTGCAGGCTGAGGTGTGGAGCCTTCTGAGGGCTCTGCCTTCTACTGGGGGCAAAGGGCTCCAGATTTTGTCATGTCTATTTCAGGGATAGGTAATAGGCCACACAAAGTACGCTTTTATCCCTGTGAAAAGATGTCATTCCCCAAACTCTGTCCTGGTAAAAACATGCAGAAGGAAAATACTAGCCTGACCACTATCCCAATATTTAGGCGTAAAACACGTACAAAATCTATAAACACTCAGCATCAACTTAGGTGAAATTTTCAATTCTTTAGGGGCAAACTGGTAGCTTCTTTTTGAACTTCAGAATTACAAAAAGCGAATCAAGTAATTTTTTTTTTCCCCTCTGAAGGTTTTTCAGACCCAGTGAAGCCAGCCAGGGGAATGCCAGCTTGTCACAAAGTACCAGTCACTGCTTGACTCCTGGGATATTTGTTCAAGGGCATCACTTTCTGCTGCAGAACCAAGGAGATTGCTCAGATCCTCACACGGAGTACTGCGGAGAGGGTCGACAGAGGGGGGCAATCAGCGTACCCAGGTACAGGAGAACACATATCCAGCAGGAAGCCATCTTGACCCAAAAGATGGACCAGCTCCCGCTGAAGAAGGTCTCGATGTTGGCACTTTCATAGCTGTAGAAACAAGAGACCCAGCTGTGGTCAGAGCAGGAAGAGAACAGGTGGTGGGAAGGTCTCTTCCCACCAAGCGTCTCTCCCTGCTTCCACCGCCATCCCACACCAGCCTTTCTTTTTTCCCTAGCAACTCAATTCAGATATTAATATAATGCACACCCACTTAAAGCACATGATTTTTATTGTATTCATAGACTTGTGTAACCACCACCACAGTCAATTCTAGAACATTCTCATCACCCTAGAAAGAAACCCTGCCCCCTTTAGCTGCCCTCCCCTTTCCTCCTCCACTCGGCCCCTGGCATGACTTAACCACTGTCTGTCTGTATGGCTTTGCCAGTTCTGGACATGTCACTGGGCATGGAATCAAGGGGCCTCTTGGGACTGGCTTTTCTCAGCATATTTCTTTTGGGGTGTCTCCATGCCATAGTATGTAACAGTACTTTACTCCTTTCTGTTGTGGAGGAATATTCCATTGAGTGGATATAGCACCTTTTCTTTATCCATTTGTCAGCTGATGGGCATTTGGTTGCTTCCACTTAGCTATTATGAACGATGCTGCCATGAACATTTGTGTATAAGCTTTCGCGTGGACGTGTTTTTTTCTCCTCTTGAGTATATCATTAGGAGTACAGCTGCGGGATCATATAACAACTCAACATTCTGAGGAACTATTTTCCAAAGTGCCTATACAATTTTTACCCACCAGGAGCGAGAGAGGGCTCCAGTTTTAACACATCCTTGATACCTGTTATTTTCTGCCTCCAACCTTTTTTAAGCTTCCCAGGCCAAAATGTTCCAGGAATTCCCTGTCACGCTGGGAAACACAAGAGGCTCCAATGCCCTCTTCTTCCTCAGGCTGTCTGGGAAGATCTCCTCAGGGAAGCCTTCCCCATCAGTCTGTTCGCAACCTCTGCCCCCACCCCCACCCCCGCCCTGCTCCTTGTTCTTCTTCCTTACTTTTCTCCCCAGTAGTCATCAGTGTCAACACACTGTATTTGATGTGGACCACTGTTCGCCTCCGGCACTAGAATACAGGCCCTGCCACCCACAGCAGCGTGGCCCAGAGAAGCCACTCATCTGTTTGTTGCACAATGAGTCTAAATAAATTCTTCAGGCCAGAATACTGGAGTGGGTAGCCTTTCCCTTCTCCAGGAGATCTTCCCAACCCAGGGATGAAACCCAGGTCTCCCACATTGCAGGTGGGTTCTTTACCAGCTGAGCCACAAGGGAAGCCCAATAATACTGGAGTGGGTAGCCTATTTCTTCTCCAGCGGATCTTCCTAACCCAGGAATTGAACCGGGGCCTCCTGCATTGCAGGCAGATTCTTTACCAACTGAGCTATCAGGGAAGCCCAAATATCTATCCTAAGTTATTCTAATGTCTACCTTAGGTATATCCTAATGTACACCAAATTATGATCCAACAGAAACTCTGGATCAAAGAAAGATACAAAAGGAATCGAAAAGAATCTTCATGTAGTAACAGGGAAAGTAAGACTCGTCATGTGAGTTAAAAAAAAACAAAAAACAAACAAACAAAAAAAACCCAACCCGCAAGGGAGAAAATATGTGTAATCACATTTATGTTTAAAAAAATTATACAGGCATATAAATGCACAAAAAAGAAAGAAAATACATCATTTGATTAGCAGTGGTTATGGAGTTGGGGTGGAGGGCCTATGCTACTTTTCATACTTACATATTAGTTTTTTTTTTTTTTTAGATGTTTCAAACTTTTGTAATGAAAGTGTTAAAAAAAAAAAAAGACAAAGTAGAAAAAAAGAGTATCATCTCTTTTCTAAAAGCCAGATGATTGCTTACGAATTCTAAGTTCTTCTTCCATTTCTGTTACTATGTTCTATAGACTGTCAATATGCTATTAACCTCCTATTTTCTTAAGGCTGCAGTAAGCATCACCAATTTCCAGGGTTAAAAGTATGTCAATGGACTGTTTCTGGGAAGACGAGTGCAGCAGGTCTTGGAGAAGAAGTTAATTGACTTCAAGAGGTCCGATTTTCAGGCTGTCAAGAATAGGATGTTTTAAAAAATTAACTTCTAAAACATCTAAGACGAGGGGCCACTCACTTGAACCAGTTGGTGACGGTCATCATCACATAGAGGGAAGCCAAAAAGAACATGAAGTGGAAATAGGCATAGCTGTAGACGGTGCTTTTCTTCTCATCATAAATGACCCGTGGGCCCTCTTTCATATTCCGCTTCTCTTCAGCGTCTGTGAACCACAAAGTGAGCACAAGTTCCATGAGGGAACACAAGGATGCTTACCACTTTCGCAAAGCCAAACTTGCTTATTTCCAACCCAGAGGCTGTTGAGTAGGAAAGCTGTCAAACACCATTTGTACCCTCAGGCAAGCTCATCTATGCCGTGAGCCCCAAGCTCCCACCTCACCCCTGAACCTTCTGTAATAGGATGAGTTACCTACTGGCACATTTAACAGAAGAGAGCTCTTAAACACAGAAAACTTATTATAAACTCGGAAGAAAGTGATAGCAGAGCAAGAGTTCTCAAGCCCCTGCTGCTGCTGCTGCTGCTAAGTCGCTTCAGTCGTGTCTGACTCTGTGCGACCCCAGAGACGACAGCCCGCTAGGCTCCCCCGTCCCTGCGATTCTCCAAGCAAGAACACTGGAGTGGTTTGCCATTTCCTTCTCCAGCCCCTGGAATGTTCCAATTCAAGAAGAGGAAGCTGAATGAAAGAAATTTTCCAAATTTGCATTCCTTTAAAAAAAAATGTAACTTCTTGTTCCTCAAAAATGTACTGTGTAATTTAACTTATAAATATGAGCCAAAAATATCAACTTTTCCTCATCTGCCAGAATACCAACACAAATCCCAAAGACCCTTTGGGAAGAACGTGTCAAGTATATAAACAATAAACCAGCTCTGGAATAAAGGAATTCCTCTTCCCACTCAAGTTATTTGTGCCTAAATCCCAAACACCTACAGACGAGTGGTACAGGTCTGCAGGGCATCACGGAGGCCCAGACGGGATGTTGTCCACTTACCCTCTCCCCCAGAGCCGAAGCAAAAGCAACACCGGGCTACCTGTGAGGGCAAAACCAACCAAGTCAGGAGGCTTGCTTTCTGCTTTTCCATCTCCACATCGGTTAAGAACTAAAGGCCATCTACATGCCAAATTTTCCCCATCTGAACTACACCCCAAATCCAGAACTGCACACTTCATCCCTTCGAAAGGTTCTACTGAAGTGTCTATTCTTCCCTGATGGTCTGGGGGCTGGTGAGATGGGAAACATGAGGACATGGAGGTGAGCCACCCAGAGCCCCTTCCAGGGTGCCCCCTTAGTGCCTGCTCAACCCCTGCGAGCTCTGGCTGGCAGCTCCAGGTTCTGCCCTAGCTGGGAGTCGCCCCACTCTCAAGCAAGCCCTTCCTGGGCAACCCATGCAGGATAAGAGCTCCTAGCAGGGGTGTAAAGGTGCAGCCACAACCCCTGGGGAACAGCTTTGATGGGTCATATCTGCTCCGAGCACCCCTGGGATGAGCAGAGGCTCTGCCCAACCTGCAGTGCCCTTCAACCCCCCTTCCCTCCTCCGCATGTGTTGAAAAGTCAAAGTGTTAGTTGCTCAGTCATGTCTGACATCCATGGACTGTACCCGCCAGGCTCCTCTGTCCAGGGGATTCTCCAGACAAAAATACTAGAGTGGGTTGCCATTTCCTTCTCCAGAGGATCTTCCTGACCCATGGATTGAACCCGGGTCTCCTGCATTGTAGGCAGATTCTTTACAGTCTTCCGAGCCACCAGGGGAAGCCCCCCTAATAAATATCCTGCAAGTCAGGCTCTGCCCCGGTGGCCACTTCTGGAAAACTCAGCCTGGAACATGAAGTGAATGAGATAAGGTCCCCTCCCTCTGGGAGCTCCCTCCTGGCACTCTGCTCTACCTGCTGCTCCACTCGATCTTCTTTGGTGCCAGGGACTGAGATCATTATCCTGTGTTTAGGTGAGGAAACTGGGGTCAGCCAGGTTGAAGACCTGGCCTTAAGTCACAAAACAAGCTTAGTGACAGAGCTGGGACAGGAACTTGGGTGGATGGGAACTCCCAGGTCTGTGCTTCACAAGGGCCAACAGGCAGCATGTGATATCTCGATGGTGGAGCCGACAGACTCAGAAAGGGGAAAACTAAGGGACCTGGAGCCAGCAGGCCCACCCACATCGCTACTAGAATCAGGCTCTGAACTGGCGGCCTAAGGGAAGCAGGGGAAACAGGGACGGCAATGCAGGGGGTGGCTCCTTCCAAACGATGTACCACGTTTCTGACCTACTCAAGACAACAAATTTAATTTCTTTTTTTAAATTGCGTTTACGAAAAATTACTACATTGATTCCAGAAAGACTCTGGTAAACAGAATAAGAAACACAACACATACCAGGACTGTCTAGGAAGTGCTGGGTCCTCAACGCCTCTTGGCTTGATAGTTTTATGATAAAGAACAGAGAGCTGGGGGCAAGGACGTGGGAATCCAAGCCTTTGCCCCATTTATATCCCTCAAAGCCGAGCTCTTTTTCCTTCTTGTGTCAAGGAAACTTGTCAATAGAGGGACTGGTCTTGACAGAATCTTGGATCAAGGGATACAGTCTAAGATTCATTAATTTATTCAGGGGGCCCAAGACATGTTATGCTGGGGTCC
Source organism: Bos indicus x Bos taurus (assembly GCF_003369695.1). Taxonomy (NCBI): domain Eukaryota; kingdom Metazoa; phylum Chordata; class Mammalia; order Artiodactyla; family Bovidae; genus Bos; species Bos indicus x Bos taurus. The sequence goes on from NC_040085.1 coordinate 4,862,614, forward strand.
CAGTTCTTTTGAAGCTAAAGTTACCACAAGCAATGACTGACTATCTCTTTCAAAGGTCTATCCTGTGAAAAGTGATGCAAGGAGTTGGCGAACCAACTTCCATCCTGTGTGCGCTCTGGTTCAGAGGGGAACACTGGGGCTCTTTCCTCGGAATGAGAAGAAAAACATTCTCTTAAATCTAATGCGGAGACTTGCTGTTCTTTGCACTTCACCTCTGTACACAATAGGGATATTGAAGCCAGAGCGGTCCAGCCTCAGCAGGGGTCACCCAGTCAGTGGTGAGCATGACTGCCTGCCTTCTAGAGCCATTCTCTTCTGAAGAATAGGCAGCAACCCATTCAGACTCAGTACAGTTCGCTCCTTCTTCAAGTGACAGAAAGAGCTGGTGAATGCTGCTGGCAGACTGACAACCCTTCATAACGACCGGCTCTCTCCAGGTCAGGTGGAGGGAGGCCCATCCCCAGAGCAAAGCGCCCGTGTCTGGACAGACCCCAGGGCTCTTCCTCCACGCAGGGAAGGGCAGCCGGGGGTCGGACGCCAGGCAGGGTCAGCAGCAGAGCCGGCAGACAGCAGCCGGATCTTGGGCAACGGTGGTTGGGAACACAGCACCGACTCGAGCCAGACTACATGGTCTACATGCCGGCAAATCCCAAGATTAAAGGACTTCACTTTTCTGTTTATCCCCCACCCTGCTGGAAAATGGAGATAAAAGCCTCCTCGGGTTTCTTTGAAGATGAAATCACAGATGCAGTGCTTAGAACACAGCAAGTCCTAGCCATCCCTGGAAACGCCTCTTCTTTCCATTCTTGGAGTCAGGGCGGAGTCTCTTTCTGGCTGCTTCCATCTGGTTAGACCTTTTGTGACCTCAGTGGATGTTCCACCAAGGGCCTCAGAAAAGGAGTTTTGCATCAGAAAGAAAAAGATATTCTGCTGACCGACAGGCCTCTGTTCACTGTTTGCTATTCTTCACCCTGTGAAATGCCCACCTGCTGGAGCTGCTGCAGGGAGTAAGCTCACGTACAGACAGTGCCCAGCAGCGCGCAGACAGGGTGTCCCTCCCCTTCTCTTTCCAACAGCCGCCTTCTGACCTCACAGTCGTGCCATGTATGGAGAACACAGACAGGTACACACTAGGGGAAGGGACCGGAAGTTAAAACAACCCACATACATTCTGTTACGACAGAGGAAAAAAACAGACCGCAGACCGACAAGCTACCCAGGCCTTTGGTGGGAGCGGGGTGGCCGGATGCCACACCAGAGGCTGAATCTGTTGGAGAAAAATCAACAACTTTTATTTTAATCCTATAGTATATTGAGGACATTTCTTTTTCCGTACAGGAATTGTGTTCCTTCCTGAGTAAAAAAAATGGGATCATGGGATGCAGACCACTAAAGATGCAAGTAAAGACACAAAAAGCCTTCCTGGAAAATGGGTCTTCCGAGATAAAGCAGGGCCAAGAAAAGGAAATGAACTTACTTCCAGCTCGGGAGCTGTGTACCGGCCCTGCAGAGCATCGGAACTTGATCTGGTCGTCGATGTCAAACTAAGACAAAACAGAAAGGTCAGCTGAGTATATTAACATGTCACATAACACATCGAAGGAGGGCTGAGCTGCCTGGCCAGGACTCCAAGGAGGCTCGCTCTCACCTACAGTTCTGCTTAAATAAAAGTTGTCTAATATCCCACTTTATTCCAAAACTGGCTGACCAACTCGACAGCCGATATCTTCTTCCATGGATTGCATTAGACCATTTTATGCAAACAGAAGCTTGAAAAAAAAAAAAAAGTTGTCTTTTGGTCCTGTTATATTGGTTTTCACTTTGGTTTTTTGCCTCTCCTCCTTCAAATGCCAACATACTTTTCATATTTCACTTTTATCTTTCCCCTCCTTTTGACTAGTCTCACTTAGAAGAGATCAAAGGCAATGAAAGAAGCCAGAAATGGTGATAAAACTCAAGGGCATGAAAAGCAAAGGTTTTCACAATTTTCTGTGATAATCAGCCTTGGACAGACAAGTTTTTCTATTTAGAAATTCAGTATAGAGTAGCTATCAATGTCATTTAAAAAATTCTTCCTGCCACTTTCCTCCTGCCTAGAGAAGTAAAATGTTGTAAAATCTGGCTTATAGAGGTACAAAAAGGCATTTACTTTTTCCTGGGGTGGGGTTCATTTTAAGCACATTTCTATGTGTAAATATACAGTGTACATGAATAATCTATACAGATTCATTTAGCAAATGTTTACTGAAGGTGTGGCCTGTGTCAGGCCCTGTTCTTTGCACTGGGAACTCAGTGAGACATACAGCGATCCCTTTCCTCCTGCACTCCAGGGATAGGGGAGAGGGTGGGACGGTGGGAGCTGTTAGTGGAGAGGCAGGAATTCCAGACTCATTTCAACCAAATAGACCACAAAGGGAACACTGTCTTCTGGACTCATTCTCATCCTCTTTCCCAAGGAGAGAAGAGATCAATGAGACGCAAATAAACAATAAAAAGCTTCCCTCATAAAAAGGTCCTCTGGGACCCAAGATCATTGTTTCTTTTGTCCAGTCAAGTCCAACAGCATCACTTTCAATTCTGCTTTGAACGGATGGATGTTAATGGAGGCCCACTCCAGTACCACTTCCTGGCTTGAGCCTGGTCTGAGGAGTGACAGAAACAATTCCACGGCTGTGTGCCCAAGAAACACACACACCTGGCCCCTGCACTCAAGGGGCTATATTTTGCGCATATGAATTATGAGTTAATACGGTCTGTCGTTTCCATGGGGGGACATGTGACTTAACTTCAGGAAAAGATCAATATCTGGAATTTTCATCTGAAAGATGACGTTTATTCTTTAAAACAGTATGACTTAATATTCCATTTCCTAACTTCTTGGGAATAAGATGGTTTCAGAAAAGCCAACTTTTGGTCCTGGCAACTCTGTCACTTCACTTTCATATCGGAGGATACTAAGAGTGGGAGCTTTTGTTCTTACTTCTAAAAATACCTATTATCAGTTCATCATATATATGGACTTCTATAAGTAAATGTAACCATAAGATCTTTATTCAGTCATAGCCTTTATCCACAAAACATTCTTCTTAGAATTACTGAGAAAATACTGTTGTTTTTGTTTTTTACAAACTCTTTAAAAGCCTGGGAAATTCTTACTGTCTGCACTCTGGCTATTACTAGAACCATCTGGTCTGCACAAGACAATTCCCGGATTATCCATAACCTCTTCCCTTCCAGGGCTCAGGCCTGAGTGACTTTAACCCTGTACTTCCTGTGGGGGTGGGAGGAGGCTGACAGCATTTGGTTGGGGCAGAGCTGGACACAGCTGGACACAGAATGTCTAGTAACCTTATTTGATTATTATCCTGAGCCCTCACTCACTAAAAGCCAGTAGCATCTTTCCATTGCTGTGACAATGAAAAAAAATAAACCTCCCGCTACCCCCAAGCCCTCCTAACCTCTGTTGAGCTCTGAACCTCTTGCACACTGGAAGAAAGATTTGTAATGCAGATGCCCCTCCACATCTGCTTCAGCTGCTTTTGGAACTGGCCAAACTCCACTGCTGCTGCTGCTAAGTCACTTCAGTTGTGTCCGACTCTGTGTGACCCCATAGACGGCAGCCCACCAGGCTTCCCCCGTCCCTGGGATTCTCCAGGCAAGAACACTGGAGTGGGTTGCCATTTCCTTCTCCAATGCATGAAAGTGAAAAAATAAAGTGAAGCGGCTCAGTCGTGTTTGACTCCTAGCGACCCCATGGACTGCAGCCCACCAGGCCCCTCCGTCCATGGGATTTTCCAGGCAAGAGTACACTCCACTAGGTCACAGAAAATCTCCAGCCAACACATCCAGACTTTCCTGTTGGAGACCACAGATTCTGCCCCTGACCAACTTACAGGGCCCTTGAGAGATCACCTGACTATTCTCAGCCTTGGTGTAATAAAGTTCAACTACCTTCCCAGTGTAATACAGAGCTGGAGACTCAGCTCCCAAGAGAAACCAGTGTTTGTAGGAAGAGGCCTTCAACACACCCCTGATGCAGAGACATGAAGATTTCTAGCTGGCAGGTTCCAGAACAACAGGATTCCCAAAAATATACCCCCCCAATTCTTAAAAAAAAAAAAAAAGGCAGCGGGTCCAGCCCACACCAACAGTATAGGTAACCCTCCTTGAGGTGCCAACTTTTCTCAGTTTAAACTAGTCCCTCCAATGCCATCTTACTAATCTTTCAATTATTTCCAAATGGTCTGCCATATTGCTGTGAATGTCCCATTTGAACTAGCAAGCTGTTTGACCATTCGTAAAGATTCTTAGTTTTTCCAATTTTGTACTCAAATTCCTAGACAGCTGAAAAAGATACTTATTTTCTTTTCTCTCAAGTATAGTTAAAACTAAAATAGCCAGAAACATTTTATAGCACAAATACCTCTTAATAATGCAATTATGTAAGTTACCCAGCTGATGGGTCCACCTAAGTAAAACGACCTGACTCCAAGTCATCCCAGGGGAAAGAAAAATGACTATGAACATGTCTCTTCCAATACTTCAGCAAAGGAGGTCGAAGGAAAGGTTTCCGTAACTGGGCGAGACATATAGGAGCAGGCTCCACGTCTCAGTTTCCATGTATGTTCATGGAGGGAGCTGACTTTTGTGGGGTTGGGGGGCAGGGCACAGCTTGTGGATTCTTAGTTCCCCAACAAGGAACTGAACCCAGGCACTTGGCAGTGAAAGCACAGAGTCCTAACACTGGACCTCCAGGAAATTCCACTCCATGAGGGAACTGAACTTGATGGACTCCAAAATCCTGTCTCATTGGACAGTTTGTGAATTTAAAGCCAACAGACTAATAATTGCAGCCGAAATGTAGAGACCAAGGAGGGCCTTAAGGAACAGCTAGGGGAGGACAGGCAGGTGACAGCCTATGAGGGCACAGGGCAGAGTCATACAGAGAGAGCCCGCAGGGAACTCCTGACAGGGCCCAGGCTGTGGCGTTTCTTTACTGCATAATGCCTGGGTACAGGGGCAGGGGCGGCCTCAGCCGGAAAGCCAGGGTATGGGTTTTGGCTGAACCCTACTTCCAAGCTAAGACAGCCAAGAGTAAAACCTCCTCAAAGTGAGTGCCACAGAAGCAGGACTTGGGGCAGAAAACCAAAAAGCAAAACTGGAGTTCATTATGAGAGCCTCTTAAAGAAGCATTAGAGAGAGAGAGAGTGTGTTTGTGTGTCTGTGGTTGGGGGTGGGGAGGGGATAATCCAGTTAGGAGAGAACACAGCACAGTGAGCCTCTAAGATCTTACCGAAGTCCCAAGCAGTCGTGGACTTCTGTTGAAATGGGCGATTTCAGACTTCCCTGGTCCGGGGTTGGGTATCTGCCTGCCAATGCAGGGGGCACAGATTCAATCCCTGGTCGGGGAAGATTCCACATGCATTGGGACAACTAAGCCTGTGAGCCACAACTACCGAGGCTCTGTGCCACAGCTACTGAAGCCTGTGCACCTAGAGCCTGTGCTCTGCCACAGGAGAAGCCCTGCAATGAGAAGTCCCAGCTCCACAACAAAGAGCGGCTCCCGCTCCCCACGACGAGAGAAAGCACGCTCATAGCAACAGGACCAAAAATAAATAAGAATAAAATTGTTTTAAAAAAGAAAGAAAATGGGTGAATTCTTCTCTCTGCAATGCACACAACCAGCTAGGCTTCCTACAGATTCTATTGAGAAATAGACATTCTTGCGATCATCTTCAAATGACAGTTTTCGCCCAGGCAATGCAGCCTCCTTTTGTAACATCTTCCAACTTCTCAATCCTTTTTGAGTCTAGGAAGTCAAGATTTGAAACCCTCCAAATTGTACTACCTCCCACATTTCCCCTTTTCAAGGCCCTCCTAGGGCTGAACTCAAAGCCCCCTCAAACTCCAGGCTGCTTGCTATAAAGTTCTCAAAGCCCACTCCTCCTGGAGCTGCGGTGGGTAATTAGAGCAAACACCAGTCACCCAGGGCCCCCCTCGCTGTGCAGCACTGCACTGAACCCCCAGGAATCAGCTGCCATCACCAGGTGGTATGTTCACGCTGTGTGCTGCGTCAGCCCACAGGGCTGCTGGTTACTCCCCAGCTCCACTTGGCGTGGCTGTTGTTTTCTGTCTCCTCATCCTTCGAGCACTATGGTTTTGCAGATTGATTACCAGCATTCAATAACGTGTGCTATTGGTATTTAGACAGATTTTACATAGCAGCTGTCAGCTTCAAAAGCTCTTTTGGGAATCCCAGACTAGACCTTGCCAACCTCTGCTAAGGTGCCGCTAAATTTCAAGTAGAGATGTATACGGTGGAAATTACACACCACAAACCAAAACCACTGGTGGCAGTTCTATCACCACAGTAAATAGTATTTTTGCATCTTTTCCACTGATAGCAAATCTAAGCCCTATTTTATCTAAGGGAGCAAATATTTTAATCATGTGGGATTAGGCATTCAGCAACTCACAAAAACATCTGATTTTAGTCTATCAAATATCTTTACAGCTTTTTTTTTCCTCTGATAATACAAACAAAAGAAGCAATAGCTCATGTTAAAAAAAACACAAACTTTTTTTTAAAGAAAAAAATAAAAAAATTATATACATAATACAAGCACTATTACAAGCTTGGTTTATCTCCTTCCAGGATTTTTTCTTCATATGTAAATACAACTACATTTTATTCTAAAAATGAAATATTCTACATTTATAGTTTAGTAACCTACTTTCTCCTTGCTGGACTCACCAATATTTTTTACATGCCAATACAGAAAAAAAGTGAGTGACAGATCATAAAATTAGCCATGTTGCTGACATTTCTCCCTCAAAGCCCAAAGATAATAGACTCAGGAAGGAAAAACTTGAGAAAGGAAGGACCGAGAATCAGGATTAAAATGTGGGTGCCTTAACGGTTTTCCTGAAAACATCTTTACAGCATTGATGTGGGCCCGAATCAGTGAAAACGTATGGAATTAATAATAATGTTAGGCCAGAAAGTGTTCACCATGGTCGCTTTTGCTGCAGTGTGGAGAGGCTGCCACTATGTCACAGACAGGCTGAGAGTCGACACTGCCTTTGCAAGCTTGACGCATGACTGTGAACACATGCTTCATAAAACTCAGTTCTCCTGCCTGTGTCTGTCGTCAAGGCCCACGTCTGTTGTTCCCTCTCTACAGCATGAAGGGGTGTTAGAAGCTGTAAGAGAAAATGCCAACATGTACAGAGAGACATTCTACTCATACAAGCTACCAAGGATGGTTCAGTTCTGGCCAAAGGATCACTACAACGTGCCTGTGACTGGTTGAAATTTTTAGACGCTGAAATATACCGAAATGTAAAACACAGGAGTAAAACCTAAACATGAAAGGGTGACTGTCAAAGGAAAGCGTGATCAACAGTGAGACGTAAATGGAATAAGAAACTTATGATTCCTATCCTTTACTCTTCTCCCTCTGGTATTTTTTTATATAGATTTAAAAATAATAAACCCCACCCCAAGCACCTAAAACACAGCCTGCTTATGTATCACAGCTACTTTTGGAGGAATGACTTTGCTCCTTAAAAGCAATGTGAGTTTCAGCATAAAAGAAATGTTTCCTGTCTTTCCTGGACCAAGCACAAAATGTCTGTGTATGGAGTACTTTGTACTCTTTCCATCAACAAGAGAACAAACGTTTTTTTCTGTTGGAGTAGAAAGTTGCCAAAACATTCTGGCACATACTGTCTCTTCCTCACTTTGTGCTCCCTTACTCTCCAAAAGGGCTTTAGCAAGTAATACTCAACCATCTTTTAAAGGATTGCAACATACCATATATATTTATTTTATTTAGCCCCCCAAAAATACAAGTTATGTAAAATGAAGTCCAAACAGCTAGATTTCATGCTGTAATACCACCTTCTTACTTCAGGCTTCATTTTCCCTCTTCCTCAGATGGCATTTGTTTGACCACCTCATACTGCTACAACTTGTGTAAATTCTCCTCTTGTACTTTTTTGAAGTCTGCAAAGATGGCCTCAGGTAACTTCCAGAACTTACCATGAATACAAGATGCATACACACAAGATGGCAGTGCCCAGTCCAGCAACCAAGGTCTTGTCCCTGTACAGGTCCTGACCAAAGTTAGGCACACAGATGGTGACGTTCTTCCCGTGTTCATCTAGGACTTGTGAAGACAAGAAAAAAAAAGCCCTCTGTAACTCAGGGATGCATTCACTTTGGGAAAATTCATGCAGTATAGAACAGTGAACACTCAGCACTGCAAAGGTTTCCTCTACCATCCAACTTAGATTAGATGGCTGCACTCTAAGCACCCTCTCCCACCTAGGCAGCCTCTCAGAATAAGACCCTTGGGTGTCAGCTTAGTGCTAAAGGGGTCTTCAGTACCAGGGATTTCTAAGAATCATGTTCTTTTTCAGTACTATTGGAGCAATAGTAAAAAGTATTGGCTCATGGGTCTTTCCTCATGGCTCAGTGGTAAAGAATCTGCCTGCCAATGCAGGAGACACAGGTTCGATCCCTGGGTTGGGAAGATCCCCTGGAGAAGGAAAGGGCAGCCCACTCCAGTACGCTTGCCTGGAGAATTCCATGGGCAGAGGAGCCTGGTGGGCTACAGTCCATGGGGTCACAAAAGAGTCAGATACAACTTAGGGACTAAACGATAACAATAAATTGGCTGACTGGGCAGCAGGTAGCATGCAGGTAACTGAGAGCATCCTCCATGTTGATCATCCTTGGAGACGAACCAACAATCAAACAGGAACTCGCAGGAACTGCTGTCTGGCCAGCAGCCTCCACCCAGATAAGAAGTCATTCTATTGTCAGTAAAAGGACCGTCATGACATCTTTTAGGCTGTAACCTTGGAAACTTCTCAAGTGGCTAGAGTCAAATAAAATTGTAGAGGCTAGATAACAAAGATTTCTATCATATAACCATCATTAGTTGTTTATTTTTTATCTAACAGAGTCTTCAGTTCTGAACACCCAAGCTGGCTCTATTTGCTCTGCCCCAAAATAAGGAACATAAATATAAAATAACAGGCTACAAACCATTCTACAGACATGCACATTCTATGGGCTTGAAGTTGCACTAAAATGACTACTTGTACTCCCACTTGAAACTGTAAACTTCACTGTGTGCTGTGGCTTCAGGAATCTTCTTCTTAGGCCACTGAAAATTTTCTTTACAAACCTGACCAAAATATGAACTTTGCTATTTAAGTACTACCACCCAAAATTAAAAATAAAAGTTTTTTTTTCTGTATTTAAGTGATACCTGCCATTGGGAAGAAAAATGCTGTAACCAAAAAACCCCATTAAGTTAAAGCCAGAGATTAATATGTAAACAGTCAAAATACTCTTAAAAGTTTTAAATAGACTAGATTTAAATAAACTTGAAGTCAAATTTATAGTTTTTTCCTAAAAAAATTATATCCAGGATAGACTGTACTTAACAAAAGACCTACAATTATATTCACATTGTACTATAAATAGCTATAAAGGCAAGACCCATACATACCACACGTATATGCTAAAACTTTCAAAAACATCTTTGCATTTGCTTTCTAAATTTAAAAAAGGAAAACATCAATTTTCTACTCTAGAGAAAAGAGTATATGTATTTAACTTGATTTATATAAGATAAAATATACCCAAACATATACACATTTGTATATACTTATGTATATATGAATATACATGTATACATACATCTATATATCACAAACATGAAAAAAATGATGAAATTTAAGGAGTTTGGAGATCAAAATAAGAAAATATGGTCCTTTACTGGGAAAGCTCAAGGGCTCGTACAGTAACAACCTATAATGGTCTTTTGATAGTTCTCAAATATCCGTTGTAACTACTCTACAAAAATAATAGGTAACCTTTACAAAGCACGCCAGAAACTGTACGTATACATATACACATGTACTCAACTGAAGTCTCAAAAACCACTCTGGAAAAGAGGAATCTTAATTATCTTCTTAAAATAATAATTAAAATTCTTATTTTAAAGGCGAGATGTCTAGGAAGAGAACAGTAAGTCACTTTATATAAGTTACTGAAGTGGCAGAACCACTCCCCCACACTCTTCCCACTCTGTTAGAGTCAGAGAAATGATCACTGAAAGTTAATTAATAGCCATCTAAAAACAACAGCAATAATAAGGAGAACAAAAAGAAATAGCTTGAGTATTTCTGATGATTTCTTGATTATTTGATTATATCTGAGCAGGAAAATGCAGATTAGGCTTACAAGCAAACTCATTAGCCCTCGTGAGTTCATGTCTTTCCTGCAGAGCAGGAAGCCTCAGGAGAAGGAAGGTCCAGGTTCATGTCCCATGCTGAGGACACTATTTAGTGAAGAAGTCTAGATCACCTCTCTACTTTGACGCATTGCATCTCTGATACTTAAACGATAGTTCGAGGAGACACAGTCCTCACCCCACAAATGACAATATTCACCCTGCAAGCACAGACTTCCTACAAGGCCAGCTTACCTACTTCTGCAGGTTTGCTGGACAGGGCTGAGAATGTGAGATATGTGACATAGCAGCTGATGAGACCCGACTGCAGTATCCCAGAGTGTGGCTGTCCTGGAGAACAAGGGCCCATGTTATAAATCAATGGTGAGAAAGCAGATGCACCGCCCCCGCCCCCCCCGCCCCCCCCTCCCCCGCCAAAAAAAGGTCTGCCCCAAATAATATCCCTCAAACCTAAAGCCCCACACATGAAGGGAAGAAGAGATACGTAGCATATTTCTCATATAACGCTAAAATCTTTGGGGGGAGAAAGTGACACACTGAACCTATATGCCATTTCAGAGATACCAAGTTCTGCCGAGTTCTCGCCCAACACCTTATTTTGATAATAACTACAGCTGTACTGAAACATACTGCCTGGTCTCCCTGAGGTTCGTCACATTAGTTCTTAAATCACAAGGTCTCCAGAAAAAATTCACCACTGTTAATTTGTGAGATCACATAGCTTAGTGGGGTGAATGATGGCTTTTACAGGGAGGACCTGGATTCCAGACTCACAAAGCCATCAGATACTCAGAATCCATGCCACTGGGGAAGAGTTCTCATCCGTCAATGGACAGAAAACCTTTGAGAACACCAGAATTGGTCCAAGCCAAAGAATGTGGCTATGGGACTCAGCATTTATTGGGGAAAGGCCTTCTATGTTACAGTATTTAAATTAAACGGTTCAGATGGCTAAGAGTAAACAAGATGCGACAAAAAGGACTCATCCTTTTTTTCGGCGAAATTTTCAAACATCCACAGACATAAAAAGATTTAGTTTTACCCAGTCTTCCCTCTGATTAAATTTATCTCCAGAACTTTACTTATCAAATTATAAGGGCCAATAAAGGTAAAAAATAGGCCCTTCCCAGTGGTGCTCTTTGGCATGGGAATGAGACTCACCTTAACAATCAATGGCACTAAACCAAACCGTAACTATTTCAAAGGGTGGAATTTAACCCAAAGAATATTTCAATCTGAATACTAATAATGTTTTAGGAAATTCTTAATGGATAAAGGAACTGGGTGAATAATAACAATCTCAATTTCAATAATGAACTTCAGTCATTTCTTTCTTTTGGCTTTGAAACAACCATTAGCAAGATCAGGCTCACAGGTTTCTATTGGCTTTGCTGAGGAAGGACTTGGATCTGAGAAAGGCCAGCTCCTGGGGCCAGCAGATGGCTGAGCCAGGATTGGATTTCCTGTTTCCTGATTCTGGGACCAGGCTGTCCTTGATTTGTGGTCCACAGAGGTCTTAAGTCAAAGATAAGCCCAAAACAGCTTCTTCGGGAGCTTTCTCATTCATTCAAATTTTACAAAGAGATTACAGGGAAGAGCTAAATATCCACTAAAGGCATTTTCCATTGAAACGCTCCTTGTAGTACATTATTTAACAATAGTAACATCTATCTTCTTATTTATTGACTTCATTATACGCAAATCTTTGACAAAGGCATGATTGACTATCACCTTCAGCCCAGTGCAGGGTAGGAAGAGGGCACTGGAATCCCACCTTTCCTATTGTTTACCCACCTGTGGTAAATAAAGAACTGACCATAATTTCCAAAATAATGGTCAAAGACATCTATAATATGAACAAAGTATGGATCTCGTACTCACGATCTCGGACAGAGGGTGAGATGGATACCACTGACATAAGCAGACACAGGCCTCCATTTACTCCCAGGAGAATTTTATTTTCCATGCAGCCATCTTTCTGGGTATAAAACACTGCCATCCAAATCAAGCCTCCCGTGGTGATGGAGTACGCGATGAGGGTCACCAGGGACAGAGAGGCGTACCACAGCTTGTTGGTAGCTGTGCCTGCGGTCCTGTTTCTCCAGAAGTAGAGGAGAGGAAGGGGTGGGGGGAAGACAGGTCAGTTGATTCTCCAACAATAGCTACCACCCTTCAAGTATTATTAGCTAATGTTGTCAGGTCCCAGACCATCGTAAGGAGTTATTCAGAAGACCTATCATTTTACCAGTTTTTGTGGATCACAACGAACTGTGGCAAATTCTTAAAGAGATGGGAATACCAGATCACCTGATCTGCCTCCTGAGAAACCTGTATGCAGGTCAAGAAGCAACAGTCAGAACTGGACATGGAACAACAGACTGGTTCCAAACTGGGAAAGGTGTATGTCAAGGCTGTATATTGTTACCCTACTTATTTAACTTCTATGCAGGGCACATTATGCGAAATGCCAGGATGGATGAATCACAAGCTGGAATCAAGACTGCCAGGAGAACTATCAACAATCTCAAATAGGCAGATGATACCACTCTAATGGCAGAAAACATGGAACTAAAGAGACTCTTGATCAGAAGAGAGTGAAAAAGCTGGCTTGAAACTAAACATTCAAGAAACTAAGACCATGGTATCCTGTGCCATCACTTCACAGCAAATAGAAGGGGAAAAAGTGGAAGCAGTGAGAGATTTTATTTTCTTGGGCTCCAAAATCACTGTGGATGGCAACTGCAGCCATGAAATTAAAAAATGCTTGCTCCTTGGAAGGAAAGCTACGACAAACCTAGATAGCATATGCAAAAGCAGAGACATCTCTTTGCCAACAAAGGTCCATATAGTCAAAGCTACGGTTTTTCTAGTAGTCATGTATGGATGTAAGAGTTAGACCATAAAGAAGGTTGAGTGCTGAAGAATAGATGCTTTTGAATTATGGTGCTAGGGAAGACTCTTTAGAGTCCTTTGGACCACAAGGAAATCAAACCAGTGAATTCTGAAGGCAGTCAACCCTGAACAGTCATTGGAAGGACCGAAGCTGAAGCTCCAACTCTTTGGCCATGTGATTTAAAGGGCCTACTCACTGGAAAAGACCGAGATGCTGAGAAAGACTGAGGGCAGGAGAAAGGGGCAGCAGAGGATGAGATGGTTCGAATTATCAGCTCAATGTACATGAATTTGAGCAAACTCCAGGAGATAGTGAAGGACAGAGGAGCCTAGGGGCTGCAGTCTGTGGGGTCACAAAGAGTCGGACACTACTTAGTCTATGAACAACAGCAAACAATCATTTTACCAACTAAAAACTAGAAGATACAGCTGAATATTCAAAAAATTCTTGGCTCAAGCTTAGAATTTTTTCTTAACACTGAAAAACTTCAGTCTTTGACTCAAGTGTATTCAGTAACTAAAATGAATATCCACAGACTTTAGCTTCCCCATTCTGGATGTCAACTACCCCAGGACAAGTTCTGGCAGTATTATAAAGTGGGCTGTGTGCTGGAGTTCTCTCTGAATTTTCCCAGAAACACAGAGCCCGCAGCCAGTCTCTTTCTCCAAGTGCTACCAGCAGCTCCTGCTGATGCCCATCTTCTGTTTAGGGAGAGAGAAGTAATTGAACTCCACCCAGAGAAAGACTGGCTGACCTCATCTCTTTTGTCCTTGCACTGAAAAGAAGACTCTATACCAGTACTGCTTCTCCCAAACAATGCCAGGTATGATTAAGGAAGAGTTTGACATTAAAAAAAAGTGAAGGCAGGAATTCCCTGGTGGTCTAGTGGCTAGATCTCAGCGCTTTCACTGCCAGGGGCCTAGGTTTGATTCCTGGTTGAGGAACTAAGATCCCACATGCCTTGGAGCACAGCCACCCCCTCTAAAAAAATAAATAAATAAAAGGTGAAGAATAAAATCAGCCAGAAAAAGAGTAAAAATTTTAATGGGATTTATAATAAAGACTCTAGAAGAGGAGACTAGTGTAAAGATTATATTATTTTATATAAACATTATTAAAGGGATGGGAGAAGTATGTGGTGGCTTAACAAGCTATAGAGATTGGTCAAAACAAAGAAGAATGCTTACGGATGCTAAAAGAAGAGGACAGAACTACAACAGGGGTTGGTCTGAATCATCTCATCTGCCTTAGGGATCAACTGCCCTTTGTAACCACATCTCACAAAACTTCGAGAGCAGGCAACTTGGTTAACATCTTCACAGAGTTGGAAAATGTTCAAGCAGCCCAGCTGAAACATTTGAATGATGGAGAAGTTATTGCGGCCAGAAAGAAAACAAAGAGGAAAGGCCAAAATGATAATGACCATCACACTCCTGACACTGAGCCAGGCAGTCCGATGACTGTGGAGTTATTGTAATAGAGAAGGCACGCAAATCACATGAAGATAAAGCGAGACTTAGAGAAAGCAGAGAGTTAAATGCTACCTGTTGACAGGGAGAGAAAATGGATTATGAAGAAAAAGGTGAACACTGCTGACCAGTGTGTAAGTGGGGGGGTCCAGCTATGTCCTCACCAGTCTTTTGGGCTATTTTATTAGGGTAAGAAGGACTTTCTTAACAGTTGATTTTGCTTGGATTCCCAAGGTTAAATCTTCAACCCTAACCTCTCCCCTCTACTCCAGGCTCATATTATCCCTGTTAATGTCTCCACTTGGAGGTCTAACTGGCTTGTGGACCTTAGGAGGTCCAGGTTAACTTTCCAGTATTCAAATTTCCACCCCCAAACCTGCTCTCCTGTGGTCTTCCCAACCTCAGAATATGGCAATTCCATTAGGGCTGGGGGTAAAGAACTGTAGTTGCTGGACCACTGTCTTTCACTCCCTGCTCCTCCCCTCTCCCCAGCATCATGCCAACTCCAGCAGCAAACCCCCTTGGTTCCCACTTCAGACTCTATCAGCATCTGACTGCTGCTACCATCTAGCATCAAGCTACGGCATCCCTTCCCTGGATCACCTCCCACTGGTCTCCTTACTTACACCTATGACGTCCTCTCGTCTTTTCTTAACTTGAAATGTGCATTAGATTCTGTGCCTCTAGTGCCCTGCCATCTGCCATGATGGCCCCAGAAACCTTTCATGATCTGGTCCAGGGCCATCTCTGATGAATGACTTTATCCCTTGCTCCCTCCCCTCGCACCTCTGGGGTCCAGCCACAGTGGATGTCTCCTCGCTCCTTAGACAAGCCAGCACAGCCCTGCCTCAGGCTCTTCCCAACTTCCTTTGTCTCCCTCATACCTTATAATGAAACCCTTTCTCTGCCCTGCTTGCCCCAACTCTCACACCCACAGCACATTCTCCACCACTGAACCTATTGCTTATTTGCTTGATTGGACTTATTAGCTACCCCCTCTCCTCTCCAGGAGAATATACACTCCACAGAGCAGGACACTGTTGCATTCACTGCCTACTGCCAAATGCCTGGCAAGTAATAGGTGCTTAAAGAATGTCGGTGCAAGGACTGCCAACTGTCAGAGGACAACTTGATGCAGCAATGATGACAGAGTGGCCGCTACCTGTTGCTCCGGACTCTGCTGGTCCTCCTGAGACAACCTCTGTAGACACACCAAATAATGCCATGACTATACTCTCGGTGCCTGGCACAGAGTTGGCACTCCAAAAATTTTGAATCAATGCTCAATGCGAGCACTTGGATGAAGATTAGAAAAGGACCGAGCAGCAGGATGAAGTGTACAGATACAGAGGCAAGCAGGTTATCAGGTTAGAAGAGGCGGCCGGGCTCAGGCTTGGGATGAGGGCCAGGGGAAAACAAAAGCCAACAATAACGTGAATTTTTAAATCTAGAAAGCCTAGAAAATGGGTCTTCATTAGGAACACCTGACTATGCTGTCTATTTTTTGTGATTTCAGTCTTGATATAGAACTGACACTTCAAACCACAAAAAATTGACCTAGAAAGTGTTAAAAACAAGATGAAAGACTTAAAATGAAGTCACTAAGGCTAAGCCCCATGTCGCCAAACCAACGCAACAGAGTATCAGCTCTCCCAGAAACAGTGAATCAGAAATTAAACCAATCAGAAATCTCCTATACAGCACTAATTAGATAGTCTAGTTAACTAGTTAGGTAGTCTGACTGGTAGGACCTGCCATCCCCTATAGGGAAGTTACCTCACAATATCTAAACTGCTTTTCTGCCTAATGTAACTTCCTTGTCTCTGCTCCCTTTTGCCTACAGAAGTCCTTTCATTTTGTACAACTCCAGAGATCCTTTCTACTTGCTAGATTGCAGAGTGCTAAATTTGAATCAATTTTCACACAAACATTTTTAAATGCCCTAGCTTTTCTTTTAACAAAAGAACAAAACACATCACTTCACAGGTATGAAAACTGAGGTCAGAGTAGTCAAGTCATATGCCTTAAGATTCACAGATGGTAAAGAATCTGCCTGCAGTGCAGGAAACCCAGGTTCAATCCCTGGTCAGGAAGATCCCCTGGAAAAGGGAATGGCAACCTACTCCAGTATTCTTGCCTGGAGAATCCCATGGACAGGGGAGTCTAGCAGGCTATAGTCCATGTGAGCACAGTCAGACACGACTGAGCAACTGAACACGCACACATGCCTCAAGGAAAACAGCCAGATAGTCAGGGACATTAAAACCTGCTGCCTGGTATCCAGGCCCATGGCCTTTCTCTCCTACTGCCTTTGAGATTATCTCTTTTTCAAGATCTTTACAAAAGGAGAAAAAAGAAAAGGGAAGAAAAACTTTGGTTGTTTCACCCATGAAGAGAGATACAAGTATTATATTTTCTAGACTAACCTTGAAAGCAAGAATCTCCATTAAAAAAAAACCCTAAACTAAATGAACTTACATAAAAATAACAATATTTGTACATTTCTCTCAGTCAGTTCAGTTCAGTCGCTCAGTCCTGTCTGATTGAGACCCCATGAATCGCAGCACGCCAGGCCTCCCTGTCCATCACCACCTCCCAGAGTTCACTCAGACTCACGTCCATCGAGTCAGCGATGCCATCCAGCCATCTCCTCCTCTGTCGTCCCCTTCTCCTCCTGCCCCCAATCCCTCCCAGCATCAGAGTCTTTTCCAATGAGTCAACTCTTGGCATGAGGTGGCCAAAGTACTGGAGTTTCAGCTTTAGCATCATTCCTTCCAAAGAAATCCCAGGGCTGATCTCCTTCAGAATGGACCGGTTGGATCTCCTTGCAATCCAAGGGACTCTCAAGAGTCTTCTCCAGCACCACAGTTCAAAAGCATCAATTCTTCGGCTCTCAGCCTTCTTCACAGTCCAACTCTCACATCCATACATGACACAGGAAAAACCATAGCCTTGACTAGACGGACCTTTGTTGGCAAAGTAATGTCTCTGCTTTTCAATATGCTATTTAGTTTGGTCATAACTTTTCTTCCAAGGAGTAAGTGTCTTTTAATTTCATGGCTGCAGTTACCATCTGCAGTGATTTTGGAGCCCCCAAAAAACAAAGTCTGACACTGTTTCCACTGTTTCCCCATCTATTTCCCATGAAGTGATGGCACCAGATGCCATGATCTTCGTTTTCTGAATGTTGAGCTTTAAGGCAACTTTTTCAGTCTCCACTTTCACTTTCATCAAGAGGCTTTTTAGTTCCTCTTCACTTTCTGCCATAAGGGTGGTGTCATCTGCATATCTGAGGTTATTGATATTTCTCCCGGCAATTTTGATTCCAGCTTGTGTTCATTTCCTAGCTTAATCTTAATTTTAGGCAGATCAAGAAACCATGAGTATGTGGACAAAAGGGATTTTGTTTGGATGTTGGCCCCACAGCCAGTACAACAGCAACATCAATTGTTGCAAAGCTCTTAAGCCATTCCTATTAGGTGGCTTCTGGAAAGTTTTTAAAGTGATCAAACTCTTCCAAAATGCCTATTAAAACTTGGCATCTATACTCAGTCCTAGAAAATGGCTTCAGAATCAATCAAAACATTAAAAGTCAGAATAAAGCAGCACAAGCCTTCTCAAGAGAACATACTATTTAATGGGCAAATCAGGCCCTCAGAATCAAAGATATTAATATTTTACTACCAAGTTCCTAACTTGAAATTTGTGAAAATCTTAGAAAAAATTGAGGGTGACATATATTTTGTCTAATAAAAAATTCAGAGTGAAAGTACATTAAGAATCAATGGAAAGTGTGATATTTAATCAATGCATTTCTAACTTACTGTGCACATTTCTTCTGTACAACTGAGAAAACAGGGTCACATAAAACTATAATCACCCATTAGACTTATCTTTAGGAAAACTTTGCGGCCTCAAAACAAGATGTAGTAGAAACCCCAAACATACTAGGTTTTCGGGATGACTCAAAATGTAGGACAGCATGCAATAATAAACTTATATTTTGGACTTCCCTGGTGGTACAGTGGATAAGAATCTGCCAATGCAGGGGACACAGGTTCAATCCCTGGTCTGGGAAGATTCCACATGCCGCAGAACAACTAAAGCCCGTGCATCACACTACTGAGCCTGTGCTCCCTAGAGCCTGTGCCCACAACAAGAGAAGCCCGGGCACCACAGTGAAGAGTGGCCCCTGCTCACTGCAACTAGAGAAGTCTGAGCAGCAGTGAAGACCCAGCACAACCCAAAACAAATACACTTAAAAAAAAATTCATATATGAGCACAATTCAGACCTAGAAATCTGCATTTTCATAGTGATTAAGAATTGAAAAATACCAAAATACGACTGTAATGCTACTTCGAAGATGATTTGATGTGCTTTAAACATTTTTAACGTTGGCATTTGGGTGCATACTCTAGTATTTACCAAATAATAGAATGACTAGGAGTATCTTTTCATTCATGCATCTCATGATTTGATCTTTAAAAAACAAAACAAAATCCAAACAAAACAACAAGTACCCAGCTGCAGAATATAATCAGAATGAAAAGTGTTTTGAGAGAATGTGGACAGTATATCTTATGTTATCCAAAATTAAAAAAAATAAATTCACATTCATATAGAACTTTCAGATTTCCCCTACCCCAAAACAGTATAAAATAACATGATGCCTATAAAATCTACAAAATAACAAGAGCCTTACTAGACACAGCAGGCAGTTATTTTCACTCATATTTTATAAAGTCAGACAGAGCAGTTAAGTCAGACAGAGCTTTGCCCAGAGTAACAAAGTCACCTTGGCCTTAGCACTGAAGAAGCCGGACTCTTGTCTTGTCCAGTCATTTCCTCAATGTAGCTCAGCAAGAAATAAAATGAGCCACTAATAGTCTGGCACTTGCCACACATCTTGGGGAGTGAATCCTATTTTTAAGGCACTTAGAGTCTACATTTTTAAAAGTCAGGATGGCTTTCTAAGTGAGCACAGCAAAAGTTCCTAATGAAGGGGCTCTTCTTCTCTTAGGCAGTTGAGAAGCAACAAAATTATTTTTAAAGAGGAAAGAACTAGTCCATCGAAGTCTTTGCTGAAAGTGAACTTTCAGCTCCAAACTACTTTTTTCTTTTTAATCTGCCAAGGATGGGGGCCTAAGATAAAGCTCGCTCAACATTTTCAGCCACTGACACAGCACGGAGCTGGGCTGCGAGGCTTCAGCAGGGGGGTTGCGCGTGGCTAAGTCTCAGAGTCCAAATGAGAGGGTGTAGGGAAAAAGGGAGAAAAAAGTAAAAAGAACTGATGTGGGAAAAAGAAAGGTAGGAATGAGAGAAAATCAGTGTGAGAGAGGAGTAAAGGAAGAGGTTCAAAGAGCAGAAGGAAGGGAGAGAACCAGCAAAAACCAGTTTTGGTGTAAGCAGGCTGCTAACCCCTGGCAATACGACTCAGGGCAGGGCCTCTGTCGACACTGGGCACTCTCCCTGAGCCAGAGAGTGAGTTCACGTGGAAGCTTTCCACAAAGGCACATACCAGTTCTTGTTCCATTTATGTGCAAACTCCACAAGCAAGAGGAGCTGGATGACTATGAAGAGGAAGCCTCCGACGGCTCCCACATAGCGCCAGGCTGCAAAAGAAGACCATTTGAAAGGAGATGAGGTGACGGTCCCAAGTGTCTAACTCAAAAGAGTAATGACTGTGGTTAATTCTTACCTCCGGCTCCCTGTACTGCTAACACATTGAATTCCCATACAACTGTACAAGATGGGTATTACTATTATACCCGCTTTACAGATGAGAAAAACCGAGTCTACATGAGCTGACCAGGTCCTGCAGCCAGTAAAGTGCTGGGATGTGAGCACTGGCAGTCTGGCACCACAGCATCCAAGCTTCACCTCCATGCTATAAATAAATCCCAGATACCCTAACAGATGTAGTTAATTCGTAAAAGCAGCAACAACCCCCCATTTAAAGTAAAATCACCCATTGCCAGAAAAACCCAAGATTTGAATTTTACTGGGGAGAGACCCATCAAGGTTCAATGAAGAAATGACGTTCAAACTGAAGTTCTACTTCCGGCTCAGCCACAAAGCAGCTCAAACCTTGGATGAGCACCTCATATCTCTGGATTATCTATAAAACAACCGAGCTGAGCTAGTGGGCTAACTGCCAGGTCCCAACCATTCTACGTATCTTATTCTAATATATACAAGGACCTCTGTGGGGACTAGAAAACTAGTTACAGGCATTTTAGGTAAAAAGACAACTTGGATACAACTGCCTTAAGGAATGCATAAAAGCAGTGTGACCCTAAGAAATTCGCTGGACCTGGCATGTGGCTCTTTGAGGATCTATCCTCATTCACAGTGTGAATACTTTCACTATCTTAATTGGGAAAGTGAATCCATTGGGTTCGAACAGTACTTTGAACCTCTGAAACACAGGCTTTATTTTTCCCCTCCCTAGCTCAAATAAAGAAGGGCCTCTTGTTTCACTTATGGTTGAATGTGTCATAATAAATATTACTGGTAGATTCCATCGATAAGCATAGTCAATTGAATTGAATATAATTGATTGAATAGAGTTAAATGTTACACAGTTTCACACCAGTCAGGTTTAGATATAGCCTAGAGGACCCCACTATCTTAGACACAGCTACATCTTAGACACAGCCTTTCTTAGCCCACTATCGCTGAAGCAGATTTAAGCTGCTAAGAAGCCCTGGGTTTTATGTGCAGGGCAGAAAGAACAAGGTCTCCCTGGTCACGCTGCTGACGTGCTAAACTAGTTTCCAAACAAGTTTTCCAAGGGCCTCATTTTCTCTTCAGGCCAATAACCTTTAACTGCAGTTCTTCAGCCAGCAGAGTAACTAGAGGTTCTATCACCCATCCGGGGAGGTGGGGGTGGGGGGGGGGGTGTTGATGGGGAGACAAGAAGTAGAAAGGGTGAATGAAGTGTGGGCTGGTGAGGCAGGTTTTTTTTTTAAGCTACAAGAATGTTAGTAACCTAAAATATCAAAGGTACCCTGGACTATGCTTTGGAACAATTTTACAAAGTGGGTAAAAACACAATAAATAGATACTCCCAACCCTCCCTTCGTACCATTCAGAAAGGTCTCCTGATCTGGAATGAAGAAGGCTCCTGAGCACATGGCCCCCAACAGCAGAAGTTTAAAGAACCAAAAGCTGGAGGGGGAAAAAAAAACAACAGAGGAAATGTATTCAAATGATATTCAAGGAAGGACAAAAGACCTCTTAGAAGTTAAGTGCGTCAATCCGTGATTCTGTTCACTTCAAATGGAGGGGAAGAAATTAAGTGACTGGGGACTGCCTCCTCCCATAATTAGACAGACTCAGTGCTTGGCCTCTGATTGTGCCAAACCCTTTTGTCGCAGGGGGGAAGTGACCTGGGGGAAGGTCTTGGTACAAGAAATAAGCTCTTATCTCCACTGCATTTCTCACTATGGCATCAGGTGTTACAAACAGGAATTCAGTTCTTAGTCCACTGTGCAGTGAAAAGTGTAATTTCCACCTTCTCTAAAATCACTATCAACAATTTCAACTAGAGGAAAGCAGTCAGAGGGTGTGACGAGTAGAAGACGCCCTGGAATGCTGCTCTGAGTTCAAGGAAAGGAGAAACGATCCCCATGAAGACTCACCCATTGTGAATGTAGGCTCTACAGCTTTTACTGTTGTTGATATTCAAGGTCAGGAGGCAGAAGATGAAGAAGAAACAGGCCATTCCAAAACAGACTCTGTATACTGCAGAATACCCCACCAGCTTCTCACAGGTGTCACCAGCTTTAATGCCTTTACAAATATCTTCAAAATAAGGGATCTGAAGAAAAAGAGAGAAAGTCTTTGTTGAAACTACATAAGGAAGAGTTGGTGTGGTTCTTTCAGACTGCAAGTCAAAATCCAATGTGAAATACACCATGTACCAAGAGAAATTAAGACTGAGAAGAAAGTCTCTCTTCCAAAGACCTTTTCCTTAATTTCCTCTGAATCCTTTTTAGAGATATAGCGCTTATAACGTACCAGGCACCCTTCACTTACCCCTAATGAATTCTGAAATCCAGTATCAGAATTTTTAAAAATTATGCTTATAATACATGGGTATTTTTTCTTAAAATGTGTAAATATAGAGATTAAGTGCACATATGCCTTTATTTATATAGGATAAGCTCCTAACCTAGAAATGAAATCAATGGGTCAGGTAGTAGCTACATTTGAAAATTTCAAGCAATAAAGTCAAATCACTGTTTCAAAGGCTGCATTTATATCCCACCAGCAATATTTGAGACTGCTCACATTCCCAGCCTGAGCACCACATTTAAGGGTTAAAAACCACGATCTTGTTTCAATGTCCATAGTCCTCATTACTAGCAAGGTTCATATCTTTTTTTTAATTTAATATATTGTTCTGTGAATTGGTGGTTAATAGGATTTTCACTTGATCCACTGGAGTTCTTTATTTATGGATCTTAATCTGATAAATGTCAACAATGGTTTATTCCAGTATAATTAGAAGGTTTTAATATAAAACCCACTTACATTATCAGAATAATTAAAAATTTACATTATGAGAACAAGCAGCACATTTCTACTAATGTCAGAAAATAAAGATTTACTGTTAAAAACAAAAAAGAGAGAAATCTGCTTCTTACCAACATCAAAGCTGAACACTCTTCAGAACAGAAAATAAGTTGAAAAATCACATTATAGCCTTTACTCACAAAACAAAAACTAAAACCAGGGGGAGAAAGGACAAAACACTAAAGGTAAAGCTGAAGCATGATAATTTCGTTTCTTCTACAGAAAAGATCCTAAAGAAACAGTAACAACGAGGTTGTTAAAATTTCCATCTGAGACCTAAGATACCACAAGTCACCTAGCGCAGCCAAAAAATAAAAATTAAAAAAGTTTTAAAATAAAAGATTTCCATAAACAGAAGGAAGACTAAATGTAGTTGAAGTTCATCTTCCTCCCTGAGGATTCTCTCCCTCAGAAAAGATTTGCAATCATTACTATACCTGGATCTCAAATATGATTTTTTTTTTAAATGAGTGTCTTGGGCAAAAATGCATTGTTACTGAGATCCCATTATAATAGTTCCACTTTCATGCATAGCTATAAAAGATTTCATAAAGAAATACCAAACATTTTGTGGTCAGCAAGTTCCTGCAACTCCAATTTTTTTAGATCACAGCAAGATGTAAATCCACAAAGAGAGACATTAGTATTATTTTTTGACCAAGCCAGGTAAAACACAGATTGTGTAGTTAAATTTAAATGTTGTATAAATAACAACTAATTTTTAATATAACAATATTTTGGGATACACTTAGACTAAATATTGCATGGGGGCATACTTATACTAAAAAAGTATTCCTTGCCAAGAGATAAAGCTCAAAAGAAGGCATGATCTTGGTGGGAAGGGCTGGGTATATGCCACGCCAAGAAGACTGGCTCTCACACTGTAAGGAAGGGGAAACAGCTATTTAAGCTGGAATGCCTTTGGCTGCAAAGTGGAGAACATGTGAGAAAAGGGACAAGTTTGAAGCAGGAGGATTAGAAGGCCACTGAATTAGCAGTCCGGAAAACAGTTGAAGAAAGTAAACTAGTAGTCGAAAAAATACAAAGTCTGTGGGTGGAAGTCATAGTTGGCAGGACTGAAGGATAGGGAGCGGGTTCTCTTCTGCCTTTTTAAAGTATTTAGGGTGGAGGGGGAGTAGGGTTAAAGGGAAAAAGGAAAGTGAAGTTGCTCAGTCATGTCCAACTCTTTGCGACACCATGGACTGCAGCCTCCCAGGCTCCTCCGTCCATAGGATTCTCCAGGCAAGAGTACTGGAGTGGGTAGCCTATCCCTTCTCCAGGGGATCTTCCGGACTCAGGGATTGAACCCAGGTCTCCCGCATTCCAGGCAGACGCTTTACCCTCTAAGCCACCAGGGAAGCCTTAGGAACTGAAAAGAGCTCTGGGAGTTTGTTTTTAACATAGAGGGTTGGAAGCACCCTGGAGCATTCCAGTGAGAAGGTGAGTCTGGAAACTGCTTGAAAACAGTGATTAAGATACAGGATGCGCCCCCACCAGGTCATGAGAGACCTTAGCAAGGGCTTTCTGAAGGAGTGAATTTTCAGCTGTTTCACAATGAGTGAGCAAATTCACACGGTTAAAATCTTCATCTACTGAAGTCATGGGGGACCCCGTACAAGTGAATGTTTCAGAGCCTGCAGCAGGAAACAAAAGCTGCACCCTATGAATGGTACTGGTAATACGGAGGTTCAGCTCAGTTCAGTCGCTCAGTCGTGTCCGACTCCTTGTGACCCCATGAACTGCAGCATGCCAGGCCTCCCTGTCCATCAAGTGTGCCTTAGGAAGCATCACGACGAACAAAGCTAGTGGAGGTGATGGAGTTCCAGTTGAGCTATTTCAAATCCTGAAAGATGACTGCACTCAATATGCCAGCAAATTTGGAAAATTCAGCAGTGGCCACAGGACTGGAAAAGGTCAGTTTTCATTCCAATCCCAAAGAAAGGCAATGCCAAAGAATGCTCAAACTACCGCACAATTGCACTCATCTCACATGCACCCCGCTCCAGTACTCTTGCCTGGAAAATCCCATGGACAGAGGAGCCTGGTGGGCTGCAGTCCATGGGGTCCCGAAGAGTCGGATACGACTGAGCGACTTCACTTTCACTTTTCACTTTCATGCATTGGAGAAGGAAATGTCAACCCACTCCAGTGTTCTTGCCTGGAGAATCCCAGTGACCGGAGAGCCTGGTGGGCTGCCGTCTATGGGGTCGCACAGAGTTGGACATGACTGAAGTGACTTAGCAGCAGCAGCAGTAGCACATGCTAGTAAAGTTATAAGGAGGTAATGTTGCTTTAAATCTGTAAAAGGAGGCCAAGTTATAAGGAGGTAATGTTGCTTTAAATCTGTAAAAGGAGGCACCATGCCTCCACCTTATTTGTTTTATTCATATGGGATTTACTGCTCTGTAATATTCATTCAACTCTTCCCCTACCTTCTCTGTTCCCCCTATCATCAAAGCTAATCCCTTTTGCACAGCGCCCCCACACTCTTGCCATAACACATGCATGTCAGTTCAGTTAAGTCGCTTAGCTGTGTCCAACTCTTTGCGACCCAATGAAATGCAGCACACCAGGCCTCCCTGTCCATCACCAACTCCTGGAGTTTACCCAAACTCATGTACATTGAGTCGGTGATGCCATCCAACCATCTCATCCTCTGTTGTCCCCTTCTCCTCCTGCCCTCAATCTTTCCCAGCATCAGGGTCTTTTCAAATGAGTCAGCTCTTCGCATCAGGTGGCCAAAGTATTGGAGTTTCAGCTTCAACATCAGTCCTTCCAATGAATACCCAGGGCTGATCTCCCTTAGGATGGACTGGTTGGATGTCCTTGCAGTCCAAGGAACTCTCAAGAGTCTTCTCCAACACCAGTTTAAAAGCATCAATTCTTCGGCACTCAGCTTTCTTTATAGTCCAACTCTCACATCCATACATGACTACTGGAAAAACCACAGCCTTGACTAGACGGACCTTTGTTGACAAAGTAATGTCTTTGCTTTTTAATATGCTGTCTAGGCTGGTCATAACTTTCCTTCCAAGGAATAAACGTCTTTTAATTTCATGGCTGCAGTCACCATCTGCAGTGATTTTGGAGTCAGCATCCCTTTAATCTACCCAGTCCATCTTTCCCAGTCAGATTCTTTTCCACCTCCCTACCCACACCCAATTCTCTCTTCTCCTCAGATCAGTTGAAGAAGAATGCTCCTGCCAGCAGGCATGAGCACCCACCCTGTCATCTCCCACAAACTCCCCTCCCCAGACCCTTACTTACTGCCAGGGGCCCTTAGGCTCATCAAAGGGTGAGTATGTGGCACTGCATATCTCATCCACAATAAAAGTAGGCAAACAACCCCCTGCTCTAAATACTAAGACCTGTCTTATGCTCTGTGGGTGACTCAAGACGTCTAGCTTTCAGCATGTGGTGAATATTTTTGGGTAAAGAACCTCCGAGTAGAACAAGCTGGCAGGATTTAGCAACGGGAATTTGCTCTGATTAAATATTTGCTGTTCCGAGCTCCATCCCAGTTTTAGAAAAAGACAACATACATCACACACAGATTCCACACTGTGGGCTGGAGGGGATGGGCCTGCTAAGGATGGTGCCTCTTATGTCTGGCTCTGGGCATCCAGGGACACTGCATCTGTGTTGGTTCTGTACAGACCTGAGGGCAAGGAGTTTCCTCCCAACCATTGAGCAACCAAACTCAAAGTCACAAAGTATCAGTGAGAATAAAGAGCTCATGTGGACTTCCAACCCTAACTCCACTAATAGTTGGGAAAATCACACACCCTAGCTGAGCCTCAGTTTCCCTATCTGTACAATGAAATAATACTGCCTTCTACCTCATGAAGCTGCTCTGAGAATTAAATCAGTGAATCCTTGTAAAAAGGGCTCATCACAGTTCTTGATCCATAGTAGCCATTAAGCAAACGTACTTAATTATAAAGTTATTATTTAAAAAAAAAAAACAAACCTTTTGGGGGAGGGAGTCAGGCACATTATATGAACCCCTGATTGGCTGATGCATTCTGATTTAAACAAGAGGGGAAATGAACATCTTAGAACTCAGTAGACATTCTATTCACTTTACCAAAGGATTCATATTGAAGGATACAGTTGAACTTCTGTATAATTGCCAGTTCTGCATCTATAGATTTAACTAACCACAAAAAGAAATTTAAAAAAAAAATTAAATTTCAAATTTAAATTTGAAAGTTTCAAAACACAAAACTTGAATTTGCCATGTACCTGGAACTATTTACGTAGTATTAGATATTTTAAGTAATCTAGCAATGATTTAAAGTATATAAGAGGATGTGCCTAAGTTATATGCAAGTCCATTTTATATAAGGGACTTAAGCATCAGTGGATTTTGATATCCAAGAGGGTCCTGGAACCAACCCCC
Source organism: Bos indicus x Bos taurus (assembly GCF_003369695.1). Classification (NCBI taxonomy): domain Eukaryota; kingdom Metazoa; phylum Chordata; class Mammalia; order Artiodactyla; family Bovidae; genus Bos; species Bos indicus x Bos taurus. Next base: position 4,890,231 of record NC_040085.1, read on the forward strand.
AAAGGATACCAAGGAACAATTGTACTGGCAACTGTCAATAAGGTGAACCTTTCCCTGGCACATCTATAAAGGCATACCTCAGAGATACTGTGGGTTCGGTTCCAGATCAATGTAATAAAGCAAATGGCAGAGTAAAGCAAGCCACGTGACTTTTTTGGTTTTCCAGGGCACATAAAAGTTAAGTTTACACTATACTGCAGTCTATTAAGTGTGCAATAGCATTATGTGTGTGTTTTTTTTTTTAAAAAAGCGTTGTTTAAAAATTTAATAATATAAGATTTAAAAATATTTTATTGCTAAAGAACACCAATCATCTAAGCCTTTGGTGAGTCATGGCAGTAACATCAAAGATCACTGAACATGTAACAACAGTAATGAAAAAGTTTGAAATATTGCGAGAATTACCCAAGTGTGACACAGAATGAGCAAATGCTGTTCGGAAAATGGCACACTGATTCACATGCTCGAGGCAGGGTTTCCCACAAACCTTCAGTTTGTAAGTAAAGCACAACAAAGCAAGGTATGCCTGTATAAGAACTGAGTTCTAAAAACAGTACTCACTACCTGTCTTTCAGAGACCTAGTCACCACTCAAAAGAAAATATATCTGAACTTCCAAATCAGGGAAGACATTTCAAAACATCAACACAAGTATTAAGCCTAGAGATGTTAACTAGAAAATCCCCATGGCTTTTCTTTTGAGGGGAGATGCTGGCTATGCCCTTAAAACAATTTCAATCTTGGGCAAATAAATGTGAAGAAATAATGGCAGGGTTAGAAAGGCCTACAGCTCTAGTTGGCCAGGGGCCCACATGCTACAAACTTAGAAATAAAGAATAGAATTTGGGAGTGGTTCTTACAGAAATGAAGAGGAAATGGAGCATCATGTCCCCATAACATTATTTTAGAGAGATGAGTAAACGGCACATTAACAAAGCTGATGAGTCTTACCTTCCATTATATCAAATTTTTAGGACATTGAATGAAACCAAGCTGCAAAGAAAGCTTTGGGAGAGCTGAGCAGGAGTGATATCACAAAACCTAGAAGAACTAGATCTACAGGTTCTGTTTAATATCTTACTTGAAATAAACTTCAGAACCAAGACTCTCTCCCCTTTCTGACATTCCAATTATTTGTAAACTTTTGAAGACAGTTTAGTTTTCTCTGTGGAAAAATTCCAGTGTCCATGACAGTGGACCCACCCATGGACAGGAGTTGCAAAACGGGGAAGGCTAAAATCAGCTTCCATCCTCCCCTTGACGGCTTCTAGCAATCAAGGGTCATTTCTCTGTAAATTATTACCTTTGAGGCCCTTTCGGGACTGTGGGGGCTATTTTTAAAAACAGTAACCACGAGGGACTTCCCTGGTGGTCCAGTGGTTAAGACTCTGCACTTCTAAGGTAGGAGGCATAGGTTCCATCCCTGGTCAGGGAACCAAGATCATCACACATGCAATGCAGTGCAGCCAAACAAAAAAAAAGTAAGCATCAGTACTCACCTCTCTTTTGTTCAGATTTCTCAATATTTTTAAGAGAAAAGTTTACAATGTGTCATTATTAAAAGTCATATGTGGGTGCTCAGTTGCTCAGTCCTGTCTGACTCTTTGTACCTTCATGGACTGTAGCCCACCAGGCTCCTCTGCCCATGGATTTCCCAGGCAAGAATACTGGAGTGGGTTGCTATTTCCTACCCCAGGGGATCTTCTTGACCCAGGGATCAAACCTGTGTCTCTTGCATCTCTTGCATTGGCAGGCAGATTGTCTACCACTGAGCCACCTGGGGAGCCCATTAAAAGTTATATGGGGAACTGAAACTCCAGTACTTTGGCCACCTCATGTGAAGAGTTGACTCATTGGAAAAGACCCTGATGCTGGGAGGGATTGAGGGCAGGAGGAAGAGGGGATGACAGAGGATGAGATGGCTGGATGGCATCATCGACTCTATGGACGTGAGTTTGAGTGAAGATGATGATGGACAGGGAGGCCTGGCGTGCTGCGATTCATGGGATCGCAAAGAGTCTGACACGACTGAGCGACTGAACTGAACTGAACTGAAAATTCCACTGAGCCTGGTTTTATTTGACCCAGTCACCTCTGCAGTCAGGAACTTAATGTCCCCAGTAGTAACTCCCCAGAATCTCAGAAGCATGCAAGACAGAGATAATGCTCGAGTTCACAGCTCCCCCTCCACCATGAGCCTTTCAGGATCAAACCGCCACAAATATGATTAGATAGTTAGAAAACAACTCCAATCACAAACTTTAAATAATAAGCTTTCAATTGAAACAAGACAGCTTGCAGAGAACTGACTAATGATGATGACATGAGGGGCTCTTCCTCAGAAGGGAAACAGGGAGCAGCTACCATCAATCTGCTCAGGGAATTAGGATTTATGAAGGCAGAATGTACAAAGAACCACTCCACCTGCTAACCTTGAAGGAGGGATAAGAGTTAATCCCAGCGAAAACTCATATAAAGCTTCAATGAGGCAACAGCAGTGGGCCTTGGGGCCATGAATAGATAGGTCCTATGTGCTGACTGGCGCAGCCTATGAGGGAAGGCAGAGGGACCAAGGACCAAGATTCCCCATTTCTAGCTTGGCGGTGGGTTGGATGGTGGGCCAGCAGTGGATAGGAAGCACAGGAGAAGGGCGGTTTCAGGGTGCAGTGGCAGTAATTCACTTAAGTACAGGCTGCCAGAATCAAGGGGAAATGTGAGCAGATGGCGAGAGAGCAAGACTAGAGAAAAGGACTGGTAGGGACCAGAAGAGATGGCAAAGGAGGCACTCAATGGAATAAATAAATTTACCAGGAGAGGAACCCAGGTGGAGGAGCGGGGGGTGAAGGAGACAGAGCTGGGAACAGCCCAGAGAGCTGAGGAATGCAAACATTCAGGGACTGGGAAGAAAGGGGGAAAAAAAAACAAGAAAGAAACTGAAAAGATACAGAGCCAGAGAGAAGCGGAGCCAGCTCTCAGGAAGCAGAGTGTGTCAAATACCACCAGTTGATGAGACGCCAGAAGTAACATTGGATTTGGGAACAAAGAGTCATTTGGGGCAGTAATCAGAATACTCTCCAGAGCAGAGACTGAAGGCTGAGGAGAGGAGACAGTCCAGGGGGCTGCATACTGGGCAGGAAGTGACCCCAACAGGCCTTTCACCCCTGCTTTCAAGAAATCTAACCGCAAACCTAAAAGTGCATCATTCTAAAATATATTTATTTACCATTATACAAGCAATCTGGAGAAGAGAATGCCAACCCACTCCCGTATTCCTGCCAGGAGAATCCCCTCGACAGAGGAGCTTGGCGGGTTATAGTCCATGGGGTCGCAAAGAGTCAGATACGACTGAGCGAGTGAGCATACATACAAGCAACACATATTTACATTCTTGTTGCCAAAGAAAATGTAAATTACAACAGATACAGGTAACTGAATCCCCCTAACCATCATGACTCCAACCCTAACCTGACTGCTTCCAGAGGGAACCCCTGTCTCACTTCCTTGTAGGCCCTTTGCTCTGTTACTCCCCACTCATTATGTCCCACAGACTGTTGCATGTTCAACATATAAATCTATTTGCAACCTTTTAAACTGCTATATAAAGAAAGCTGAGCGCCAAAGAATTGATGCTTTTGAACTGTGGTGCTGGAGAAGACTCTTGAGAGTCCCTTGGACTGCAAGGAGATCCAACCAGTCCATCCTAAAGGAGATCAGTGCTGGGTGTTCACTGGAAGGACTGATGTTGAAGCTGAAACTCCAATACTTTGGCCACCTGATGCAAAGAGCTGACTCATTAGAAAAGACCCTGATGCTGGGAAAGATTGAGGGCAGGAGGAGAAGGAGATGACAGAGGATGAGATGGTTGAATGGCATCACTGACTCAATGGACATGGGTTTGGGTGGACTCCGGGAGTTGGTGATGGACAGGGAGGCCTGGCATGCTGTGGTTCATGGGGTCGCAAAGAGTTGGCCATGACTGAGCGACTGAAACTACTATACAGAAGTCCACAGCCCAGACCCATCGTAATTTAGTCTCTGTGACCCTAATGGCAGACATTCACATTGTTTCTGAGTTTTCACCCTTAGGAACAAGGCATAATCGATAGTGCCTGTACTGTGGGTATCGCATGTCTCTTTCTCTGCACATGCAGAGGCATTAAGAAGGACTGACATCCAGAAGGCGAATGCTGGATCATGAAGGTGGTTAAATTTTCATAGACACTGACAAACTCTTCCCAGGGAGGGTTGAAAACTCTAGGGTAATGGGTAACAGGGAGACCAGACAAGATGAACAGAGGAGCCAACAGAGCCCCCCACTCCATCTCGGAACCAGGAAAGTCTCTGCTGCTCCCACAGGACCAGCTTCTCAGTAAGCACTGACCCCCAAAATCAAGGGGAAAAGGGTGGACCAGGGCCCTGAGTCCAGAAAACAAATCCATACCTAAGCCCAGAGATAAGACTGCTGCTGTGGAGGCCTGGACTTTGTTTTAGATGGAAGACACAGTTACTGACCCACACTCTCTCCCACAGGATGCAGTGTCTGATAGAGGAGTCTGTGGCCCCTGAGAGGAGCAAGGCCCACTGACAGTTCTCTCTTGAACACTCAGATGCTGGGGTTTCTTTGAAAAGGACCAAGTATCTAAACAGGCAGGGCTTTCTAGTCAGACCGCTTATCAGTGGGAAGATGTGCTTATGGCCAAAGTGAGCAGCACCAAATCAGCTAACTTCCCATTGAATGTGTGAACAGGAAGAGCATGGTGATCTAAATATGCAAATCCAACCACACTCATGGCTGTTTTCTGTAAATAGCTACTGAAAGTCCAATGAAATGGGAGTTTACAGGTGTATTCTTCATCCCACACTATATGTTATGTAAATATACCTAGATATCACAGCACAGGGCTTGGTCATTCCCTGACTCATTCATATCTACTATGTACAGGTACACTTCTGGGTTATGGAGATTCAAGCAGCAAATAAAACAGATTAAAAATCCAAGCTAGGGCTTCCCCGGTGGTCTAGGCGTTAAGAATTGGCCCGCCAGTGCAGGGTACACAGGTTTGGTCCGGGAGTATCCCACATGCCGCTGAGCAACATGCGCCACGACTACTGGGGCAGCACTCCAGAGTCCATGCTCCGCAAGAAAAGCCACTGCAATTGGAAGCCCGCGCACTGGAAGTAGAGAGTAGCCCTTGCTCTCCGCAACTGGAGAAAGCCCAAGCACAGCAACGAAGACCCAGCACAGCCAAAAATAAATAAATGAAAAAAGAGATATTAAAAAACAGAAAAATCCAAGCTAACAAGGAGCTAACTTTCTAGAGAAATGCTAGCCACGTGTGCTCTTCTTTACGGATATTCCAGGCATTTTCATGGTTTAATTTTGACTATCCACATGAGTTAGTCCATCCTAAAGGAAATCGACCCTGAATATTCATTGGAAGGACTGAGGCTGGAGCTGAAGCTCCAATCCTTTGGCCATCTGATGTGAAGAGCCTACTCACTGGAAAAGACTCTGATGGTGGGAAAAACTGGAGGCAGGAGGAGAAGGGGGCGACAGAGGATGAGATGCTTGGATGGTATCCCTGACTCTATGGACATGAGTTTGAGCAAACTCTGGGAGATAGTGAAGAACAGGGAAGCCTGGAGTGCTGCAGTTCATGCGGTCACAAAGAATAGACACAACTTAGCAACTGAACAACAACAATCCATGATTTTGCCTTAGGTACGACACAGAAACCTAATGTTCTCCAAAAGATGGAATTCTACTGTGAAATGAAATATTTCCCGCTCTACACTCAAGTCTCTTTCAAATGCAAATATCTGAGCCTGAAACAAAGCCAGCTATTTGGAAGCCATCAGCTACTTCCTCCCCGTTAGAGCTGAGGAGCTGGTGGAATGTGAGAGGTGGCCTCATCGGACACCCCTTACAGTAAACGGGAATTAGGAAGTGAACAATAAAGAAAGCAGGACTGGCCCCAGATAGTTAGAGACATATGAAAGAAATGATTTCAGCAAATCCGGAGACTTGCATTTTCCCATACGTAAAAGATGGCTGAATCTCTTCATGTGACAGATTTGGCTTTTCTTAAGTGTGTGCTTGCTCCGTTCCTTCAGTCCTCTTTGCAACTGAAGAGTTCTCTTCAGTCCTTTACCATGGACTAGCCCCCAGGCTCCTCTGTCCATGGTATTCTCCAGGCAAGAATACTGGAGTAGGTTGTCATTTCCTTCTCCAGGGGATCTTCCTGACCCAGGAATTGAACCCCCGTCTCCTGAGTCTCTGTATTGGAGGTGGATTATTTACCCACTGAGCCACCTAAAAGTGTGAAAGTCGTTCAGTTGTGTCTGACTCTTTGTGACTCCAGGGACTATACAGTCCATGGAATTCTCCAGGCCAGAATACTGGAGTGGGTAGAGTTTCCCTTCTCCAGGGGATCTTCCCAACTCAGGGATTGAACCCAGGTCTCCTGCATTGCAGGTGGATTCTTTACCAACTGATCCACAGAGTAATCTTTCAATATTCAGATTACCTGCCTCCTTGCTGCAAACTTGTACACAGCCTGGCTCCTCCCCTGCCTCCTCAGAGTCAGCTCTCTCAGGATTGCCTGAGATGCTGTCTCCTGGGCTTGAGTCCTAACATTTACACTGAATAAAACCTAATACTCAAAGGTTGCACATGTTTTTCCAGTCAACACTACCAAACCTACACCCTCCAGATTCTGAGAGCCTCTGGTCAATTGTTCCCCAATTCTAGGGCTAAGACCCCAGCCACACACACAGTTCGGTTTCTGGCCCAGCATCCTTCTCATTTTACACTGGACCAGGAATTGGGGGCCCCCATTGGAGAAGGAAATGGCAACCCACTCCAGTGTTCTTGCCTGGAGAATCCCAGGGATGGGGGAGCCTGGTGGGCTGCCGTCTATGGGGTCGCACAGAGTCGGACACAACTGAAGTGACTTAGCAGCAGCATCAGCAGAAGAACTGGGGTACCCACATACTCATTTTATCCATCCCTACTTCTTCCCAAATCACCAAAATGCTTGGTTTGGCTACATAGAAAGAAGGGCTGATTATTATTATTTTTTAACCTGTAAATGATTTACCATGTATCTCAAAAGGCCAGGATGAATAAATCCGTCACGAGTGAAAACATCATGCTGTTCACTGTGTCTCACTAAATTTATTGCTGTGTTGTTCTTGCCTAGTCAACCCAGAACATGGCTCATACAGCCTGGTATCTGCAACTTAATCAGGAGCTCCAGGACCCTCAGCACAAAGTTTAGCCCATTCAAGTTTCCCCTTTAGGGAAAGAGGAGAAGAACTGCGTAGGACACAAACCGGGCCACTGAGGTCAACCATGGGCCAGCACAGCAAAGGAAAGCCTGTGGGTCAGAACCAGGCAGCTCCTGTTTATGTAAATAAAGTTTTATTGGAACACAGCCATGCTCATTTGTAGGTATTTTGTTTTGGCTGCAGAGTTGAGTAGTTGCTAAGGACCACAGGGCCTTCATAGCTGAAATGTTTACTAGCTGGCTCTTTACAGGAAAGGTTTGCCCAGCCCAGGACCAGGAAGTAGAGCTGAGGAGCTGTGCTAACTGCTGAAGTGTAAATTAGCATCTCAAAGGCAAATGACAACTGGTGATGACTTACTCTACAGATCAACAGTCAAAGGAACAGCAGACAGGCAGTCAGCTCAACTGGTCGTGATCAATTGCCTTCGGTTCTCCCGAGTGTCCTGCCTTCTCCAGAGCACACCCTGCTGCCCCCCAAATGGAACTTGGTGCTTTAAGTGAATTAAATTGTTCATCTGCCATATGCTATTTTCAGGGCTACAGCTTAAGGGTTTAATTTGTCTGTCTACAAAAAAAAAAAAAAGCTTTGTGGAAGGGGTGGTGGAGGACATGTCTTTGAGTTCAGAGCTTTTTTTCTGTGGGTCAGAAGCCCACATAGTAGGAAAAAAAAAAAACAAAAACCCTCACATCTGTTATACAAACACGACTTGTGGAACCAAAAATAAAACCCACACTGATGAAAGCCGGCGTGTTGCAAGACATAATTTTAGACTTAATTTTAAGACTGTAGAAACAGCTTCACTAAAATTTAAAAACCACAACCTCGCCTTCCCCTGCCCCCCACCTCCCTCAAATACCCAACCCCTCTTTGTGATTAAGCTCAACCCTGCTTTAGAGGGCAAAACACTCTAAGCCCTTTTACAAACCTCCCACCTCACCTAGACTTCCAGTTCTCCCACAAAAGGATAGGGAGAAAGCATTCCTGAGTTCTGATGTGACCCCAGAGGTCAACAGAAGGGAGCGCTAAGCTGACACCACCATCTCCAATAATCACTAATGGAATTCAGATATTTTTAACTTTCAAACACAACCACGCACACATGTGGCCTGATGCTGGGGCGCCTTCCTCACACACGGAAAGTGCATAAGGAGGCCCCGTTCTCACGCCCGCATCCCATGCACCTGGCACAGTGCTTGGCACTCACATGGGCAGGAAAGAAGGGAGGGAGGGAGGAAGGAATCAATTACGTGACTTAAAAGATTTTTTTAAAAAACAAGAACTCAGATCACAGTTTAACCAAGTAACACGATCAGTCTTTTAAACGGTTATCAAGACTCAACTATTCACAATATTTACGTTTGCTGCTCACCGCAATCCGAGGCTACTGTTAATGTTGTGCCATTTGTCTGTGCCTCTGGCCCCGTCACAACAGAGCTGTTTCCAGCCATAAGACCCTGTCTGTCCCGTTTATCTGTAGAGAGCGTCAAGGCCTCTGCAGATTGTTGCTTAACAGACGCTTTTGATGATGACAGAAAAAAAGGGTTAGGAAAACTTCAGTTCTCACATCTCATCGCCCTCGCCCACAGTGAGATGCACCCTGAAACGGAGATCCTATTAACATCCGATGCTCCCCCAAAGCTTCTGGATAATGGATCCTCCAGACAAAGGACAATAGCTATTGTTTCTTGTTTTCTGGCTCCTGGGGAGCTCATTATTACTGGACAAGGGTCAAACCTCTTTGTCTTTGGTTCAGACTCAAAAAGGCTCTCAGCAGGGTTTCACGTTAGTTCAGATCACTGCCTGCAGAACCAGCCTGCTTCCCACCATCATTTCTCCGCATTCACTGAGTACTGAAGGCTGGGGCCTGAGCCACGAAAGAAGCGACGGATGTGGAGGGGGACCACAGGAATGGTCTTCTTCGGGTGGTGTTACGTCTGGATGCAAGGTGGACCGAAGATAAAACTGTTTGGAAACATGTGTCCCCAGAGTCACCCAACTGAGAGTGGAGGGGACCCAGAAGATTTAAGAGATGGAATCTCACTGCCAACACACCCCTGGCTAACTCTGATCAGGCCACAGTGAGAAATCCCCCTCTGTATTCTACAGAGAACTTGAAGTTCAATGGCCCAGACCAACCTTAAACCTCAGAAACATGCTGGCTGATCTGCTGGACACATATAAGGAACAACAGCCGTACAATGAACTCGGCAGCTGTTCAGAAGGAAGACTTTCGGAAAGCATTCTATCTCAGCTGAATTTAAAAAATAAAAAAACTCCAGAATCAGATAACTGGGTCAGCCATTTTTTTTGGAGGGGTGGGCCGGGGGGTACTAAGTCAACACTTGTTCTAACACAAAACAGAAAATACCAGCTGAGACCATAGAGTTCTGCTCCCTATAACCTGAATACGCTACAGCAACACCTGTTGCAAGGTCTCAGGAACAAGGTTCTGTTAACATTCAACCAGGAAAGACCCAAATCAGAGCAAGAGCCAGACTTCCCAGCCTGAGCATGAATACCTGTCATGCTGTGCTGGGACAAATTACATGGTGTTTGTGACCAGAGCAGAGTATTTTTCACTGCTGCTGTTTACTTTGAAAAGATGGTCACACCAAACACAACTTGAAGGCGGGCTCTGTTTCACATGCGAAGCCACCGCGTAAGTAAATAGTACATTTGCGGTCGCCCTTATTTTCTACTTCAAACTAACTGGCGTCCCTGGAGCCCAGCTGCTGGCTCTCAGGAGGGAAAGAGGCTGGTGGGGAAGGTGAGCTAAGGAAGCTGCTGAGGCCCATGTTTTCCAGAGGAAATGCTTCTCCCTCGTCATAAGCCCAGAAGGAAGGTCAGGAATCATGAGGAAGGGTGTTTGCTAAGGCTTCTCCTGCCGCTCCTGTGAACGTCTCAGCAACAACCAGACCCGGCTGAATAGGCCAGCGAGGCACCCCAGCGGGGGTCCAGCGGTCCCGGGCCCTCATCCAGCGCTACCTGGTGTCACGCCCTGGACAAGCCACCTCACTGCCCTGCGCCACCCCTCTCATCTGTCAAAAGAGGAGACTGGTTAGGATTATAATGGAAGATTCTGCCACTGTGAAACAATGTTTTACTCAAATTATACTGTCAAAAGAGGGCAATATTTTCTCTGTGTAACATGTAACACCACATAGTAAATGCTGTCTCTTCACTGGGGAGAAGACATAAATAGAAGCTGCACCCTTTTTTTTTCCCCCATCAAAGCCTCTTGATGAAAGTGAAAGAGGAGAGTGAAAAAGTTGGCTTAAAGCTCAACATTCAGAAAACGAAGATCATGGCATCTGGTCCCATCACTTCAGGGCAAATAGATGGGGAAACAGTGGAAACAGTGTCAGACTTTATCTTTTTGGGCTCCAAAATCACTGCAGATGGTGACTGCACCCATGAAATTAAAAGACGCTTACTCCTTGGAAGAAAAGTTATGACCAACCTAGATAGCATACTGAAAAGCAGAGACATTACTTTGCCAACAAAGGTCTGTCTTGTCAAGGCTATGGTTTTTCCAGTGGTCACGTATGGATGTGAGAGTTGGACTATAAAGAAAGCTGGGCGCTGAAGAATTGATGCTTTTGAACTGTGGTGTTGGAGAAGACTCTTGAGAGTCCCTTGGACTGCAAGGAGATCCAGCCAGTCCATTCTGAAGGAGATCAGCCCTAGGATTTCTTTGGAAGGAATGATGCTGAAGCTGAAACTCCAGTACTTTGGCCACCTCATGTGAAGAGCTGACTCATTGGAAAAGACTCTAATGCTGGGAGGGATTGGGGGCAAGAGGAGAAGGGGACGACAGAGGATGAGATGGCTGGATGGCATCACTGACTCGATGGACGTGAGTCTGGGTGAACTCCGGGAGTTGGTGATGGACAGGGAGGCCTGGCGTGCTGCGATTCATGGGGTCGCAAAGAGTCGGACACGACTGAGCGATTGAACTGAACTGATTATCTTTTTAACTAGGTTCTTTACCTAGTAACTTTGTTTCATGTTGTTGTTTTTTTTTTTAATCCCCTATGACTAGCAAGGGACCAGGCACAGGAGGGCTTTCCCCAAAACAATACTATCCCTAATGCTTTTATATTCCTAATAATGCAGGTTACACATAAAAAGTAGAACAGCTCATTACTGAATTTCAGCATCTCTAACATAGTGGATCAAAGCTCTGTCAACTCTAGGAACCACCAAAGCTGGCTAAACGTCACTGAACTGACCACAGGTGTACTCAGAAGAGCATTCTGAAATCTAAGTTTTTCTCTGAGGCATGTAGCTTCTGTGTTCCTCTACAGCCTGTGGGGACTCCGGAATTTGAAAATGGAGTACCATCTGGGAGAAAAACAAGTTCCAACAACATCCTCAGGTCGCCCATGGGGATAGTTAATCTAGAGAACGAAGTCTGAGGGAAGTGAACTTGCGAAGCCGGGGACAGGAGGGCAATCCAAGTCTAAATAAGAGAACTGGAATGTGACATCAGGAAGCCTCGGGGGGCTGAAGCAGGACTGTCTGACAGCAGACTGGAAACCCAACACTTTATGACCTTTGTGGGGAAGTATGTGGTCAGCACTGGACCTGGAAAAAGTGGGGAGGATGATCTATCAGGATCCCGGGCCTGTCCTGAGAAAACCGTGCCTCAACCAGCAGACCAGTTAGGATGTGAATAACCAAAGCCAGAAATGAAAGCACCGCCTCAGGGAAAGGATCACGCCAGGACGTGACCTCTTCACTGCCCGGGGTGAGGCTGGGGGGAGGGGGGAATCTCCAGATACGGATGTGGCTTGGAACAAGCCTGGCTATAAATAGTACTTCTTTATTTCATTTTCATCCATCTACTTCCAAATAATCTTATGCTAATAAAGCTAATATACATGAATTTCCCATTAACACATCCTCTTCTCCTTCTAATGAACGGTGAAAATGACTGGGAAATACAGGCCAAAGATAATTTATATATCACCTCTAGGGATGTGTTGAGAGAGACTGGATTTTCTGAATAAATAGAGAAAAATCCTTTAAGCCCATCCTGTTATCTCCATTCCAAGGGCCTAAATCCATAGCTGGCAGCCTCAACAATCCATCCCTGTTCCCCTTCCCTAGCAAATTTACACTGCATAATAACTGTAGAAATCGTGATTAGAACATATACTTAAAATTCGTTTAAGGTGGTTACACTCCCAGGTTACAGTCATAACCTGTAACCTGTAAGTGTAACTGAAAAGGGGGCCAGATTCAGATCCCATCAGTGTCCCACTTCCACCCCACACTGGTCCTGAGACTGAGCAGCCCACTGAGTCCACTGGACCAAAGTGACGAGGACAATTTCTAAATGGCTCCTTGGATAAAACCGTCAGGTTCCAGCAAGTCAAGGGCAGACCAGCCACGGCAGGAAGGGGCTTCTCGGGTCCAGCCTGGGCCTGTGCGCACAGACCACTGAGCACACTCAGCAACCTCTCTCCTCGTCAGGCTGGGCAACGAGCCTGGGGTCCATTCTGATACATACAAGCCTTTCACAAACTCGTAAACTCAGAGCTTAAGCTGTTTCTGGAGATGCACATCCAAATGCCTTTCTTGGGAACAAGAAGTAAGGATGGAGGTAAGCATCCAGCGACGGGGCCTGTAGTGAGCTAGCATGCTTGGCCCTCTAAAGGCAGCCAACTGCACATTACAAAAAAAATCTGCAGGCCAAACAAGAAAAGCTTGTAAACCAACGAACAATTCCTGGGCTAGGAGGTTTTCGGGGGCACCTGAAATCTCTGGGTGTGGCCCTGGCTAATGGGTGGGGCTGGGGCTGGCTTTTCTCAAGTCCAGGGAAAGAATGGGATTCAGAAGCTGCTTTTAAGACACTGAGGAACTGCAGCCCGAGGCAGCCCCTCACCTCTGGGCTCTCATCCAGCCTTCCTTTTCTGCCTACATTATCATCCTGTGCTGAAAAGAACCAAAATGCTCTTTTCATCCAATCATAGGAAGGATGCAATTTCACATTCCTACTCAGAGGAAAATGACCTAAACTCACCAGCAGAAAGTCATGTATATAAAGCAAAACATGTCTCCAAAAGAGATCAAGTAAGACTATAAAATGTTAACACTTTTTACAACAAAGGAAGGGACCAAGAAAACCACTGCTATCAAAACCAAAGATCATAGTAGCTTCTCCTCTCAATACAAGGAATGATTCTTCAAATTTTAAATTTCAAGCAAACCCACACACACTACAACAACACAAACACCGGTCTTCCACAACATGGAAGATGTGTTTTGGCTCTGAAAAAAAAGTAAGACACAAAGGTTCAGCCATCTCAGGCACCACCTACCACCCCATCAATGAGTCAGCCTGGGGACTAAGTGAACACGGGTTGGAGGAGACGGATCTGAGACGCTTCAGTGCAGGGGCCTGCAGGCTCTTCCTGCCTGGACCTGGCACACAGCTCACAGGGAGGCAGCCCCAAGGGCCATATATGCCCTGTCCTCCCTTTTCCAGCACTGGCTTAGTCTTCAGAGCTCCTACCCCACCAGAAACAAGAACAGCCTTCCTTTGCACAGTTTCCCAGGATGCGCAAACCTCAGGGTCAGCATCCCTCCACAGAGAAGCTGCATCTTGATTTGGTGGTGCCGGGCAGAAGGCTTACATCTCTCACCCATTTTGAAGTTGTTCTCCTACGTTCTAAACTGGGTCTTTAATCCCCACAGGCATCAAGTGTCTCAAGACTATTTCTGAGTGAATTACACAGCTACTGACAACGATGACTTGCAATAAAACGGATGGTACGTTTTGAGATGGGAAAAATGCTCACAGGAGAAGACAGAAATCACACCCAGGTCAACCAGCACGGCAGAATCAGAGTGCTCATGAGAAAGAGGAGGTTCCTGACGGGGAGAAGGGAGGACGTGCACTCATCTCCTGGGAGAACACCAAGATCGCGACTCGCTACTGAACGACCATTGACAGGAAAATGTGGCAACCCACCAAAAAGATAACCCATAACCAAGGGCAAAGGAGAAGCCCCAGCAAGATGGGAGGAGGGGCATAGTCACGTCTAAAATCAAACTTCATATCCACCAGAGACTCTAGGAGGGCACACACCAACCTTGTGTGCACCAGGACCCAGGGAAAGGAGCAGTGACCCCACAAGAGACTGACCCAGACCTGCCTGCGTCTGAGGGCCTTCTGCGGAGGCTCGGGTCAGCAGCGGCCTGCCGCAGGGCCAGGGCACGAGCAGCAGCAGTCCTGGGAGGCGTGGCACGTGGCATTCGTCCTCGAGGAGGAGGTCGCCATTAGCCCCACCCAAGAGCCCTTTGGCGAGTCCTCCACAAACTGGAGAACAATTATACCCGAGAAGTTCTCGCACTGTTGCAGAAGCTCCAGACCCCACAACAGACTTCCCAACCTGCGGATCCAGCAAAGGGCCTGAGAACCCCCCAGGGAATCTGACTTTGAGGGTCAGCAGGATTCGATTACAAAACTTCCACAGGTCTGCAGAAACAGTGAGAAGAGGAAGGACGAGGTCTGGCCCAGCAGCTCTTGGCAGCTCCCTCTTGCTCGGATTTCAACACCCACCATGCTCTGCAGCCAAGGCGAAAACTGAAAATAATGGAAAAGGTGCTGCCCGGTGCCCTTCACCCTCACACCAGAGGCCTGCGAGGCTCTGGACAGAGCCCTGGCCGTTGCGCACCAAGGCAGGGCTGCTGGGTGGGAGGCAATTACACGCTCCCATCCGGACTGGGGAAAGGATACGTGCTTTCCCCTCTTTCTCTCACATCCTCCGACATCTCCACAGGCCAGCTAAGAGAGGGCAAGGACTGTGGCAAAGCCTAGTGTGTGTCCCCACAAGGGGACCTTTCAGCGCCTGCCCTCAAGCAAGGCCTGAGGATGAAGTCAGCCTCTATTCCATTGGCCAAGAAACAAACTGACTTTGTGACCAGCTAGCCGGCCAACCCTGTGAGGCTTCAGAGATGGAAAAAGGTTGGTTTCACCCACGGGAGCCTCATTCCCTATGCAGAAAGCCCAGCCAAACCATTTTCAAATAAGTACATTCAGGGAACAAGCACAGAAACATTTATAAGAGCCTCTGTGAGGAGTCAGGGTTGCCTCTTCCCTCCTTCCTTCCCTTCCTCCACCCTCTGCTCTGCACACACACCACTGCTGCCCCCGCCTCCCTAAGTAGCCCAGCCTGTTTCTATGGCAACAGCCTCCTACTCAAGAATCTATAATGGCTTCCCATTTGCCATGAGACCATAGCCAAATGCCTCACCTTAGCCCTGAAATTCCTACAAGTCACTTTACCTGCCCATGTCTCCTCCCTGTCCTTCTACACATGTCTTGTCCTTGTTCTTCCCACGGAGCCTAGTCACTAAGAACTCAGTCAGCCTAGGTTCAAATCCCAGCTCCACCACTTGGAGATGGAGACCTTGGGCAAGGTACGTAAGTGACTCCAAGCCTCAGTTTCTTCATCTGTAGAGCAGGGAGAGTGGCAGGACCTGTTGCTCAGGTTGAGTACAGTAGTGATGAACTGAAATGATTCAGGTAAAATGCTTAAAATAAAACCTGGCACATGGTATCACCCAACAGATATTAGCAACTGAAACACTCATCACACGAGTCACGGCTTTCATGAAGCCTTCCCTAGCAACATCGGTCAGCACCTTCTGTTTCTCACTCCCATTTTTTTTTCTTAAAAAAAAAACAAAAAAAAACAACCAAATCTTCTGTTTCTTAAATGTTCTGCAAACAGCCAGAAGCCATAAATACTGGCTGGAGTTGTTGAGGACTGTTCCATGAGGTAGGTTACTTGGATGGCAATCAAATGTTACAAATTATTATTATTAAACTCACATCCTAAAATATGTCCCTTCGTTCCCAAATTAGCTTTACCTCCAGTAACATTTCTGATGGGTTTCTCTCTAAAGAGATTGTGTTTCTGAGATCCAAAGCCTAATTTACAGAGACTGAAAGTTTCTTAAGCGTCCCATGGACACACTGGCAATTTCTCCCAGAGTGACACGCGGGGCCCCTAAGCCAATGCCTGTTCATTTAAAAGGAGAACATTAAGTTACCTGAAAAGCAGAGGTAATCAAAGTAAGAGTTACATCTACTGTTTCACATATTCCTCCTCTCAAACTTCTTATCACAAACATTCAAGATTAAGCCATGGTAAGAGGAAGAGATGAGTGGCAAACGCACCTGAGATATAGCAGGACCTGGTGTAGTCAAACAAGGCAGCCTCGGCCCTTGGTCTCACCTGAGATATAGCAGGACCTGGTGCAGTCAAGCAAGGCAGCCTTGGCCCTTGGTCTCCCTGCTGCCTAACTTCACAGCACTTCAGGTATCCTCTCATATGGCACAATTTCTACCTGGTTTTATTTTTTTTTATTTTTTATTTTTTTATTGGCGGCGGAAGCCGGCGTCCGCCTCGGCTATCCGCGCCGCCCGCCGCGCCACTAACCCAAGTCTCTACCTGGTTTTAAGCCTCAGGAGACTTTATACCAGCCTTCTGAGTTATAAGCTCCTTTTCTCTCAAGTTTGAAGGCCCCATAGCTCCCAATGCAGGGCTTTATTGAGCAGAGATCCATGTTTAAAGCAATCAGAGAAGAATCTAAATTTCACAAATTTTGACATTAGTTCTAATATATTCCAGACCATACAACCAGTAATAAGAGCCTTACCCTACAGAAAACTTCCAAGGGCCTACCTTAACTAATGGGTAAGACTATAACAACTACATCTAAGAAAATGGTTTTTCTGAAGCCCTTGAGTACATTTAAAATAGTCTGCACTTGCAGCCTAAGGTTGGGGGGAACAAACACTTCCTTGGGAGTTGCTCCTGGTGGCACCATCTCCATGGTTCCAGGAGGGCACTGTCTGACCTTGCTCCTTTGAGCAAGGGAAGATGGGTATGGGTCCCTGGAAGATGCAGTGCTAAGCGCTAAGTCTGTGGGGCAAATGGGGTCTGGCTGGTCAGCCTTTCTTCTTCTCCTCCGTTCCCTCTGAGGAGAGCTGCCCCCAGAGAACACGCCTACAGCAAATGTGCCCCTGCAGAGGAAGTGTTCCCTGGCTCAGGTGGGGTCCCCAGGTGAGTTAAGTCTGACTCGTTTTGGGGTTCAGTAGTAGGAAGCCCACTTCCTTGCAAATATGAGTCATGCTGTCTTATACCAGCTTTTGGGGGATAAAAGTGATGTTTGTATCTACCTGCTGACATTGTAGTATTTTTTGTCAGTTTATTCAGAACCTGAGAAGGGAAGGATGGCATTATTTATTGGGCTCCCTCAGAATCCCCAACTCAACCCCCCACCATCAGGCCCATTATGAGGAAATTCCAGAAAAAGGTCCTATATGTGTCTCTCTCAGAATCACATACTAGGGATACCTTCCAGATACTGCCCAGGCAATGACTGGAAGAAAATCCATCCTTCAACCCTGGAAACATCCACCCTGCAAGTGACATGCCCAGAAAAGTAAAACCCGCCCTTTAGCCCACTCCTCATTATGTGTGGGATGGTCTGGGCTTTACCACACTGGTCACGTTAAGTGTTTATATAATAGCTGTGACTGGAGACACTGGCAGTCATCCTTAGGACAAGGGGAAAGTACAGAAGTCTACAGGGAAAGACTACACATCCCATCAGGAACAGCCATCAACAAAGCTAAGACAACACACACAATCTTCTCCACCAAAAGCATCCGAAGGCATCTGACCTACCACTAAAGATCAAGATGGGGAAGGGTTTGCCCGCTTAGAGAGAAAGCATTGAAGAGACTTCAGCAAGGCTCAGGAAGAGCAGGTATAACCCCAAACCACCCTGGGTGGCTGGGCCCCATGCTCTGCACTGAATGCTTCCCACACCCCCTCATTAACCATTGCTGGCGATGGGCAGAGTGGAAGGGGCTGACTCACGTGTTCCCTCATCTCGTTGGCCACGGTGTTGGACATCATGATGCAGCAGATGATGACGACCAGGATGAAGTAGAGCGCGTACATGAAGCGGGTACTCCGGGACTGACGGACCTTCGGGCCACAGCAGTAGGAGCAGCCAGCGTTCCCACAGCAGCAGGCCAACTAGGAAAGGAACACAGAGAGTCTTCTCAGAGCCTCTCCTTTATAGACCTACTGAGCCCAGGCCTCTGCAGGTGAGCTACCATCCTTCCGAAGCGTCCCACCCATAGGATGTGTGTGAACAAAGCTGTCGCCAGGATTGGTCTGATATTGTCTTTAATAAACATGGTGAGGCTTGGGAGATGTCCAATAGCTAAGCAGAAAAGGCACCCTTCCCCCGAAGCACTGTGGTCACTCAGACAAAAACAATCAGGGAAGAGCACAAGAAGCCAAGAACTAGAAGAAGAACTAAGTAAAGCGGGAAGGACGGGAAAACCAAGAAGCTCATAGCCAAAGAACGAACTGTGTGGCGTGGTGGGGGTCGGGGCGGGGGCTGCAGCGGGGTGTGGATTACCACAAACAGGAAGCACAAAAGACACAGGCACCTCTCAGAGATTCACACAGGAAGGGTGGGCTTGAGGCTAATGAGTCTGTTCCCACACATGTATAGTCTCTCCCACTAGCAATATCATTGACCAGAATGGTACATTTTAAAAAAATTTTACCAAGGATGAACTTGCACTGGCATCTCAAAATCACAGCAAGTCCATGGTTAACATAAGGTGTTCATACATGGTATCCTGTATGTAACGGGTTTAGATAAATGTCCAATGATATTGATCCATCATTATAGTATTAGAGTATTTTCACTGCCCTAAAAGGAAACTATTTTTTAGTAAGCACCAGGCAAGAGAACACAGTGTTGTTAAAAGCTCAAAGTATTCAGCCAGCCTAGTTTTGGGATCTGGCTCTGTAACCTATTAGCAATGAGCCCCAAGCAAGTTTCCTTACTTTTCAAGACTCCGATTCCTCATATATTAGGGTAAAGGGTGTTAACAGTACTTAATGTACTGCTGGTCTCTTGGATAACCTAATCAGACATACCTGGTTTTAGGGAGAAATTACTCTTTAGTAAATAGAGAAGAATACAAAAGAGATTACCATAAACTACAAATAACCACCAAACCTAGGTGTTTTAACACTATATATAAAAACCTAACAATGCAATCTTTTAATCATGATTTAGCAGGAAGTTCAGAGTTTTGCACGGCTTCAAAACAAGCATCAATTAGAAGGCTACACTATAAACATCACTTACGGTAAGAAGAGATCACGGGAGTAAGATGACAACAGGCTGTAATCATCAGGACAGATCTTGGAAACATACACATTTCCCAAATTATTTAGTCTACTTAATGACATCGCTGTTGTTTAAGCCCTTTGTCATTCTGCACTATTTCATGACTTGAAATTTCCTAATGCACTCTTTCCATCTCACATGCAGTTTTCTAAGTCATTTTCCTCAAGACTCTTCTTGCCTCATAAGGCTGGGCCACTGCTTTGCAAGATCAGCTACTCTACTGGGCTGAGCTAACAGATTACACAGCGGAACCCGAACACTGCTGCCTTTATGGTGTTCTTACAGGCCACCTGCCTTCACAGTTCACTCATCCACAGTCTCTGTCTTTGATTTACTGATCCCTTTCCACTCATATGCCCCAATTTTTCTTTTCTCTCCCTTGCAGCTCCCTCTTTTCTCCTCCCACTGGCCTAGCTGGCTCCTCTCCCAGCCCTGCCTCCCTCCTCTGCCTCTCAAATTCCTTCCCAACTGCCTCATTCACTGGTTGCTAACTCTTTAAGCTCCATGGTCTTAGATAACCAGTTTTACTGTATTTCAAATTCAAATGTGATCAAATATTTATCCTACATGGAAAAAGAAATATTTAGAAGCAGTTGATACATATCATGACAGAACTTACCCACAGCAGAATCAACCTTTACACTTACTGTCTCCACAGATGGAAAAATGAACAGATGCAGATATAATGTGAGCCTAATTGATCATTTAAAGACAAATAGTAACAGAGGAATATGATTATGGAAAATGAAGAGAAAATCATATTGGTTTAATCCTATCATTTTAAAGTCATGTATCATTGTATAGAGCTAATTTTTTAGTTGGAAAATGGAACTATTTCCTGCCATATCAGTAAACCAGTATGTGACAGTCATCAGCAATTGCAGTCTCCATGTGAGCCAGGAGCTCTGAGGAAACTCAGGATGTGAAAACACAAGATACTTGCCCCAAATAGCTGAGATCTATATCAAAGGAATAATTTCAATGAGACCCAACTCTTGCATCTCCCTATACATAGCAAATTTCTGGGGATAGTAATCTTCTGATATTCAGACTGCCTGCCCTTTGTTGCAAAGCTCCTATATATCCTAGCTTCCCCTCACTTCCTCAGAGCAGGTTCTCAGAACTATCTGAAATGCTGTCTCCCAGGCTACAGTCCTTATTTTGCCCTAAAGAAAACTTAAATTGCAACTCTCATTTTGTGCATTTTTTAAAAAAAATCAACAAAATTCTCCTTATTTTTCACTTTCACTCTGTATATGGTATTTATGTGCATATACATATGAGTTTCCCTGGTGGCCCAGTGATAAAGAATCCACCTGCAATGCAGGAGATGTGAGTTTGATCCCTGGGTCCCCTAGAGGAGGAAATGGCAATCCACTCCAGTATTCTTGCCTGGGAAATCCTATGGACAGAGCAGCCAGCGGGCTATAGTCCATTGGGTCACAAAAGAGTCAGATACGACTTAGCAACTAAACCACCACCACATACACACACACATACAGACAGACAGATAGACAGATATAGATGTGTGCACATACATACACACACACCTAATATTAGAATCAAATAGCAGAGCTCTACTGGCCTACAAGTTATTTATCAAAGAAAACTAGGCCAATCACAAACAGTGAAAGTGTACTACATGCATGCTAAGTCACTTCAGTCACATCCGACTCTTTGCAACCCCACGGACTGTAGCCTGCCAGGCTCCTCTGTCCGTGAGATTCTCCAGGCAAGAACACTGGAGTTGGTTGCCATGCCCTCCTCCAGGAGATCTTCTCAACCCAGAGAACAAACCCCCGTCTCTTACATCTCATTTTCTTAAGCTATCATCGACATGGAAGTGGAAATTCAAAACAGCATCCATAAAAGTAATGTTATGTTAGCATCAGGGAAAATCTCGCAACCCTGCTGACTTACCCCTTCCTTCTGGAAGAGTATAATTTATAAAATGGGTTTATCTTTTATTCCCTGACATTTACAGCTTTATTACTCCGGGGATTTGTTGTTCAGTTGCTCAGTCATGTCTGACTCTTTGTGACCCCATGGACTGCAGCATGCCAGGCTTCCTTGTCTTTCACCTTCTCCCAGAGCTTGCTCAAACTCATGTCCATTGAGTCCGTGATGCTGTCCAACCATCTTGTCCTCTGTTGTCCCCTTCTCCTCCTGCCTTCAATCTTTCCCAGCATCCGGGTCTTTTCAAATGAGTCCATTCTTCGCATCGGGCGGCCAAAGTATTGGAGCTTCAGCATCAGTCCTTCCAATGAGTATTCAGAACTGATTTCCTTTAGGATTGCCTGGCTGGATCTCCTTGCAGTCCAAGGGATTCTCAAGAGTCTTCTCCAGCACCACAGTTCAAAAGCACCAATTCTTCGGTGCTCAGCTTTCTTTATAGTCTAACTCTCACACCCATACTTGAGTATTGGAAAAACCATAGCTTTGACTAGACGGACCTTTGTTGGCAAAGTAATGTCTCTGCTTTTTAATATGCTATTTAGGTTGTCATAGCTTTTCTTTCAAAGAGCAAGTGTCTTTTAATTTCATGGCTGCAGTCACCATCTGCAGTGATTTTGAAGCCCAAGAAAATAAAGTCTGTCACTGTTTCCATTGTTTCCCCATCATACTGCCATGAAGTGATGGGACCAGATGCTATGAGCTTCATTTTTTGAATGTTGAATTTTAAGCCAGCTTTTTCACTCTCCTCTTTCACCTTCAAGAGGCTCTTTAGTTCCTCTTCACTTTTTGCCTAAGGGTGGTATCATCTGCATACCTGTGGTTATTGATATTTCTCCCAGCATTCTTGATTCCAGCTTGTGCTTCATCCAGCCTGGCATTTCACATGATGTACTCTGCATAGAAGTTAAATAAGCAGGGTGATAATGTACACCCTTGGCGTACTCCTTTCCCAATTGGAACCAGTCTATTGTTCCATGTCCAGTTCTGTTGTTTCTTGACCTGCATACATGGCACTCCCCAAACCTACAACTTCAAAACTGGAGAAATCAATTCCTAGCCAGTCTAACTTCTGGGGCTGTCACCAGCTTGGAGATGAATGTGTCTTGTTACTCCTGATTCCAAAGGACTTAAACTTTCTACTGAAAAGGTAGAAAAAACAAAGGCAGAATGTGCAACACCCAGAGTGAAACCTAATGTTTGGTGGACTTTAGATGATAATGAAGTGTCCACGTAGATCACTGGTTGTACCTAACGTACCACTATGGCAGAGGGTTTCAATAGTGGGAGAGCTGTGTAATGAATGTACCACTCTGGTGGGGGGTGTGATTGGTGGGAGAGCTGTGTGTGTGATGAAGGTACCACTCTAGCAGGGGGTGTGAATAGTGGGAGAGCTGTGTAAAGAAAGTAGCACACTGGCAGGGGGAGTGAATAATGGGAGAGCTGTGTGTGTAATGAAGGTACCACTCTAGCAGGGGGTGTGACTAGTGGGAGAGCTGTGTGTGTAATGAAGGTACCACTCTAGCGGGGGGTGTGCATAGTGGGAGAGCTGTGTAATGAATGTACCACTCTGGCAGGGGGAGGGTGAATAATGGGAGAGCTGTGGTGGGGTGAATGTACCACTGTAGTGAGGGGTGTGAACAATGGGAGAGCTGTGGTGGGGTGAGGAAGCACGGATTATGTTTGAAGTCTCTGTCTCTTCTTCTCCATTTTGCTGGAACTCTGAACATTTTAAAAATAAAATCTATCAAAAAACAAACAACATATGAACAAAACAGTGCCAATCAATGGCTCAATAAACGGATGCTAAATGAATAACATATGATAAATTCCTAACAGCAACACTCCTCAAAGGAAAGGGCTCACGACCCCGCTGCAGAAGGCAAAAGGCACATGGCACATGCTGTGCTCTGCCTCTCTCACGCCCACACTGTATCGCAGAGGGCTCATTACAAAGGCCTTGAATTTGTAGATACTGCACACAATCTTTCCCCACAAGAAATCAGTATACATTCAAGAGGGACCCAAGACAATCCTTTGGGAGGACCCTGTTTACAATTCTTCTAGAAGTTCATCCTGCAGGTATGATTACACAAGGACACAGAGATTTAAGTATAAGGTTGCTCATTAAAAGCATAAAAACAGTCTTATTCTCCAGCTGCACAGGGACTGAATAAATTAATTATGGACTCTCCACACAGCAGGACATAGTTTGAAAGAAGAAGGCAGCACTGTGGGCAGAATTGTGTCCTTACACTCATCCCTCCTGTCATATGCTGAAGTCCTAATCCTCTGTATCTCTGCACGTGACTATTTGGACAGAGGGCCCTGAAAGAGGTAGTTAAGATTAAACAAGGTCATCGGGTGGGCCCTAATCCAGTATGACTGGGGTCCTTATAAGAAGAAGAGATCAGGACACGGACACACTCAGAAGGAAGACCATGTGAAGCCACAGGAGGTAGTCAGCCACCTATGAGTCAAGGAGAGAAGCCTCTCATGATCCTGGACTTCTAGCCCCCAGATCTGTGAACAATTAAATGTCGGTTGTTTATTTATACCACCCAGTCTGTGGTACCTGGTTATGACAGTAAACTAACACAGTCAGTAGAGCCGGATACTTTATAGTTATGCATATCTAAAAGTGGGATGTGTGGATACAAAGACCACTAACATCAATCAGCTGGAGGGTGGGCCTAGAAGGCTGGGCCTCCATGTTGGGGGGGGAAATAAGACAGCTATGCCTCACAGTTCTGCTCTCCTGTTTGGGTTTTTAACCATGTGTGTGTATCACCCTTGTGATTAAGAAAAAAAAATAGACTATTTAAGAAAAGTAACTATGTTTTGAGATATTGATACAGAAGTATTTGCAATGTGGCATTGACTTGTGTGATTTCTTTCTTTCTGAAGAACTCCCCCTCCTTCAAATACACTGAAAAAGGAAAAATTTCAAAGAGCTGTTCACACCCTATATCTAACTTTCTTCGAAATAACCACAGCATGAAGAGTAAAGGCTTTTCTAAGTAGAAGGTGCTTTTTTCAAAGAGGATGGTGGGCAGAGTCCACAAGAAAGGATCAGCCAGCCTCTTGCTGCTGCCTGGAGCTGGGCCTTCCCTTTAGTGTGAGTTTTCCTCTCTTATCTAAGGAGAATACACACACACACACACACACACTCCCCACAATAATAAATACCAGTCTCCCTTTCTGTCCTCCCCACTGGCCTTGGGCTTGTCAATCACAAATTGTCACTTGTCCTGGGTGCTTGCTTGCCATCCACCTCTGCAAGGATTAAGTCATGTGCTGCTGTAGCGGTTGACCTCAACACCCACTGAAGGAGTTCAGGGTGGAGAGCAGAAGTGCGGCATCTTTGAGCCAGGAAAACTGGCAGGACAGGTCTTCAGATGGTTACATATTCTCAGGAGCTGATTTTATGAGCCCAATTCTTATATGTCCTCATGTCTACAGAAGCACTAAAATCCTTCATGGTGATAACTCTTTCTTGTGACTAACAGAAGCTCCACAAGACTAGTAGAAACCTCCTAAAAATAAACGTGCTTGATTGTACGTACACCCCCTTTACCAAAATCACATCGATCCTGTGCTTCTCCCCTACCTCTTTTGAGCAGTCTCTCAGAGCTATCTGAGGTGCCCTCTCCCGGGCTGCAGTCCTCATTTTGCCCCAAGTAGTACTTGACTCACAACTCTCACGTTGCACAATTTTTTTTTTTTTTAAGTCAACAGGTTGAGAGTTCTTCTAAGGACTGATGCCAGGCACATGAGGAAATGATCACAGAGTGAAACATGAGTTAGGACTGGTAGTAACTTCCAGGCTCTTCTTTTGTTAAATTAAAAAGCACAATTTCTATATTATCTAGAATTCCCTGCTGACACCACCACCAGTTGGAAATAGCAAGAAATCAGGAAGAAAGCCAAAGAGATGTCAGAGAATCATAAAATCCGTGTAAATAAATACACATGTATCTTGTAAGAGTTCCCCTCTCCCTCCCTCAGGTCTGGTCTTCACAATTCCAACAGGCTTGTGTAATCCCACTGGTGAAAGAGTACAGGTCTGAGAACCAGAGGGCCTGGACTCTAACTCTGTGCAGCTCTGGGACTTGGTTTTCCTCATCTGCACACTGAAAGAGCCTAGCAGAGGATAGGTAAAGAGGTTTCATCTCTTGCTCAACTCCTTGGCAATGGCAGTCCTGAGGTGGGTTCTAAGGCTGAATGTCTCACTCCATAGGGGACATGCAAGCACCAATGAGCGCCAGGTGCCAGAGGCATGGAGGCATCCCTGCTAGAGTCTGGTCATCCCTGCAAGAGGTGACCTGACCTCTCCCATCCATAAACTCTCAGATGTTGAAAATGACCTGTAAGAGGCAAGCACACTGGGTTAATAAGCCCAAAGCACGAAGGCAGAAAGATCAATCAGAAAGAGAAGAATTAAAAAGTGGAGCAGTCAAAGGCTCCTCGCGTAGCCGTGGGTTCTATGAGCATCCCTGCAGCACTGCTTTCCAAACTATGTCTGCAATGTTTAGCTCCCGAGGCAGTGCCAAAACACGTTCATCATCATGGCTCAGGCATCCCATTACCTTGGGTTCCCTTCCTTCCACTTAGGAAGGCAAACGAGTTGCGTAGGACACTTTTGTTACAAGAATCACTCCAAACTCAGGACACATTTTTAGTTCCAGTGCTTTAGTTTGGGGAAAACAACTCTTTTGGCATACCTCACAGCTTGCCAGATATCTTAGTTCTTCAATCAGGGATCGAACCCATGCCCCCCTGCAGTGGAAGCCTAGGGATTCCCAGCATTTATTCAGACTTATTCCACGAGAGCTCTGGACAGCCCTAAACTGAGTTCAAACTTCAAAAGGAAAGAACACTTCAAATCTGACATGGATCTTCATTCTGTCCTTTTCCTGACTTGGAAATGCAGGAGCCCAACAGAACTGAGGAAAAGACTTCACAGAGATTTTTGTTAACTGCAATAATTATAATATTGTCCCTTAATAAATAGTGAGGGGATAGAGCAGCAGCAGCAAGTTCCTAAAAAACTGAAGATGTTGAAGCTGTTGGAAGCAGAACCCAGGTGTTCCTGTGCAAGCCGGGGGCATGTAACACCAAGAAAACAGAAGAAAAATACTCAAGACATAAAAGTAGGCTCAGAATATTTTATAAAAGTAAATTGTGCTCTCTTTTAATTTTGATCTCCACATCTTTTGGGGACACACAATATCCTACTCATGCCCTGTCACAGCCTGCTTGCCTTCCTTCTCCTTTGAGGCTTCAGGACTTTCTATGAATCACCAGCAGTCAGCATTGGTAAGGAAGAACTGATTCTACTTTGACAGCAGTATTTATTTAAATCTGGGTCTCCACAACCAGCCATCTGCAGCTCATTCTCCTCACTCTATGCTCAGAAACAACTTCCCATTGAGCTCACACAGACCTTTTCCTTCACTACAACCAGGAGGCAGGGAGTGGTAAACGGCAACTCTTGCCAACATGGTGTCACGTGCTGCCTGTTCCCAGTAGCTTTGCATGGTAATGATGTGCCTTGAAAGCTACAGTAAGAACACTCAACTACTCTGCTCAATAAGGAAGTATCTTACTGCATAAGAAATACAGGTGGCAGGTAGTCACTAATTCACACAATGATCATGTTTTAGAAAATGCAACACATACTATGTATATGTTAATAAGCTGGTTTGTTTAGGGCTTATTGGATTTCTCCCACTCAAAAGAATATAGGGCAGGACCTGCCTGGTGGTACAGTGATGAAGAATCGACCTGTCAATGCAGGGGATACAGGTTCAACTCGTGGTCTGGGAAGTTTCCACACGCCTCTGGGAAACTAAGCCCATGCACCATGACGACTGAGCCCTTGTGCTGTAACTACCGAAGCCTGTGTGCCCAGAGCCAGGAGAAGCCACCACAATGAGAAGCTTGTGTACGACCACTAGAGAGCGGCCACCACTCACTGCAACTCAAGACAGTTGCAGCACAGTAATGAAAAAGAATCAGTGCAGCCACAAATACATAAATAAACAGGAAGAGAAGTAGGGCAACCTAGTAAAGCTTATTTAATCCATAATAATATTAGCTAACCAGAGCTAACACTGTGCCCTTTGTAAGGTACAACAACTTTTATCACTAGCTGTTATATCACCCCCACTTACAGAACTGGCCAGTGGCAGAGTCAGGATTTGAATCTGTAGGCTTTTTGCAAACCTGCTCCCCTCACTGCTGGTATACAAAGAGGATGCACCACAGACCACACGGGCCTGAAACCTTGGTTTCCTACAGAAGGGAAACCGGCTGTGTGGGGAGGAAGTGGCAAGTCCTCGGGGGTACAGAAAGCATTCAACAAGTATCTGAAGAAGCCGTCTCCCTTTGCGTGCCCCTCCTCTCTCCAGGTAACCTCTGGCTTCAGTGGACCTGGAGGACCTCTATTAGAGACCTGCCCAAGCAGCTCAGCCCCTCCCATCACCAGGCTCCCCACCTCACCACCAAGTCCAATCCCATTTTTAAAGCCCTACCCTTAATCCCGTGGAAATAACCAAGTGATTCATTCACTCAACTAATGGTTACTATATCAATACTACATACCTCCTGTGCAATGTTAATTCCTGGAAATGCAGCAACAGGCCCCATGGAACCATCCTCTAAACCCTCTGCTTTAGCTCCTCTCCGAAGTACCTAGATAACACTATCTAATGGACATTCCTGAGTTGTCTTACAGATGTGAAAACCCCCACCAAGTGGAAGACACTAACTACTCGATGACCATGAGCACCTAGCCCCTAGACCTACTACTGCCTAAGGCTTGATAATGCTAACCCCTATGACGTCACCCTGTCCCCTCACCATCAGCCATTCAGAGAACTGTGCACCAGCTGATCACCTTAAAAAACGCTTTGCTGGAACTCTTCAGGGAGTTTGGGCACAAACCACCCACCTCCTTGAATGGCCCTGCAATGAACTTTTCTCTGTTCCAAACTCTGATGTTTTGGTTTGTCTGGCTTCACTATGCGTTGGGCACATGAACTTACACTAACATAACATTTTGTTTAAAAGAAAGGAAACCTGGATGTTCCTTTCTGTACTGGAAGGAGTATTGATCACTGAAATTATAGTACATTCATCTTATTGAATTCAAAGCACCCACTGATTATACAGAAAAAATTGCCATCATGGAAAGGTGCGTGTGTGCGTGTGTCTGTCTGTCTGTGTGTGTGTGTGTGTGCTCGCGCACACGCACGTGGTTGCTTAGTCATGTCCAGCTCTTTGTGACCCTGTGGACTGCAGCCCGCCAAGCTCTTTTCATCCCAGGCAAGAATACTGGAGTTGGTTGACATTTCCTACACCAGGGGATCTTCCCAACCCAGGGATCAAACCCATGTTTCTTGCATCTTCTGCACTGGCAGGCGGATTCTTTGCCACTGAGCCACCTGGGAAGCCCATGGAAAGATATCCACACTGCATTAACTGAAAATAGTTAATAACAAAAAACACAGAGTATGATAGCATTTGGAGTAAAATTATAACAAGACATAGATCCGCCATAACAACAACAAAAAACAATTTAGAAGGATACATCAGTGCATCAATAGTAGTTAACAGAGTTGCAGGATGATGAGTGACTATGCTTTTCCATATTTTCTGAACTCTTTGTAAGAAGCACATATCTTTTTTTTTTTTAATACATTTTAAAGGCACATATCTTATAATTAGAAAAACACTTCAAGTTTCTATTTTGGAAGAAAACAAAATAACATTGCTGTTCTACCTTATGGGTGGTAAACACTCAAATATTTGCTAAATGAATCAGCCAGCGAGTAAATGAGATCTACTTCAGCTATGTAATTGGTAGAAAACAGATAGAGTTAACCATTACTGTAACTGAGTCATAAAAGTAGAAAATTCCTACTGTGCTGTATCTTTAAATATGGTTAAGATGGTAAATTTTTTTACCTCAACTTAAAATTTCTTTAACCCTTGTAACATTTTTTAGTTCAATTGCTATAAATAAACCTCTACTTGGTAGACTATGAAGCAAATAAAAATGAAATGGGAAAAATTAATAGCTACTAAGGATTCAAGGAGTTGAATTAGAAGCTGTGTATTTGCCTGAACCTGAAATTGGCTCTTGTGCTTCCCTTCATTTCAGATTAAGTTTTTCTCTTGTGAGCTCAGAGAATTCCTTAAACCTCCAAGGGTTTCACAGTCTCTTCCATAACTGTAGGGACAGGACTCTGTAGGCGCATCAGAAAGGAATTTGGGACAGGGGTTTCTGACACAGGTTTCAACATTCCAGAATGTGCTGGTTTCAACAGCATCCCATGAAAACTGTCAAGGGTCAGCATCCTTCCTTCAAGAGCACTGAGCACCCACAGCCACTGGGACCCAAACTGAATCAGCCAAAGACAGGCCATCAGCCAACACCTGCCAAGCCAGCACTGGCTTTCAGGTTCCAATGAATCTGGACAAAACTGTCCCCCTTGCTGGGAGTCTCTCACAAGGTTAATGTTACTTTCAGCACCAAAGGAATGCCGATCAAGTTCTCTGCTCTCAGACAGCAGTCAGATTCTTTGAGTCATTCCCTGACACCACTCTCTGCTTATGTATCTTCTAAAAAAACACCACATTTGATATATTTTAGTAGGTTGGTGGAGACAATCTATAAAGTTTAAGTTAAAAGGTTAACTCTGCTTTCTGGCAGTTTAATAGAAAACAAACTCTCCTGGGAGACAGATCATCGAGAGAAGAGTTTGTCAAACTCAGCACCACTGGGGGCCACATAATTCTTCGTGGGGGTGGGGAGGGGCGTCCTGTGAGCTATGGGATGTTTAGCAGCAGCATCCTTGGCCTTTATGTACTACGTGCCAGGAGCAACCAGCCCACCCCCTAACACACACAAGTGGAGTTAATCAGAAATACCTCAGACAACTGCCCTTCCCCTTCCCAATGGGGCCGGGCTGTCTGGGTTCACACAGAAGCTGCATTGCAGCCTGGTTATGGGCTCTTGGGCCAATTCTTTACCTCTCCACGTTTCAAATACCTCATGTTCAATGGGTATAAAAGTACCTCCTTCACAGGGTTATTTTGAGGATTAAATGAATCAGTTCAAGGGAAAGTTCTTAGCACAGAGCCTGGCACAGGGTAACACCCTCTTCCCAAGAAAGCCACCTGCACTTATCACCTACATCACTATAGTCACGTCCTTCCTCCTCAGAGACACCCCTTCTCCTCAGTCCATCAGGGAGACGTGGAAAAAGGTAAAGATGGGAGGGGGATGCGAGCAAATCATGACACCTCATTTATAATAATATTTTCATTTTCTGCTCTAATGTGGATGGTAACTCCACCTGTTGAAGGAAAATATTTTATAAATAAAAACTCCTGAGATCTGAGCCCAGGAAAGCATCCCACCAACTGGGGAACAAGTGGTCTCCTGTGCATGGAGGCACTTTCCTCAAGCCCTCTTTATTGCCACTAAGGAACAAAGGAGGCGATCAGAACATTCATTTGCACCCACTGAAGCCACAAATACCTGCAGCAGAACAGGGCTGAGAAAGACAAGTTAAACAAGGTTTAGGGGGAAAATGGTACAAGAAAACAAAACCTTGAAATTCAAAATGGAAATGTGTGGGATGATGGGAAGGAAAGTGCTCATTAAGTTTAAACCATTTTTAAAAGTCAGTTTTAAGTCTTCTCATCAAAAGGAGAGGTGGGGGGGAAATCCTGCTTGTTCTACTTCATAACAGCTTATCAACAAGCAGTTAGTGAACCACAAAACCCAAAATTTCCCTGATTGATTGTGTCACGGAGATTATGCTGCAGTGAAGAATCTGCCAAGTCCTTTCTAAGAAGTACTTTTCTCCAGCCCAACCCCAGACCCTGCCAAGCGCAATGATGGAGGCCACAGAGCCAAATATGCTCTGGGAAGGAGAACAGAAATGACCTCGTTTCAACAATTCCAGTGGCCATGACCTCAGAGCTGAGGTGGGCCAGCAGTTTCAAGGGGTTAGCCATGCACTCCTTTCTCGCCAAATGAAATCCCATGTGCAACTCCAATGCACAAAACATATGAATGCACAACACTACGAATGTTCTTATATATTGATACAACACATATTTACCAAGTGCTTCTTAGTGACCAGACTGTGATGGCACAGGAACGGCCCAGAGGAGCTACCCCAAGTCCGAGGTCAGGGGCAGCGGCCGGGAGGAGATACCCCACGCCTCCAAGCCCGAGGCCAGGGGCGGCGGCCGGGAGGAGATACCCCACGCCCCCAAGCCCGAGGCCAGGGGCGGCGGCAGGGAGGAGCTACCCACACCCGAGGCCAGGGGCGGTGGCCAGGAGGACCAACCCCACGTCCAAGGAGCCGTGGCTGCGCAGGCGCAGGAGGGCCTAGAGGAGCTATCCCACGTTGAAGGTCAGGAAGGGCCGTGGAGAGGAGATACCCCTCGTCCAAGGTAAGGAGCAATGGCTGCGCTTTGCTGGAGCAGCCGTGAAGAGATACCCCACGCCCAAGGTAAGAGAAACCCAAGTAAGATGGTAGGTGTTGCAAGAGGGCATCAGAGGGCAAACACACTGAAACCATACTCACAGAAAACTAGTCAATCTAATCACACTAGGACCACAGCCTTCTCTAACTCAATGAAACTAAGCCATGTCCCTGGGGCAACCCAAGATGGGCGGGTCATGGTGGAGAGATCTGACAGAATGTGGTCCACTGGAGAAGGGAATGGCAAACCACTTCAGTATTCTTGCCTTGAGAACCCCATGAACAGTATGAAAAGGCAAAATGATAGGATGCGGAAAGAGAAACTCCCCAGGTCAGTAGGTGCCCAGTATGCTACTGGAGATCAGTGGAGAAATAACTCCAGAAAGAATGAAGGCATGGAGCCAAAGCAAAAACAATACCCAGTTGTGGATGTGACTGGTGATAGAAGCAAGGTCCAATGCTGTAAAGAGCAATACTGCATAGGAACCTGAAATGTCAGGTCCATGAATCAAGGCAAATTGGAAGTGGTCAAACAAGAGATGGCAAGAGTGAATGTCGACATTCTAGGAATCAGCGAACTGAAATGGACTGGAATGGGTGAATTTAACTCAGATGACCATTATATCTACTACTGTGGGCAGGAATACCTCAGAAGAAATGCAGTAGCCATCATGGTCAACAAAAGAGTCCAAAATGCAGTACTTGGATGCAATCTCAAAAACGACAGAATGATCTCTGTTCGTTTCCAAGGCAAACCATTCAATATCACAGTAATCCAAGTCTATGCCCCAACCAGTAACGCTGAAGAAGCTGAATTTGAACAGTTCTATGAAGACCTACAAGACCTTTTAGAACTAACGCCCAAAAAAGATGTCCTTTTCATTATAGGGGACTGGAATGCAAAAGTAGGAAGTCAAGAAACACCTGGAGTAACAGGCATATTTGGCCCTGGAATACGGAATGAAGCAGGGCAAAGACTAATAGAGTTTTGCCAAGAAAATGCACTGGTCATAACAAACACCCTCTTCCAACAACACAAGAGAAGACTCTATACATGGACATCACCAGATGGTCAACATCGAAATCAGATTGATTATATTCTTTGCAGCCAAAGATGGAGAAGCTCTATACAGTCAGCAAAAACAAGACCAGAAGCTGACTGTGGCTCAGACCATGAACTCCTTATTGCCAAATTCAGACTTAAATTGAAGAAAGTAGGGAAAACCACTAGACCATTCATGTATGACCTAAATCAAATCCCTTATGATTATACAGTGCAAGAGAGAAATAGATTTAAGGGCCTAGATCTGATAGATAGAGTGCCTGATGAACTATGGAATGAGGTTCATGACATTGTACAGGAGACAGGGATCAAGACCATCCCCATGGAAAAGAAATGCAAAAAAGCAAAATGGCTGTCTGAGGAGGACTTACAAATAGCTGTGAAAAGAAGAGAAGCGAAAAGCAAAGGATAAAAGGAAAGATATAAACATCTGAATGCAGAGTTCCAAAGAATAGCAAGAAGAGATAAGAAAGCCTTCTTCAGCGATCAATGCAAAGAAATAGAGGAAAACAACAGAATGGGAAAGACTAGAGATCTCTTCAAGAAAATCAGAGATACCAAAGGAACATTTCATGCAAAGATGGGCTCGATAAAGGACAGAAATGGTATGGACCTAACAGAAGCAGAAGATATTAAGAAGAGATGGCAAGAATACACAGAAGAACTGTACAAAAAAGATCTTCATGACCCAGATAATCACCATGGTGTGATCACTGACCTAGAGCCAGACATCCTGGAATGTGAAGTCAAGTGGGCCTTAGAAAGCATCACTACAAACAAAGCTAGTGGAGGTGACAGAATTCCAGTTGAGCTATTCCAAATCCTGAAAGATGATGCTGTGAAAGTGCTGCACTCAATATGCCAGCAAATTTGGAAAACTCAGCAGTGGCCACAGGACTGGAAAAGGTCAGTTTTCATTCCAATCCCAAAGAAAGGCAATGCCAAAGAATGCTCAAACTACCGCACAATTGCACTCATCTCACACGCTAGTAAAGTCATGCTCAAAATTCTCCAAGCCAGGCTTCAGCAATATGTGAACCGTGAACTTCCTGATGTTCAAGCTGGTTTTAGAAAAGGCAGAGGAACCAGAGATCAAATTGCCAACATCCGCTGGATCATCGAAAAAGCAAGAGTTCCAGAAAAGCATATATTTCTGCTTTATTGACTATGCCAAAGCCTTTGACTGTGTGGAAAATTCTGAAAGAGATGGGAGTACCAGACCACCTGATCTGCCTCTTGAGAAATTTGTAAGCAGGTCAGGAAGCAACAGTTAGAATTGGACATGGAACAACAGACTGGTTCCAAATAGGAAAAGGAGTACGTCAAGGCTGTATATTGTCACCCTGTTTATTTAACGTCTATGCAGAGTACATCATGAGAAACGCTGGACTGGAAGAAACACAAGCTGGAATCAAGATTGCTGGGAGAAATATCAATAACCTCAGACATGCAGATGACACCACCTTTATGGCAGAAAGTGAAGAGGAACTCAAAAGCCTCTTGATGAAAGTGAAAGTGGAGAGTGAAAAAGTTGGCTTAAAGCTCAGCATTCAGAAAACAAAGATCACGGCATCCGGTCCCACCACTTTATGGGAAATAGATGGGGAAACAGTGGAAACGGTGTCAGATGTTATTTTTCTGGGCTCCAAAATCACTGCAGATGGTGACTGCAGCCATGAAATTAAAAGACGCTTACTCCTTGGAAGGAAAGTTATGACCAACCTAGATAGCATATTGAAAAGCAGAGACACTACCTTGCCAACAAAGGTTTGTCTAGTCAAGGCTATGGTTTTTCCAGTGGTCATGTATGGATGTGAGAGTTGGACTGTGAAGAAGGCTGAGCACCAAAGAATTAATTGATGCTTTTGAACTGTGGTGTTGGAGAAGACTCTTGAGAGTCCCTTGGACTGCAAGG
Source organism: Bos indicus x Bos taurus (assembly GCF_003369695.1). Taxonomy (NCBI): domain Eukaryota; kingdom Metazoa; phylum Chordata; class Mammalia; order Artiodactyla; family Bovidae; genus Bos; species Bos indicus x Bos taurus. The sequence continues at coordinate 4,925,202 of NC_040085.1, forward strand.
AGATCCAACCAGTCCATTCTGAAGGAGATCAGCCCTGGGATTTCTTTGGAAGGAATGATGCTAAAGCTGAAACTCCAGTACTTTGGCCACCTCATGCAAAGAGTTGACTCATTGGAAAAGACTCTGATGCTGGGAGGGATTGGGGGCAGGAGGAGAAGGGGACGACAGAGGATGAGATGGCTGGATGGCATCACTGACTCGATGGACGTGAGTCTGAGTGAACTCCAGGAGTTGGTGATGGACAGGGAGGCCTGGTGTGCTGCGATTCATGGGGTCGCAAAGAGTTGGACATGACTGAGCGACTGATCTGATCTGATCTTAGTGACCAGGCAGCATTCTAGGAGCTAGTAATACAGTCACTGCCCTCGTGAAGCTCTAGGGGATTTATATCAAACTTAGCAACCCCAAAATTCTACTCAAACTGGGACATGCCACAGCACCTGGGTTGAAGGCCTCTGATCCAGTGCAGTCCCCTTATTTTCCTGATAGGAAATCTAAGGACAAATCTAATGAAGGGCATCAGTGGACCAGCAAAAAACACACCGGTTGCGACAACTCAGCAGTCTGGAAGCAGGATGAGCTAATAACTCAGGTGTGGGTCCCACAATTCTGAATCCATAGTGCAGTCAATTTGCAGACATGCAAACCTACTAAAACATGGCACCTTGAGTAAACGACGGTCTGTCGACTCTTAACAGGAAGGCAGTAAGTGTCTAAGTGTCTAATACGAAGTGAAAGGTTTCCATCACAGCATAGCTAAAGTGATGGCATTTTATGGCTTGCTGCTGCTAAGTCACGTCAGTTGTGTCCGACTCTGTGTGACCCCATAGACGGCAGCCCACCAGGCTCCCCCGTCCCTGGGATTCTCCAGGCAAGAACACTGGAGTGGGTATTTTATGGCTTATGATGAGTCAGCCCTGGGGTGGTCACAAAGCTGAAGCTCTTGAAGCCGCAGGTTATGGCTGCCAAGCACCCAGGCCCCCTGATGTGCCCACTTCTCACCTCTGAAAAGCAAGCAAGTCCCTCCCCGCATCCTCCACACAACCCACATGCCTAGTCAACTGCTGGCCACTCTCCCTCCCCAAGACTCCTCCAACCCGTGGCCGTGACAAGCTGGCTCTCTCTGAAGATGAGACTAGCTGCAGTGACTCTGCACAAGGACAAACGTGCATGTGCCTCCTGTCCTAGATTTTCCAGCAGTCAGGATTTCATATAATTCTGTTCTTCAGGAGTCCCAAATGCCTGATAAAAGGTGACATTTCAAACCTATTTTCACCATAACTGAATAAAAAAATTGAAAACAGAAATGTCAGAAAATGGCCTCTGGATTGGAAAACCCAGAGCTGCAAGCAGACGGCCCTCAGAGGCAGGGAGGGAAGAGACAGAGGCCCATGGGAGCTGCTGGTTCTCACAGGGACCCTCCTACAGGGCCGGCCTCAGTCATCTCTCTGTGGGAACGCTGGAGGCCACATGAAAGGGCCTGGGGGCACAGCCTTTCCTCAGAGCTGAAGTAACAGCTGCACTGTTTTCCTACAGCTGAGAAAACACTTTCTCACACTTAATTTCTCCATTCCTCAGTCCCTCAAAGCTTCAGAAAGCCTTCTTTTCAGCTCTCCTCTCCTTGAAGTTTCTCTCTCCCTCCCATTCTAGCTTGAAGGGGAAGGAACGCATGTGTGTGTGCCCGCCCCCCAGGCAAATGTCCACAGTTAACTGTCTGCTTCATCTGAAGAGCTGCCCAGACACCCAGTGCATTTTATTAGCAGCCCCCCTACCCTCTTCTGAACCAGGGCCTCAGGACAAGGTGACAGGGTTTGTCAGGATGCTTTTGTTCAGGGACAGGAGGTGTCGATGGCATCGGATAGCACAGAACTCTCCGACACGTGCAACTCCCCCCAACGGGGACGAAACTTCCTGTTACTGTTCTTAAAATACATCTGCAAAAGGAACCAAGGCCACACATAAGGGAGCTCATGAATCATGTTCTTCTATCAAAATATCACAGAAATGAAAATATTCTCATACAGGCCCTCCTCCCCAACCCCAACCTTCAAGTTTTTCACCCATCAGAGCACTGACTGTACCAGCAAGGAAGACAGAGGGGAATCTAAGGGAGGTTCTCCCGGGGGCATTTTTATGAAAGAAGTCACTCGTGTTGGGGGTGGCGTTCCCTCTGCTGCTTAAAACCACAAAGATAGAGCCCCTCTATCAGGCCTAGACTGTGAAGAACAGTACCTCAGCATCAAAATCAAACAGAGCTAGGCACACACTCAATGAACTACTATTGGGCTGCAAGGTAAACAGGCCCAAGGGGTGGGCAGTTCAGCAAATAGGCCTTAATTACTGTTATCTGTTCAGTCAAACCTAGCATTTCTCAAGCCAACTGGGTGGAGTGGATGGAGGGTGGATGGAGTAGAGGGCCCCAGGGAAGAGCCTGGATCTGTCTGGCCCCTCCTTCCTTCCCCCAGGGAAATCCAAGGCCTGGTTCAAAGGGCCCAAGTTTGGGAGTTGGCAGGCTGGGGCCATGGTACGTCTGAAGGATGGAGTCTCTGAAGCGGGGAGCCCCCACCCTCTATGGAGAGAGAGGAATCAGCCAGCATGAGGCTTGAGCAGGAAGCTGGGAGGATGGGGGCGGCAATGAAGTCAAAGCCCTTAGCTTACCTCCCTGGACCTTGACTTGGTGGTGGAGGCGGGAGGGGGAGGCCTAGGAAGTTAAAAGCTGCTGGAGTGAGGAGAAAAGCAGGTCTGGTGGGGATGTGGTGTGAGCAGAGGACCACCCACAAGAGCCTGGACCAGGGGATAGTCAAAGGAAGTGCAGGAAGGCCCCGAGCAGAACATGACTGGCAAATTCGTAAGTACCTGAGCTCCGTGGAGCCTAGTGCGGGGCAGCAGCGTGGGGATCACTGGAAGCCTGTCAGTTCTCAGAATTAGAACCTGCATTTAATAAGCTCCCCAGGTGACCTGTGGCTCCTTCAAAGCTGTGCCCAGGCTCAGGGAATTCAGGGGGGGCTTCTCTTTTGCAGTGGCAGAGCCTCCTGTTCCGTGGATGTGGAACAAGTGAAAGGCAGGCGCGGCCGTGTGTTTAAGGAAGACATTCCACTCCCCTCATAGCAAGTTCCTCCGTCTCCACTCAGGAGGACTCTTTGGGAATGACAGATGGGGAACACACAGCTCCAGGGGGATCAAGCACTGTTTCAGTATGACAAGGGGATTGTGACAGACAAGTATATAGTCCCTGAAAAAGATGCCATTAAATAATTAATACGAGAAAATGCTCATGGACACATCTCTGGGAAAAGACAGAGAAAACAGACTAAAATATTAACCAGAGCTGTGATTTTAAATCATGTTTGTCTTCTTTACCTTGTCCCTGTTTTTCCAGATTTTCAACATTAGGATGGATTTAAAAAAGAAAAGTATGCGAAATCTTAATAGGTGAAGAATAAAAGAGTAGAAATCTTCTGACCCAGAAAAAAAAGTACAAAGCCCACTTAATTCGCTACCTTCCACATATTCTATGCCTTGCTATTTTATTTATAAAATTCATTCTCTTGGGGTGGGTTATAGAACAAGACAACCTTGGCAAAATCAAAAATATCAGAAGGGAAGAAATACCATAAAATGATGTTCAAGGATCACTTTATTTACAACGGCCCCAACCTCACTCTCTGGAGTAAGCCCCCTCAAGATGCTGCTTTGACGTGGGGAGCATCCTACTGTACCATCCTCCCTGCAGAAGAGTCACCCCACCACGCAACCAGGGAGGGACCACTGTTCTGAGGTTATTTCTCAGTGGCATGGCTGGCCACTGAGATGCCACTCAGTGGCATGGCTGGCCCACTGTCTCCAGCCATTATTTCTCATCATCACAGGCAAGTTCAGTGTCTACAACTTGAGAACTGGTGATACAGTGGTCCTTGAACACACTTACTCTGTAAGAACAAGCCTGGGCCACATGGAACTGGACCTTAAACTGTGGCCTCATCTACTCCAACCCCAGTCTTACACTCTGTTCCTTTTCCCACTCCTGTATCACATGCTGGGCCAAAGGGTTTGTTACTGAAATTAAATCACTGTAGTTTTTCCCCTAACTTGCAGGAACAAAATATAATATAGTATTTTGTGTGTTTTTTTTTTTTTTTAATTTTCGATATTCTTGCTGCTCTAGTCTCTGGGGCCTAACTGACCCAAAAGGGACTGCTCCTTTCAGGGCTAGCTAATTCCTGAAAGAAACTGCAAGTTGCTCAGTCGTGTCCACCTCTTTGGGACTCCATGTGGGTAGCCTTTCCCTCCTCCAGGGGATCTTCCCAACCCAGGGATCGAACCCAGGTCTCCTGCAATGCAGGTGGATTCTTTACCAACTGAGCCATCAGGGAAGCCCCCTAGCTAATCCCTAGATGCAGCAAATAAATCCTCTATAAGTAAACCTCTCACATGTAAACTAGTTAACTCAGGGTCATATTCTGAATCACCCCTACTATCTGGCTCGGCTCCAGGAGGTAATATCTCTCTGCCCTGACCATCCCAGCGTCACATACCAGACATAGACACCACCTGCTCTATGCCCCAGAGCCCACTGACATTACCCAAACCAGCCAACCGTAAACGTGCTCACCCTGCCCTGCCTTCCCAAAGAAGCCACAATAAAGACTCCTGCCCATGCCGTTCCCTCACTCCTCCTGCCTCCTGACCCTGCTGCTTGCCCGGTATGGCATGGGGACCCCTATAACAAACTACCTTTGCAATGCCAGTCATCTCTTGATCTCTTGGCTTCACCACACTCAAATGATAATTAAACCTACATTTTAAAACATACCGCCAAAATGGCTTCATTTTCTCAATTTTCATTTCTTAATTCCATGTATTTTTCCTTAAGCCTTCACCACACGCTCTCAATTATGTATGGACAGATGGCAAACAGAAAGAACACATCATAAATATTAATAAAAAGCTAGGCATTAGAAGATGACATTTAGCTTGCTTTTTCATGAATAAATGCTTGGGATTTTATAGGATATATATATAATAATCACATTCTGCTACATAATCATATCTAGTGCATATCACTAACTTTCTCGTAGTGCTCAGTAAGGAACTCCACGCTTTACAGAGTATCTCACTCCAAGGACAAGTTTGAGAGTCAGTGTTCTAATCAAATTAAAACTCATCTCACATAGTAAATTCCTGGTACCCTTTGGTTTCCAGAATAACTTGAAGCATTCCAAAGCAGGAAAAACAAAATGAAAAGAAAGAGCTACCAGGAACAAACAGAAATCCATTTAACTTTCGATGATAAAATGTGTCTCACTCACCAACTAGACAGCAAAAAGGGCTTGACTGCCAGGCTTTTTAGCCAATGTCCAGTTTTCCCAAAGAAGGCAAGGGAGAAACTGGGGAAAACTAGAAAAAATAGGGTAAGATAAGCAGCAAAAATAAAATGAACATAAGCAACAGCTACTGACAAGTGTGTACAAAAACAATTCATTGAGCACCTGTTAAGTAAAACATATACCTAAGCCCGGCGTGCTGCAGTCCATGGGGTCGCAGAGTCGGATACGACTCAGCGACTAACAACAATACCTTACTAGGTTCTTCATATACACTACAGAATTTAATGTTCATCATAACCCTGTTATCATCAACCTCTACTATAGATGGAAAAGTTGATCAAAGAACAAAGGTATACCTAGCATGTGGACGAACTGGGATTTCTGCCTCAGTTGGGTGTCACCCATCTCCATCTCTAATGTACCAAGGTTTAATTATCAGTGTAACATTTTAATCATACCTTCAGAAACTTCCTCACATTCTATCCTGATAACCGTCCTGTAAGACAAACATGGGGTATAACTTTATTCCCACTACAGAGATGAATGTAAAGCCTTGAACTCATTCTTGTTCTTTCTAACACAGCACTCCATAAGGATGAGAGCAGTGAGCAGCAAAACCCTGAAGGTGCAACGACCGGAGACTTGTAACATAGGAAAGATAAAGACAGCAGCTTTGCCACCTCAACAGTGCCTTGGAAGCACAGGGTGGGTTTGTGTGCATGTGTGACAAGCACCTACACATACACGTGTGTGTGTGCACATATGCAGGTGCGCCTAAGAAGAGCAAATAAAACTCCAGGGACAGAACAAAGCCCCAGCCCTACTTCAAAGCATCAAACTTTGCAGCAAGCTCTGCAAGAATGCAAAGAATTATATGCTATTCTGCCATTAAAACACTGGAAATTAAAGCTAGGAGTGTCTTTAAAAAAAGAAAGAAAGAAACCCGGGAGTGTCTTAAGCAACCAGGGAGATCGTTCTACCCAGTTTAGTTCAGTCGCTCACTCATGTCGAACTCTGCGACCCCACAGACTGCAGCACGCCAGGCTTCCCTGTCCATCACCAACTCCCAGAGCGTGCTCAAACTCATATCCATCGCGTTCGTGATGCCATCCAGCCATCTTGTCCTCTGTCATCCCCTTCTCCTTCTGCCTTCAATCTTTCTCAGCATCAGGGTCTTTTCTAAGGAGTCAGTTCTTCGCATCAGGTACTCTAGCTACAAACAATTTCTTAAACATTTCCTCTGTATCAGGGCACTATACTAAGCTGTTTTCAAGACATGTTTTGATTTAACCTTTTGCGGGGAGGGGATACCAAGGCATGTGGGATCTTAGTTCCCCAACCAGGAATTGAACCCGTGCTCCCTGCAGTGGCAGTGCGGAGTCCTAACCATGGAACCACCAGGAATCCCGATTCAATATGATGTATCACGATCCCCATTTTATAGATGAGGAAACCTCAGCCTCTGACTGCAAAGCCCATCAAAATTCCAAAAACTGTTTTCACATCACCTCATCCCCAGAAGACTTGGAGTATACTATTTTGAAGCCTCTTCCACCTCCTTCCATACAGAGACATAAAATCAAGAGAGCCTCTAAAGCACCTTCATGCACACAAGATCTGAGGCCCATCAGATCTGCAACTTCCTCACCGACCCTCACTCAGCACCATACCAGAGTCTTGTTACATGAAAGTACAGCCACGGTGTCTCCAGCATCCAAGTATCATTCTGTGGAAGAGGGCACATTACCCCCAACATGAGTGACTTTTTTCATTAAAAAGAATGCCCCCCGGGAGAACCTCCCTTAGATCCTCCTCTGTCTTCCTTGCTGGTACAGTCAGTGCTCTGATGGGTGAAAAATATGAAGGTGAAGGTTGGGGTGGGGGAGGAGGGCCTTGTATGAGAATATTTTCATTTCTGTGTTATTTTGATAGAAAAACATGATTCGTGAGCTCCCTCATGTGTGGCCTTGGTTCCTTAAGCAGATGTATTTTAAGAACAGTAACAGGAAGTTTCGTCCCCACTGGGGATGGGAGGGGAGTTGCATGTGTCGGAGAGTTCTGTGCTATCCGATGCCATCGACACCTCCTGTCCCTGAACAAAAGCATCCTGACAAACCCTGTCACCTTGTCCTGAGGCCCTGGTTCAGGGTAGGGGGGCTGCTGATAAAACGCAATGGGTGTCTGGGCAGCTCTTAAATGAAGCAGACAGTTAACTGTGGACATTTGCCTGGGGGAAGGGCACACACCTCTTCATTCTGAAAAGCATTTGGCATTGTTTACTTTTCTTGTAAGTTGTGGCAGCGGTAATAATAATTTTTTTTTATATAGTAGAAAATTGTATTGTGTATTTTCTAGGTGCCAGGTGAGGTCCTAAATTCCTAACATAGAGTCATTTCATCCTCAAATCCTAGAGCTGATATGATTTACCTGTTTTCAATGGTATTTTTGCCATCTTTTCACAAATTAGAAAATACTACTGAACTTTTTGGCATGAAAATGTCTACATTAAGAATCAGAAAAAAAAATTTAGAAGCTATCCTGACTTTGAATGAGTGACGGAAAGAGAAAAAGTTAAAAAGAATGTTGATTCCAGTTTTTTTTCTTTTTCACAAATGAAAAAACTGAGGTCAGCAGAAGTGAGGCAACTTTCCTAAGGTCCTGAGAAGTGAAGTCAACCAGCCAGGTCCTAACACTCAAACTCAAACCTTTATGGTACCATCTGTAAGAAGGAGTGGGCATCAGGAGGTCCTGAGATGTGAACTAAACCAGCCAGGTCCTAACACTCAAAGCCAAATGGTTATGGCACCATCAGTAAGATGGGCATGCATCAGGAGGTGCTGAGTTAGTTACTTAGTTCAATTGCTCAGTCATGTCCGACTCTCTGCGACCCCATGGACTACAGCAAGCCAGGCCTCTCTGTTCATCACCAACTCCCAGAGTCCACTCCAACCCATGTCCATTGAGTTGGTGATGTCATCCAACCATCTCATCCTCTGTGATCCCCTTCTCCCACCTTCAATCTTTACCAGCATCAGGGTCTTCTGTAATGAGTCAGTTCTTTGCATCAGGTGGCCAAAGTATTAGAGTTTCAGCTTTAGCATCAATCCTTCCAATGAATATTCCAGACTGATTTCCTTTAGGATGGGCTGGTTGGGTCTCCTTGCATTCCATGGGACTCTCAAGAGTCTCCTCCAACACCACAAGTCAAAAGCATCAATTCTTCAGCACTCAGCTTTCTTTACAGTCCAACTCTCACATCCATACATGACTACTGGAAAAACCATAGCCTTGACTAGACAGACCTTTGTTGGCAAAGTAATGTCTCTGCTTTTAATATGCAGTCTAGGTTGGTCATAACTTTTCTTCCAAGGAGCAAGCATCTTTTAATTCCATGGCTGTAGTCAGCATCTGTAGTGATTTTGGAGACCCCCAAAATAAAGTCTGTCACTGTTTCCATTGTTTCCCCATCTATTTGCCATGAAGTGATGAGAGCAGATGCCATGATCTTAGTTTTTTGAATGTTAAGTTTTAAGCCAACTTTTTCACTCTCTTCTTTCACTTTCATCAAGAAGCTCTTTAATTCTTCTTCACTTTCTGCCATAAGGGTGGTGTCATCTGCATATCTGAGGTTATTGATATTTCTCCCAGCAATCTTGATTTCAGCTTGTGCTTCTTCCAGCCCAGCATTTCTCATGATATACTCTGCATATAAGTTAAATAAGCATGGTGACAATATACAGCCTTGATGTACTCCTTTTCCTATTTGGAACCAGTCTGTTCCATGTCCAGTTCTAACTGTTGCTTCCTGACTTGCATACAGATTTCTCAGGAGGCAGGTCAGGTGGTCTGGTATTCCCATCTCTTGAAGAATTTTCCACAGTTTCTTGTGATCCACACAGACAAAGGCTTTGGCATAGTCAATAAAGCAGAAGTAGATGTTTTTCTGGAACTCTCTTGCTTTTCTGATGATCCAACGGATGTTGGCAATTTGATCTCTGGTTTCTCTGCCTTTTCTAAAACCAGCTTGAACATCTGGAAGTTCACAGTTCACGTACTGTTGAAACCTGGTTTGGAGAATTTTAAGCATTATTTCCTAGCGTGTGAGATGGGTGCAATTTGTGCGGTAGTTTGAGCATTCTTTGGCATTGCCTTTCTTTAGGATTGGAATGAAACCTTTTTTGTGTGTGTGGTGTTATTTGTTTTTTTAATTTTTTTATTTTTTAACTTTACAATATTGTATTTGTTTTGCCATATATCAACATGAATCTGCCACAGGTATACACATGTTCCCCATCCTGAACCCTCCTCCCTCCTCCCTCCCTGTACCATCCCTCTGGGTCGTCCCAGTGCACCAGCCCCAAGCATCCAATATCCAGTCCTGTGGCCCCTGCTGAGTTTTCCAAGTTTGCAGGCATCTTGAGTGCAGCACTTTCACAGCATCATCTTTTAGGATTTGAAATAGCTCAACTGCAATTCTATCATCTCCACTAGCTTTGTTCATAGTGATGCTTTCTAAGGCCCACTTGACTTCACATTCCGGATGTCTGGCTCTAGGTGAGTGATCACACCATGGTGATTATCTGGGTCGTCAAGATCTTTTTTGTATAGTTCTGTGTTTTCTTGCCACTGCTTCTTAGTATCTTCTGCTTCTGTTAGGTCCATACCATTTCTGTCCTTTATCGAGCACATCTTTGCATGAAATGTTCCCTTGGTATCTCTAATTTTCTTGAAGAGGTCTTTAGTCTTTCCCATTCTATTGTTTTCCTCTTATTTCTTTGCATTGATCACTGAGGAAGGCTTTCTTTTCTCCCCTAGGTATTCTTTGGAACTCTGCATTCAAATGGGTGTATCTTTCATTTTCTCCTTTGCCTTTAGCTTCTCTTCTTTTCTCAGCTATTTGTAAGGTCTCCTCAGACAACCACTTTGTCTTTTTGCACTTCTTTTTCTTGGGGATGGTCCTGATCTCTGCCTCCTGTACAATGTCACAAACCTCCGTCCATAGTTCTTCAGGTACTCTATCAGATCTAATTCCTTGAATCTATTTGTCACTTCCACTGTATAATCATAAGGGAAAACTAGTGGTTTTCCCTACTTTCTTCAATTTAAGTCAATGTGGCAATAAGTTCATGATCCAAGCCACAGTCAGCTCCCAGTCTTGTTTTTGCTGACTGATTAGAGCTTCTTCATCTTTGTCTGCAAAGTATATAGTCAATCTGATTTCAGTGTTGACCATCTGGTGGTGTTCATGTGCAGAGTCTTCTCTTGTGTTGTTGGAAGAGGGTGTTTGCTATGACCAGTGTGTTCTCTTAGCAAAACTCTTATTAGCCTTTGCCCTGCTTCATTCTGTACTCCAAGGCCAAATTTGCCTGTTACTCCACGTATTTCTTGACTTCCTATTTTTGCATTCCAGTACCCTATAATGAAAAGGACATCTTTTTCGGGTGTTAGTTCTAGAAGGTCTTGTAGGTCTTCATAGAACCATTCAACTTCAGCTTCTTCAGCATTACTGTCTGGGGCATAGACTTGGATTACTGTGATACTGAATGGTTTGCCTTTGAAACGAATAGAGATCATTCTGTCATTTTTGAGATTTCATCCAAGTACTGCATTTCAGACTCTCTTCTTAACTATGATGGCTACTCCATTTCTTCTAAGGGATTCTTGCCCACAGTAGGAGATATAAAGGTCATTTGAATTAAATTCAACCATTCCAGTCCATTTTAATTCGCTGATTCCTAAAATGTTGATGTTCACTCTTGCTGTCTCCTGTTTGACCACTTCCAATTTGCCTTAATGCATGGAGCTAACATTCCAGGTATCTATGCAATATTGCTCTTTACAGCATCAGACTTTACTTCCATCACCAGTCACATCCACAACCAGGTGTTGTTTTGTCTTTGGCTCCATCTCTTCATTCTTTCTGGAGTTAGTTCTCCACTGATCTCCAGTATCATAATGGGCACCTACCGACCTGGGGAGTTCATCTTTCAGTGTCCTATCTTTCTGCCTTTTCATACTGTTCATGGGGTTCTCGAGGCAAGAATACTGAAGTGGTTTGCCATTCCCTTCTCCAGTGGACCACGTTTTGTCAGAACTCTCCACCATGACCTGTTCATCTTGAGTGGTCCTACATGGCATGGCTCATAGTTTCACTGAGTTAGACAAGGCTGTGGTCCATGTCCTCCAACTCTAACCATCCTTTATCAGTAATCTTTGCTTCTCTTTCCTCATATCTTTCTAATTCTTCCTCAGTATATTGTGGTTTTTCCTGTTTCATAGGACCTGTCCAGACCAAAGGCATCTGTAGTGAAGGGGTTTCATAAAGTGCCACCTTTCTGGTTGACAGTCAGCCAGCTGATTACCCTTGGCTACTTTACTCCAGTCCCTGCTGTGCCCTTTGCAAGGTGTAACAGCTACTTCTTTAGGACAATATATAGCAGTTAAAAGACTTTCAATCTCTATGAAATGCTTAATAGATTCTCCCGTTGCCATTGTAAACTGTCATGGCCATGCAGTATCACAAGGAAGATCAGGGGTGTCTTCTTTAAGCTCTGGGGATCAAATCTATCCCAGTTTTTCAGGATACAGTTCAAAGGAGTGAAGCTAGAATTGTTAGCTCCCATCTTGTCTGCTTTAAATCCACCAAGGCTGTCCAAATGACTGAAAATCTCAGTAACACTCCAAACAAAAACCAGATCAAGGTCAAGGGAAGTTGTGATGCTCACTGTCCTTGCAGGAGTCCACGTGGCATGAAGCAGCACTGTGGGAAGAGTCCATTAGTAGCCACCATATCCTGAGTCCACTGGATGGCTTCCTGGCTGCAACTAGAGGTGCTGAGATGTGAACTCAACCAGCCAGGTCCTAACACTCAAACCCAAACCTTTATGGTACTATCTGTAAGATGGAGTGGGCATCAGGAGGTGCTGAGATGCACTCACAATACAATGATATTCTACAGAGAGGGATGATGTTTAAAAGTTTCTAGCAATTATTTTGGACTCTAGTTTTAAAAACAGACATTAAGCATAAAATAGAATGAAACTCAAATTTGGCACTTGCAGCAAGCCTAAAATCTGAACTACAATCCAAACCTTTTATCATTAGCCTTCTTTCAACAATTACATTAAGTAAAAAAAAATTAAGTTGCCTGAATTCTCAATCAATGATTCTGCACAAAATGCCCATTTCTAAACTGTTCCATGATTCACATTTTTCCTGCTGTTGACATTAGAATACCTCCCACTCTTTCAAAAAAAAAAAAAAAGACTCTTCCAAATGAATCACACAACAACAAGATACAAAAGCAAAAGATAGAAAACAAAAATTGTATTTAGATTTAAAGCAAATTTCTTAAGTTCAGAAGACCCTCTTTCCCTCAGAATATCACCTCAATACTTCACACACATAGAAAAAAAATTGTTTCTAATTTGATTACTAGGGGTCATCTCTTCAGAGACTGCATAAAACAAAATTGTTTTCTGACTAACCTTTGAAATTATCAAATAACTGAAAAGTGATCAATATAAACAAACAAGAATTTGAACTCACCACATTAAACATTCATAGTTTAAGTCAACACTAGGTGAGGGCAAAAGTAAACAAAGTCCAGAAACTTGCCCCCTAATGCAGGTGGGAATCTCTTGGCTGGTGGAATAATGCAAACAGACTTATTACTCCATCAGATCAGATCAGATCAGTTGCTCAGTCGTGTCTGACTCTTTGTGACCCCATGAATCACAGCACGCCAGGCCTCCCTGTCCATCACCAACTCCTGGAGTTCACTCAAACTCATGTCCATCGAGTCGGTGATGCCATCCAGCCATCTCATCCTCTGTCGTCCCCTTCTCCTCCTGCCCCCAATCCCTCCCAGCATCAGAGTCTTTTCCAATGAGTCAACTCTTCGCATGAGGTGGCCAAAGTACTGGAGTTTCAGCTTTAGCATCATTCCTTCCAAAGAAATCCCAGGGCTGATCTCCTTTAGAATGGACTGGTTGGATCTCCTTGCAGTCCAAGGGACTCAACACCACTCCATATCAAAGCGATAATGATGATATCTATAAGAACATGAAACCCAGGTCCTTAGCCCGCATTCCTGGCACACAAAAGTATTCAACATTAGCTTGTACTAAATGCTCGTTCCATCCAATACAAGGTCACTTAACATCTCTGCACCTCCATCACTTCATCTTCAAAAGAGAGATAATAGTAGTTCCAACACCATAGGACAGAAAACATAGTAAAACACTTAGAACAGCAATGGTAGGTACCAACATTATTCTGCTCGCCTTCAAAAAGAAAGCTCAGAGGCTTAAAGGGCTGGGATCTGAACCTAGTTGTTGCAAAGTAGCTGGCACCTCATTTCCTCCAACTCAGACCTGGAGCTGATGCTTAGGGAGATTTGCCTGGCTGCCAGCTCTCTTCCCACTGGAAAAGGGACAGGGGCACAAGGAACGTAAGGTTTCTCCTCTTCTTGGCAACTCAACCTGTTCCAGGAACTTGTGGCGTCAGCATCCTCAGTCCCATCACCCAAACCTCACATCCGACCAAAAAAGCATTCCCCCTTGCATTTCAGTTTCCCTCAGGGGGTTTGGTGAGGGGTGGGAGGGCATGTTTCATAACTACCTAACATCAAATAACAACAAAGGCAACTGCTCCCACTTCTGCAGCATTCACTTCCCAGGGCTCGGACGGACTCTCTCACACGCGGACAACTTCTCCCAACCTGTGAGACGCTTTTGTTACTATTCCCACCATAGCAATGAGAAGCTTAGCTCAAGGAAATGAGCTGCCGATGTTCGTAGCTTATTAAGGGTGAGGACAGGCCCTAAAAGCAGGTGTGATTTAAAGTCAGCACTCTCAACTGCCTCACCAAACTAAACGTGGAGAGAAAAAAAGAGGAACTGGCACTTTTAAAAACAATACTTGTTTTGGAAAATCCAATCATAATTTATTTTCCAATTAAGCTATTGCTTAATAAATGACAATATTACATGAAGAACTGGCCAGTGCTTCATACAGCAAGGAAGTGTACTTCAGTCAGTCCAGACAACTTCATGACTCAGGAGCACAGCTTACCTGTGATATAGGGATGACTCCAGTTTCTACTGCCACAGTATTTATACTTTGTGATTTGTACAAACAAAACCATCTCTCATGCCTCCAACAACATCTACTACAACCCTGTGTAACTTACAATTAGACCTCTGTAAATATTTAATCTCATGACCACAAAGAAATGAGTCAACTCTCTAAGAATGACTGGTCATCAGTCCCCAAACTGCAACCTCCAGCCCACTGATCAACAGTCCCACTGTGTCCAAACCCCAGATGAGTAATTCCTCCAACATAGGGTCAATTTCGATAACTTAACAGAATTGAGAGCCTAAAAACAAACCCTAACATTTATGGTTAATTAATTTCTGCCAAGTGGGCTGAGTTAATTCACTGAAGGAAAAAGATATTTTCTTTTTTTCAGCTTTATTGTGATAAAATTGACAAAACTGTAAAGATACTTAAAGTGCACATTATGATATACATTGAAAGGATTCCACCCATCTAGTTAATTACCACATCCATCACCTCACATATTTATATTTTTGTGTGTGAGAACATTTCAGTTCTCCTCTCTTAGCAAATTTCAATTACATATAGTGTTATATAAGAGTGTTATCAACTACAGTTACCATGTTATATATTAATATTAGATCCTCAGTTCTTATGCATCTTATAGCTGAAAGTTTGTACCCTTTAACCAACATTTGCTTTTTCCCCCACATCCTAGCAACTACTTTTCTATTGTTTTTGTGAGTATGACATTTTATTTAGATTCCAAGTATAAGTGATACCATGCAATATTTGCCTTTCTGCTTCTGACTTACTTAACATAATGCCTCAAGGTCTATGTGTGTTGTTGTATATCTTATTTTCTCTTCATCTGTTGATGGACACTTAGGTTGGGAAAAAACAATATTTTCAATAATTGGTGCTAGAACTGGATATCCAAATGCAAAAGAATAAAGTTGGACCTCTTCGTTATACCATACACAAAAAAATGAACTCGAAAAATGGACCAAAGGCTATGAGCTAAAACTATGAAACTCTTAGAAGAAAACACAGGACTAAATCTTCATAACCTTGGGTTGGGCAAAGCTTTTCTAGAGGAAAGACGAGAACATAAGTAAGAAAAGAAAAAAAGATACATTAGAGTACATCAAAATCAAAAACTTTTAAGCTGCAAGTGATACCATTGAGAAACTGAAAAGACAACTCACAGAATAAGAGGGAACACATGCAAATCACATGTCTTATCCAGCTGGTATCTAGAATATAAAAAGAACTCTTAAAATTAAATTAAATTAAAAAAAAAAAAAACAATTTAGAAATGAGCGAAGAATCCAGTCTGATCACTGGGTTGGGAAGATCCCCTGGCAAAGTGAATGGCATCCCACTGCACTATTCTTGTCTGGAAAATTCCATGGACAGAGGAGCCTGGGGGGCTATAGTCCATGGGGCTGCAAAGAATCGGACATGACTGAGCAACTGAGCACCATAAAGGATCTGAATCGACATTTCTCCAAATAATATGAATCGACAATAAGCACCTGAAAAGATGCTCAACATCATCAGTTATTAGGGAAATCAAAACCGAATAAGCTGTCACTTCACACACTAGAATGGATATAATCCAAATTTTTTTTAAAAAGAGGAAAAACTGTTGGTGAGGATATGGATAAATTAGAACCCACATACATTGCTGGTGGGAAGACCTCTTTGGAAAACTATTTATTTGAAACAGCCATAAAGTGGAAACAACCTAAACAGCTATCAACTGAAAAAATGGGTGAGTAAAATGTGGTATGCTGCACAAAAGGAATGAAGTATTGACACATGGTACTACTCAAATGAATCTTGAAAACAAGTGAAAGAAACCCATCATAAAAGTCATGTACAAGTGTACAGTTCCATTCACATACAATATCCAGGATAGGCAAATCGATCGAATCAGCCAGTGAATTAGTGGTTGTCGGAGCTCTGAAGAGGTCTGAGCAGAAACTGGGAACAACTGCTAATGATCACAGAGGTGATAAAAATGTCCTAATATTAGACTCTAGTGATGGCTGTAAAACTCTGAATATACTAAAAAAAACATTGAATTTTTAACATTTTAAATGGATGAGCTATATGGTATGTGAACTACATCTCAAAACTATTTTAATTTTTATAAGGAATTTCTTTAAATAAAAAATAATCTAAGATAGTCATTTTTAGACAAATAAGAAAGCAGTTGAGCTTCCCTGGTGGCTCAGTGGTAAAGAATCCGCCTGCCAATGCAGGAGATGTGGGTTCAGTCGCTGAGTTGGGGAGATCTCCTGGAGGAGGAAATGGCAACCCACTCCAGTATTCTTGCCTGAGAAATCCCATGGACAGAAGAGCCCTGGCAGGCTACAGTCCATGGGGTCACAAAGATTCGGACACGACTGAGAGACTGAAAAACAACAATAAAAAAAGTATCCCCCCCAAAAATGAAAAAAGGGAAATCTCAAATAATTTTAAAAGGTTGGATATTTCTGCTCAACAGAAGTAAATGCTTGGGCACTGCTCCAACTCCACTTTAAGAATAAAAATAAAACTATGAGGTTTTTTGAACACCTGTTAATTTAAACAGGAATAAAGCGTCCCCAAGGGCAAATTCCCAGCATATGTGGAGCTGAAATTGTTCCCTGTGATTCTTAAATTATCGGTCAGCTGTCAAATGCTCTGTAAAGTTTACATTAAGTGTTTCATGGATCTTTCAACACTGAGTTTTCTTGAGACTGCACAATTTGGAAACGGCTGATTCTTAGTACTGGAGCTCCCATTCCTCTAACAATTTTCTTGTACCCAAAACAACCCTTTCAATACTTCCTAGTAACCCACAGCCCGCTGCAGCACTCTGACAAAGACCGATTTGACAGCTTAACTATAATCTCTGCACCCACTTTTATGAGTGGCACCCTTTTTTTTTCCCTAGTTCTATTCACCTCAGTACGTTAGTCAAGAAAAGCCTCATTTACATATGCAAACTGTGAGTGGGGGCAGATAAAAATAAATTACATCCTTTACCAACTGTTGTGGAACCAAACTGATAATCTCAGTTTCCTGTCTCCTTGGACTCAGGCTGCCAATCACCAGAATTGGCTCTTAACTACTCAACTGTACTGCCTCTGGACTACCCACACAAAAAAGCAACTAAATGCATGCTGGGAAAATGTCTAAATGAACCCTCTCACCATAAAGCATGCTTTTCCTTCTGCTATCAAATACACTTTATCTAACTAGCTTAAACACTCAACCTTAATATGAAACTTCTGAGCAATATTCAAAGTAAACTATGCCCAAAATACAACCTGCCATCTGCATGTCAAGTTTTGAACACATATTATGGGAGTCAAGGTGGTGCGATGGTCGAATTATCTACGTTGCTGTGCCCTTTTCCATCTCTATATTCACTAGGAAGTAGGATCCAGTCCATGTTGCAGTTTTAAACTATATGAAAAAATGACCAAGGCCAAAGCACTGAGTGGTTCTTATCTGGGCAGCACCATCCCACCCTTCTGTGGCCTGGTGGGTTGTTGTTAATAAAGGTGGTGGCAGTGTTTTTACAAAGACTGTTGAGTGCTACTGACATCTGACTGGCTTAGCTTAGACACTACATGTTACCAAGCATACTATTAATAAATACCAGCTCAGGACTCCCTCAAGAGAAAGAACTGCCTCACCCAAAATACAAACAGCACTGCCCCAGGGACCCACTAGTTAAGATCATTCCTCCCAAATGCCACAGCTCAATTAGTTACAGCTTTTTCTTCAACCCTTCCAATAATAGCCTTATAGAATTGGTAACTGTTTTTGATGAGGAGCTCCCTATTTTGCTTATAGTAACACAAGCATTTATATTACTCACAGTCTTAGAAAGATTGGGAAGGGGGAATGGCAGGACAGTGCTGGGAGGAGGAGAAGCGGGGCATCTAAAATCTGGGAATATGGCTGGTCTCACAATGAAGGGCAGATGGGAGAAATGACAGCCCCTTCCAGCGCTCTGCAGCCTGCTTCCTTTCTGCCATGCCACAGCAGGAAAGTGAAGTCAGAGCCTTTGCTCTGCCAGACCTCTGGCTTCCAAGAAAATACAATCCCATGACAACCCACATCCCTCTCCTCCCTGCTCACTGCCCCCCAATCCCATCATAAGGAAATAATTTACTGCTTCACGCTTTTTAAAGCCTGCAGCCAGAAGCCACTGCTGGGTATAACAATTTGCATAGAGAGCCTTGTTGGTTAACCAGCTCAGTCTAAATAGCCTAATACCCCTTACTCAGCAACCTGCAACTTTCACAAACTATATGGTTTAGTAAGAAGTAAGAAGATACATTCTTAAAACTGCTTTCTGGCAAAACTAATACAATTATGTAAAGTTTAAAAATAAAATAAAATTAGAAAAAAAATAAATAAATAAACAAAGTTTTAAAAAATCTATATCCATGAACTCTTCATTGAAAAGTGAAAGTCGCTCAGTCGTGTTCGACTCTTTGTGACCCCATGGACCATACAGTCGATGGAATTCTCCAGGTCAGAATACTGGAGTGGGTAGCCTTTCCCTTCTCCAGAGGATCTTCCCAACCAAGGGACCAAACCCAGGTCTCCCGCATTGCATGTGGATTCTTTACCAGCTGAGCCACAAGGGAAGCCCTCTTCATTGAACTGCTCTGCAAAGACAGCAGAAAAAGCCCAATACCCACCCATCCTCTCTCTCATCAGTTACCCAGTGTCCACTGTATACAAGGCACTGGGGCTGAGCAAAGGCCACAGCGGCAGGCGCTGCTGCACGCCGGAGAGCTGTGTGCAGCTGGAAGAGGATCTGAGCTCTGGGGCCTGTCTCTCCTTTGATCCCTTAAGGATTTATCTAGCTCCAGAAGGTGACTGTATAACTGACCAGATTCTCATAGTTCGAAAGTTGTCTGAGAATGGTAACCCCTGCCAAAGAAGGGATGGGCATTACTCCAATCAGAATCTCACCGTCAGCAGTGAGACTTTCTCTGGCTTGCTGCCAACCAAAAACTCCCCAGGATGGTTCTAATCTCAAACTGCCTGCCCATTCCTCTTAAAAATGATTTGGGTATGCCAGAAGTTCCAATAATTTGGCTTCTGACTGAAACTTCTCATACCCAGAGGTACAATTCCCCTTTGTCAGCATGTCCCAATTTTCAGTTTAACGTCTGGGTGGACAGTGAGGATTTTCATAACCAGGAGCAGCTGCATATACCCAACTGCGGTCCTCCGCACCCCAGGAGCCAGAGCCCATCGCAACCTTCAATGCTGCCTCTTCTATTCTGCAAAACTATGGCAACTCTCTCCATGATCTGGGCCAGCAGGTCATTTCAGCCTGGGGAGGCTGGCAGGAAGAGGAATTCAACCAGAGCTCCCTAAAATGAAGCAGAGCTGTTTCCGAAGAGAGGAAGTTCCCGTCTCTAGAGTTGTCCGCTTACGATAGCACAAGAAATCTGAGCACAATTGGGTAGGAGGAGCAGCAGACGCTTCCAGCCACTTCCAGCACCAGTTTTCTGGGAGTTGGTCCAAAGAGAGACAGGGGGCCCAGCTCCTCCCTCAGGCTGCTAACAGGCATGTGAACTGGTCGGCCTTCCTGCAAGACGTCTGCCACGTCCAGGGCTTCTGAGCTATGCATTTTATACTTGGTTCTGCTATACTTGCCCTGAAAATATAGATTTGTTCCACCAGGATTAATATGGAAGGAGTTCAGAGCATCTCCCCGCAGAAAGTAGTTTGGCATACTGATCATTCTGAGCTAAGATTCACGAGAAACAGCAGGTGCAAGGAGAGCACTCTGACCTTCGTGTTTCTTCCTGAAAGAAGGAGATGTACTTCCTATATGAGAAGCACCCTCCCTGCACCAGGAGGAAGACATTCTTATCAAGGACAAGAAGTTGAGACGGAGAGAATTCTCTACAAAGAGACCTTGTTAAAATAATTTTTATCTTCCTTTTACCTCCCCACACAGTTGAGTCATTTTTCCACAACTGCCTCTCCTGGTTCCATCTAATATAAAAGTAGGTCTCACTATTTCTGAGATCTTCATTTCCTTATGAAGGCTCCCAAGTGAAAGTCGCTCAGTCATGACCCACTCTTTGTGACCCCATGGACTATACAGTCCATGGAATTCTCCAGGCCAGAATACTGGAGTGGGTAGCCTTTCCCTTCTCCAGGGGATCTTCCCAACCCAGGGATCGAACCCAGGTCTCTCGCATTGCAGGCGGATTCTTTACCAGCTGAACCGCAAGAGAAGCCCAAGAATACCAGAGTGGGTAGTCTAATCCCCCCTCTATCGGATCTTCCCGACCCAGGAATTGAACCGGGGTCTCGGGCATTGCAGGCGGATTCTTTACCAACTGAGCTGTCAGGGAAGCCCTATGAGGGCTCCTAAGTCACATAAAATTTGTATATAAAATAAATGTGTACGCCTTTCACCTAATAATCTGTCCTTGTTAATTTAATTTTCAGATCCAGCCAAGAGACTGGATCTGGGTCAAGGAAAACTTTTTCTTTTTCTTTTCCTGCCATGTTAAGGAACAACGTGAGCATAACAGGATGTGCATTTTGTTGTGAGCAACATACACCAAAGGCAGAACTCCGTGTCCAGCTGAACTGCGCTGCACAGAAACCATAGCTGCACACTCCTCAGCTCCACGTGTGTGATGAGTCACGCCAAAGCACAGCTGGTGTTACAATTTCCGATCCAACTTCAGATAACCCTCCGTCCACCACTTCACAACAACTCACAAGCTGCGACTTTTCCAACACCCGCTTCCACAAGCAACTTTCGGGTCGTTTTCAAGATCAAGTGCCAAATTTTCATAGTATTTCTATATCTCTTAAACAGTTAACATTTGTAAAACTGTAATATCATTTTTACTAGGTTCCTTTAAATCTTAATGTGTCACTGACAAAACATTCGCTGCTGTGCTCCAACCCATCTTCCCCACAAGACCTGTGGTTTTTACTATTCCGTTTTGCAGAGTGTGATTTTTAGGAATGCATATTCATGTTGTATTATGGAAGGACTATTTCCATGGCTCTAACCTAAAGTAAGAGGTATGGGGCTAAAAACGAAAAAGATTTTTTTTTTAATATACTAAACATTTACTAAAGGATAATTAGTGAAATAAATGTCAACATGATCAATTAAATGTGATGTAAAATTTTCTCATTATTACCATATGTGGAAATGTCCATAATGTTTGAAAACAGGATATAAAACAGTACACAAAGCATAGTCTGGTCTAATTTATTTTGTCTGTTTTATTTATTTAGTTAGCTTTTAGCCATGCAGCTTGTGGTATCTTTTTAGTTCCCCAACCAGGGGTGGAACCCAGACCCTCCACAGTGAGAGGCAGAGCCCTAACCACTGGACAGCCAGGGAACTCCCAGTCTAATTTACTATTTTTTTTTTTAATACTAGAATGAAATAAAACAAAAAACTATCAGGGTTTGTTCTCTGTGGGATTATAAATGATACTCATTTTCTTCTTTGTACTTTTCCATATTTCCCAAATTTTCTATGATAACTATATATTATTTTTATAAAGCAGAAAATACTGTTAATTCATCATTTGCTAAAAAAAATTGAATTAGTGGCTAGCAAATTGACCCACTCTTATCCTTTAAAATATTACATATTATAATCTTTGCAAAACTTTAAGGAAAAGGCAATAAAGGGGTCCAGTGGTTAGGACTCCACACTTTCACCATAGTGGGGCACAGGTTTGATCTCACGGCTAGGGATCTCACATGCCTGTAAGGTACAGCCTAAAAAACTTTAAAAAATAATAAAATAACATAAGGCTATAAAGAAAATAGAATACTGAAAAAAATTTAATGTCCACCCTACCTCCCCCTAAAAAGGTAACGAAGAACAAAGAAGCGGAAATGGAAATGACCACCAATATACAGCCTGAAGTTCAAGCATGAATAATTACATAAATGTAAATGATCTAAACACTCAATTAAAAGGTAGAGATGGTCAGAATGGATCAAAAAACAAGTCCCAACTACATTTGTTTATAAGAGACAGATTTTAAAATATAGAACACAAATGAGTTAAAAGGGTAGCTTGGGGCTTCCCTAGAGGCTCAGTGCTAAAGAATCTACCTGCCAGTGCAGGAGACATGGGTTCCATCCCGGGTTTGGGATTATCCCACATGCTGCGGAAGCAACTAAGCCCAGGAGCCGCAACTGCTGAGCCTGTGCTCTAGAGCCTGGGAGCTGGAGCGACCGAGGTCCGCGTGCCTACAGCCCATGCTCCACAACAAGAGCAGCCAGTGCAGAGAGAAGCCTGCAACTAGAGAGAAGCCCCTGCTCGGCACAACTACAGAAAAGCCCACGCAGCAGCAAAGATCCAGCACGACCAAAAAAAAAACAGTGTGATATAAAAAGGGAGCGGGGGTAGTATGGTCATCAAAGACTTGAAGATAAAGAGTATTACCAGAGATACAAAGAATCATTTTACAAAAGGATCAATTCATTAAGGAGACATATCAATCCCAAATGTGTATATATACCTAAAAGAGTTTCAAAATATATTAAACAAAACCTGACATAACTAACGGGAGAAACAGACAAAAATACAATCATATTTGAAAAACGTAACATCCTTCTCCCAGTAACTGACAGAATTAGACCCCTCTATCAGTAAGATAAAGATGATGAGCACAATACTAGCAACCAACCTGAACACTATATCCAATAACTGTAGAAAATAAGTTCTTTTCAAAAGCACATGGAACATTCACCAAGATGTATCACACTGTGGGAAATTAAAAAGAAAAATACATCCAGAGTATGTTCACTCATCACAAGAGTAAAAAAGTGAAAGTCGCTCGTGTCCAACTCTTTGCAACCCCATGGACTATACAGTCCATGGAATTCTCCAGGTCAGAATACTGGAGTGGATAGCCTGTCCCTTCTCCAGGGGATCTTCCCAACCCAGGGATCGAACCCAGGTCTCCCGTATTGCAGGTGGATTCTTTACCAGATGAGCCACAAGGGAAGCCCAAGAATACTAGAGTGGGTATAGCCTATCCCTTCTCCAGGGGATCTTCCCAACCTAGGGATCAAACCAGGGTCTCCTGCATTGCAGGTGGATTCTTTACCAACTGAACTATCAGGGAAGCCCTCTACAGGAGTAAACTAGAAATCAATAGCAAAAATACTTCTGGAAAATTCTCAAATATTTGTAAAATAACAACACACTTCCAAATAACTCACAGATCAAAGTAGAAATCACAGGGGAAATTAGAAAATATTTTGAATTGAATGATATCAAAATGTGTGGGACATAAAATGACTTTAAATACTCATTTTAGAGGAAAAAAAGATTTAAAATAAGGATCTAAGTATCTTAAAATAGTCAATAAATAGCCTAAAATAAATAATAAAAGATTAAGCTCAAAGTAAGTAAAAAGAGGGAAATGAGCAGAAATCAACGAAACAGAAAACAAACAACAATTTAAAAAGTTTCTTTTACAACATTGATCAAATTGATAAACTCTTGGAGTCATTAAAAAGAAAAAAGAACACAAATTACTAATATCAGGAATGTTATTTGGAATATGTTACCTTGATACAAACCACTAACAGAGTCCTACCAAAGACTTGCATTTAGAAAATCCATTACATTAACCTCAATGGGGTTGAAAAATCAGCAAGGGATGGCATGACTGGGACTACACTTTGGTAGGAGGATTAACAAGCTGACTATATGGGAAAATTAGCAGGCAACAGACTAGGGGAGGAAAACCAGTTTACATGACACATGTTTCATCTTCCTGCCTCTAAATGAACCCCCTTAACACTCTGGCGGTTGTCATTTGGTCAAGCCATGAGGCAATTAGTGCAGCACACACGAGGGTAGAGTTATTACACTAGCTCTTCCTAGCTTACGCTCCACGTGGTTAGTGATCTCCTTCAGTCTCCATTCCCTCCTTCTCCTATGGGTCTTCCAGTATTGAAGAATCTGGAACATGAAACATTTCTCAGACTCCCTTGCTGCTTGGGACCTGACAATTGGCAACACTCACAATATTTAGAAGATGAAAACATGGCGGGGGCCACCCCCTGCTGCAAGGCCTGCTGCCAGGCAAGATATAGGACAGGACAGGCGGTTGCAATGGACAGACACGTGACTCTGCCGTGAAGCCACCATCTGTGTGGGTGTCGAGAGGCAGTCGTGGTGATGGCAGCAGCCTGGGCTTCCAGGCTTCTGGATTACTGCTGCAGTTGTGTGCTCTTAAAGCCCAGAGTTCAAAGGGTGGCCCCCTGACTCTTGTTCCTCTAGTTCTTTTATTTCTTAAACGGCTAATTACCTACATTAAATCCTCTTCTGCTTAAATTACTCAGAGTGGTCTCAGTTTTCTGCACTGAACCCTGACACACCTGCATCCCCAGTTTACAGATGACAGAGTTTAACACTGACTTGTTTTCATCCCTTTCTACAATCATAGAAGGGATGCAAAACACACAAATCTCCCCCATTTGTGAACAAAGAAACCAAGGCTCAGAAAACTTAAAAACTGGCAACAGTAGTGAGCCCCCCAACACTGGAGAGGTTCAAACACACCAGATGTAACTTGGCAGAGGCATTTTTAAAAGATCTCTAAGCTTCAGATCGGGAATTAAAAGGGATGCCTTTCAAAGTCTCTTCTAAAAATTTCCAATTTCTCAGTCTACCCCATCAATGGCCATACAAACAGCCTAACCTGGATCTCTCCAGAACCAGACATGCCTCCCTAGAATTTTCCAAAGAAGAATAAAATCCGTGTAGATTAGATTCAACACACAAACAAGAAAAAAAAAAAAAAAAAAAAAGAGGGGCAAGGGAAAGAGTAGAGGGAGAAGGAAGAAGAGAAAAATCAAAGGGATGGGAGTCCCCTCTACATTAAATTTTGGCAGGTTACTGGAAAACTTACAGTAAATAAGCTTCAGCATCCTGCAATTTGGAAAGAGGAAGTACCCAAGCCTCTTCAGGGCTGGTCTTTCCAATCTCAGGCTATACTGGGGTTTTCCCAGGTCAGAAGATGATTTTGAGAAGCTGAGAAATGCTAACGATCCTCTTCTAGGAAAAGTCTTTAGAATACACACAGACATATGTGTGTGACCACAGGGCTATATGGAACCCCCAGAGCCCATTCTCAGGGGCCCAGCTCTCCACATGCTCCCCTGGGTAGGCTCATCTCCCTCAACAGACCCCCTGCTTGCTGCTTTTCCTTTCCCAAGCATAAAAGAAAAAAGGTGAGGTACGCAAACCTCTATCAGGTATGCAGAAGGAATCTTATACTCAAGTTCATCCAGCATCAATTCACCAGTTGCTCCTAAGCATGAATGGCAGTCTGATGATTTACATTATGCTAGGTACACAATGAACATTTATCAATTGACATAGAGCTTTAGGGGTATGCGGTCGTACAGAGTCGGACACGACTGACGCGACTTAGCAGCAGCAGCAGCAGCCTTTATTTAACTTATATGCAGAGAACATCATGAGAAACACTGGGCTGGAAGAAGCACAAGCTGGAATCAAGATTGCCAGGAGAAATATCAATAACCTCAGATATGCAGATGACACCACCCTAATGGCAGAAAGTGAAGAGGAACTAAAAAGCCTCTTGATGAGAGTGAAAGAGGAGAGTGAAAAAGTTGGCTTAAAGCTCAACATTCAGAAAACTAAGATCAAGGCATCTGGTCCCATCACTTCAAGGGAAATAGACGGGGAAACAGTGGAAACAGTGTCAGACTTTATTTTGGGGGGCTCCAAAATCACTGCAGATGGTGACTGCAGCCATGAAATTAAAAGACGCTTACTCCTTGGAAGAAAGGTTATGACCAACCTAGATAGCATATTCAAAAGCAGAGACATTACTTTGCCAACAAAGGTCCGTCTAGTCAAGGCTATGGTTTTTCCAGTGGTCATGTTTGGATGTGAGAGTTGGACTGTGAAGAAAGCTGAGCACCGAAGAATTGATGCTTTTGAACTGTGGTGTTGGAAAAGACTCTTGAGAGTCCCTTGGACTGCAAGGAGATCCAACCAGTCCATTCTGAAGGAGATCAGTCCTGAGTGTTCTTTGGAGGGAATGATGCTGAAGCTGAAACTCCAGTACTTTGGCCACCTCGTGCAAAGAGTTGACTCATTGGAAAAGACTCTGATGCTGGGAGGGATTGGGGGCAGGAGGAGAAGGGGACGACAGAGGAGGAGATGGCTGGATGGCATCACTGACTTGATGGACGTGAGTCTGAGTGAACTCCGGGAGTTGGTGATGGACAGGGAGGCCTGGCGTGCTGCGATTTATGGGGTCGCGAAGAGTCAGACACGACTGAGCGACTGAACTGAACTGAACTGACTGAGCCTTTATTTAAAAGAAAAAACAGCAAATGAAATAAGTCAACAATGTCCTAGGATTCTGAGGAATAATGCTATGAAAGCTGAAGAAAATTCATAATAACAGAGTATCTTATTATAGAGAACAGTTTCATTACTATGGTTACAAAATACTGCCATTATTTCTGAGAATGCCACTGGAGGAGTTCAATGAGCAGGGAGACAGGAACAAAAGAATGAACTCTTCCCCAGTTTTGGTAAGCCACACACACTAAGGATCAGAACATTAGGCGACTCAGCCCTCGGTTAAATTACTGAGATACAAAGCACTGGAAAATAAATCTCATAAAGACCTCATGGGCTTTGTTTCAAAGAGCAGTTGGCCAGTTTATAAAAAATGATACTTAAACAAACATTAGCCTGATTTTCCATCTTTCCTAGTTATCTTTGCATAACTAAGATTTAAGGGGTTGTGTGTATGCATTTTTCCCACTTTTGTTTTGACTAGACAGTTTTCACAAGGGGGAAAATGCTGTCTAATCATTATACACTGTAACCTTACTTCAAACCCACAAATTGTTTCAAAGTTTACTCTGTGATAAAAACCTACCCTAAGTTTTTCCATAACAGCTGCTTTCCTTAAACATCAGCTCAACTTTAATTTCACAAGGCAAACTACACAAGAAAAGCCAAAAGTAAAGTCTTGTTTCCTTCAAAATTCAAACAGATGTTTTGTGTAATCAAAACAATCCACTATTTGAAACTCCTGTACACACACTGTACTGACTTCCAGGTTATGTGCTAAAATCTTTAAAACACTAACTAGAAAATAAGAGGATGTCCCCACTGGAAATGTTTTAACATTCATTTTAATGAGGGTTGCAAAGGTTCACTTTGGACTACCAGAAAAACCCGATCGTTAAGGACAATCAAGGTGTTTTAGATGAGTACTTGATTCACATTGCTCTCAGCGCCCAATCTCAGCCATAAATCCAACTAACAACAGCAATATGCAATGAAAATTCACTTACAATGCTGCTTGACTTAGGACAAGGAAAGAACACAAGATCTTTATCTATAATTACCATTATAATTAAAGACACAGAAAGCAGCTTAGTCAAAGGATAAAATGGAATTGTGTCCAATGGCTAGCTCTGCTGACGTACCACATTGTACAAGGACTTCCTTTTTAATGTCAAATTATCATAGATGAACAGGCCACATATCACTCGTCCTGCTCTCAAATACAAGTAGACGATGCCTTCCTTACTGCTCTGTCCTTTCTAAGGTTTCTACATGTTGATTTACATGGGAAACTGAAACACTTCTGAGTCTCACATTTAACACACTTGCAGATACTAAATATCTTTGGGAAATCTACAGGTGATATTGACAGAGAAAACAGAGGTGGGAAGCGAGCACTGGGCAAGATGTTTTTCCCGTTTACCTCATTACCAGAGAGATGATTTGGGGGCTGCCTTCTACTCCCAACAGATCGGCCCAATCCCAGCAAACTAAGCCCACTCAGACTTGCCTCAGCCCTAAGCCATTTGTCAGCTCGCCAGGTCAGCGCTAAAGCTGCCCAAGAAAACAAATCTGAATGAGCAACTTTCATGTTGACTTTCCACCTACAACGGTGATCTTCACTCTCTTTACTGTTTAAGGTCAGTGACAGACTTCTTTCCAACAACCTGAACTTGGCTAACTACACAGAGACATCTCCAAACCACTCTTTCTGTATTAGTAACAGTTTCAGTTCAGTTCAGTTCAGTTGCTCAGTCGTGTCTGACTCTTCGCGACCCCATAAATCGCAGCACGCCAGGCCTCCCTGTCCATCACCACCTCCCAGAGTTCACTCAGACTCACGTCCATCGAGTTGGCGATGCCATCCAGCCATCTCCTCCTCTGTCGTCCCCTTCTCCTCCTGCCCCTAATCCCTCCCAGCATCAGAGTCTTTTCCAATGAGTCAACTTTTTGCATGAGGTGGCCAAAGTACTGGAGCTTCAGCTTTAGCATCATTCCCTCCAAAGAACACCCAGGACTGATCTCCTTCAGAATGGACTTGTTGGATCTCCTTGCAGTCCAAGGGACTCTCAAGAGTCTTCTCCAACACCACAATTCAAGAGCATCAATTCTTCGGTGCTCAGCTTTCTTCACAGTCCAACTCTCACATCCATACATGACCACTGGAAAAACCATAGCCTTGACTAGACGGACCTTTGTTGGCAAAGTAATGTCTCTGCTTTTGAATATGCTATCTAGGTTGGTCATAACCTTTCTTCCAAGGAGTAAGCGTCTTTTAATTTCATGGCTGCAGTCACCATCTGCAGTGATTTTGGAGCCCCCCAAAATAAAGTCTGACACTGTTTCCACTGTTTCCCCATCTATTTCCCATGAAGTGATGGGACCAGATGCCATGATCTTCGTTTTCTGAATGTTGAGCTTTAAGTCAACTTTTCCACTCTCCACTTTCACTTTCATCAAGAGGCTTTTTAGTTCCTCTTCTAACTTCAGTCAAATCACCACCTTTGTCAGTAAGGTAGAGCAATAATATAGCCATTTTACTGCATCTGGACTGCATTTTATAAAATGAATAGAAAAAACTGCCAACACTAGTGATAAGCACAGGACTCAAACTTAATGCAACTAAAACAGAGTCCTTCAAACAGCAAGAAAACGGATCCAAACACCATCTAGACAGATGGTATCTGCATAAGTAGCTGTAAAGAAAAAGACCAAAGTTAAAGATGATATTAAAAATGGCTGAACCAGGGGGCTTTCCTGGCAGTCCAGTGGTTAAGACTTCACCTTCCAATGCAGGAAGGTGCAATGGACGGTTCGAAGGGTGCCGGTTCGATCACTAACCAGGGAGCTAACATCCCACATGCCTTGCTGTGGCCAAAAAAACCAAAACATACACAACAGAAGCAATATGACAACAAATTCAATGAAGACTATTTAAAAAAAAAGAGGAAGAAAATGGTTGCACCATGTTGTCAGTGGTATCTAAAAAGGGTGAAATTGGGATTTTCTTCATTATTTTTAGTCCTTTGGGAATTGAAACAGCCATCCATACACACTCCTATTAATACATAAGCCTATTAGCTGACTTTCACATATTTACATTTACTTAATACCTCTGGAAAAATGTCCATAGTTGAAGGTAGAGGCCTACTACACTATTCCTGGGTATAAGCATAAAAAGCGTGGCTGCAAATGAGTGGCTGGTGCATTTAAAAAACTGCCTTGGTCACCCTGTAATTCAGCAAAGAGTTGAATCAAACATAGTACCTACAACATAATCCCAACTCTACAAAGTAAAATTATATGTTAAATCTGAGTCAAAATATCAAATACAGTTCTGTCTGGGTGAGGATATGTATTTCATAAATACCCCCTCACTGTTCAAAAGAGCATCAGTCGTGAAAAGCATCAACTTTTGCACTTGGATCCCTTCCAAGTGTGGAAGCAACACGTGATATAAAGTGGACCTAACGTTTCCAATCACTATAAACAAAGAGCTATAGAGAAAAAGAGTTGTGTAACCAAAAACACACAACAGGGGGTTCAGCTAGTCTACAGAACGTGCTCTGTCTAGGAGGAAAGAGGAAATGCACCCACACAGTAACCAGGGAACAACTCCAGGGTGTCAGACGACCATGTTCTAGGTGGTATAGACAGGTTTGGGGTGCAAGTTCTGAGGGAACTCGAAAAGTAAGGGAAAGGTCATTTCTGAGGAAAAGGCTTCTTGAGCTTGGCCTTCAATGCAGAGATTTGAGTTTTACAGAGAAAAAGGAGAGACACCTCAGGGAAATCAGTATCTTTATCTGGTACCTAATTTACTCTTCAAAGAAGTCTTCATGGATTGATTGTGTGTGTGCTTATCTGTTTTAAGCTACAATCTAGAGGTGAAAAGATGCCCTGATGAGGAGGATCAACCAATTCCAGTTAACACTTAACAGAGGCCACCCTCTAAGAACCTCCTGTGGGGACTTCAGTTATCTCTAACTCCCATGACCCCAGGTTTTGTTAACCAGCGGAATGATGAGAATTGGTGAAAACTGCAAGAACTCTCGATACACAGCTGCTGCTGCTGCTAAGTCACTTCAGACGTGTCCGACTCTGTGCAACCCCATAGATGGCAGCCCTCCAGGCTCCCCTGTCCCTGGGATTCTCCAGGCAAGAATACTGGAGTGGGTTGCCATTTCCTTCTCCAATGCATGAAAGTGAAAAGTGAAAGTGAAGTCACTCAGTTATGTCTGACTCTTCATGACCCCATGGACTGCAGCCTACCAGGCTCCTCCATCCATGGGATTTTCCAGGCAAGAGTACTGGAGTGGGGTGCACAGCAACTCTGCCCAAATTCCTGCATGAAGAACTTGAGCAAACTTTAACAGGGCTTCTAGCAGCCTAAGGCTGCATTGCCTGGGATAACCCAGCTGCCTTCTGAGTCCTTGTGCAGAAAGGTTCAGGGCTGGGAAAAGATATTTATATAGTTAAGATAAGCCCTGACCTCCTTTTCTTAAGAGCATTATACAATCAAGAGTCCTTCCTCTGCTCCTGTGGACAGCAACAGGCAAACACATCTCCTAACAAGTGTGGAATGTCTTTCTCAAGGACTTAAACTCCTTTCCTTTAAAATGAAGTCCTCTGGAAAGATAGGGCCTATCTCCCAGTCTCGGTGGAAGAACAGAATCTAACTTGCTAGCTAGGAGACCCTGCTGGCCTCATCCCCCAACCCATACGAACAAACACGTCTCACTTCCCTAACTCTGCTTGGGCCCCCACTCGCTCCTCCCTTTAAAACTCCCAGGTACCTGTAAATCAGAACGCAGCTCAGCTCTTTCCGTCAATGAGTGATTACAGAATAAAATCTGTTTTCATTGCTTTAACTAACGTCCAGCTTTATCTATCTTTGACAATGGGGAGTCTCTGGGTGACTTTTGACAATTAACATAACAGACATTAGAAACAGACTTTTGTTGGGGAAAATCTCAGGAATCAAGTATATGATCTGGTTGGAAATACCTTGGCATTCCTGCCCTTATATGAACTGGTTATAAAGACAAAGTGAGTCTTCTGCCTGAGAGGGGCACCGTGGGTTTGATCTATCCAAGAGGTCCCATGCTTCAGCAGTCCTGGGCAAGTTCTTCCTTCTAGAAGGTTATCTGCCTCAGGTGAACACGCAAGCTGCATGTTGGTTCACCAAGAAGGACAAAGAGCTGCAACTTCGAGAAGCCACAGGTCAGGCTGTGTACCTGTTCTGTGCCTGCCTGCGGATAACTGTCTGCACCAGTGGCAGAATGTGGTCTGAGACTCACTGTCTATAACCTGGACGGCTGTGAGGAAGAAGCTGAACCTCGCCAGACTCCTGACAACTGCCAATAACTACCAAGACGGCTGCATGACGATGTATTTAACACGGCCTTAGGGTCACTATGAATGTGAAAGTCGCTCAGTCGTGTCCAACTCTTTGAGACCCCATGGACTCTTTAAGTCCATGGAATTCTCCAGGCCAGAATGCTGGAATGGGTAGCCTTTCCCTTCTCCAGGGGATCTTCCCAACCCAGGGATCGAACCCAGGTGTCCCACACTGCAGACAGATTAAAGAAACCAGCTGAACCACATGGAAGCCTAAGAATACTGGAGTGGGTAGCCTATCCCTTCTCCAGCAGATCTTCCCAACCCAGGAATTGAACTGGGGTCTCCCACATTGCAAGTGGATTCTTTATCAACTGAGCTATCAGGGAAGCATTATAGGTCTTTACCAACTGAGCTATTAGGGCCATTATGAGCAACAACAATCAGCAGCAGTTTCTGATTTATTCATATTGTATTTAGAATAATAAGGAATAGCAGTCTCCCAGTTAAAAGATCCGACTCAAGTCAGGTGGAGCAGTGTTGAAGGCCTGGCTCCACCACCATGTAAACATCAGTCAAGCTAATTTATCTCTTGCACTTCAGTGGCCTCATCTGCAAAAGGAAGCCAAAATGAACGTTCCTCGACTGCACAGAGTTCCTGTGAAGTGTGAGTGATACAATGTAGGTAAAAACAGCACACTTGTGGACGTGAAATAAGCTTCAGCTATTGTTAGTATTATCATTAATGCTTATACCTGCCTGGATCCAGTAAAACCTGCCCAGTCTTACTCTCAAATTGCCTTGATAGTGATAGATTTTCCAATTATATATTTCACCTCTGAAAGGGCATCCTGTCATTTTTCAGTAGTGAGCCTACCTCACACTTCCAGCCCCAACTAGCCCTTAAGTTCCAGGAGAGCAAGGATGCGCTTTGTTCACTGCCCAGAGGCCTTAGCACAGTGCTGGGTACCCAGAGGCCTTAGCATAGTGCTGGGTACCCAGAAGGTATAGAGTGACCATCCTCCTGTGATTTCTGCTTCCATTAGCATCCACCAGGGTTTCCCTGGTGGCTCAGATGGTAAAGAATCTACCTACAAGGCAGGAGACATGGGTTTGATCCCTGGGTCAAGAAAGTCCCCTGGAAAAGAGAATGGCTACCCACTCCAGTATTCTTGCCTAGAGAATTCCATGGAGGAGGAGCCTGGCAGGCTACCGTCCATGGAGTCACAGAGTCAGACACGACTGAGCAACTAACACACTAGAAGCCAAAAGCCCAAGCAAAATCTAAGTGTATCAGAGTCAAAGCAAAAATAAAATGACCTGGAGACTGTCCAGGTACAACTGGGTAACAGCCACCAAGATGTGGGAGGTCCCTCACTCTGTACCAAATCCTGTTCTAGAGACATTATTGCATGTAATCCTCCCAATAACCCTGGGAGATATTATCATACCCATTCAACAGCTGAGGAAAACTGAGGGTAAATAATACTCACAGTCACACCAGCCCTCAGTGTCCAAATTTCCCAATTCCAACCCAGACCTGAGTCCAAAGCCCAGCCTATTTTCTGGGTTACACATTGTTTCAGTTAAGGTCCCCGAATTTCTATCTCCAACCTCAAACTTCTCCCAACTTAAAAATCCAACTGATAACTGGCCATCTCTATTTAACTTCTAACAGGCATTTCAAATGTAGCAAAGCCAGAAGAAAACGATGGGTTTTTCTTGCCAAAGATCCTTCTTCCTCACCTCAGCGAGGCACTACCATCTATTCAGTTGCCCGGGTCACAAACAGAATCTCTTATTTCCACATTCCACTTCTAACCCGTGCAAAAGTCCAGCTCTACCTCTAAAATATGTCCAGAAGCCAACACCATCCCACCGTCAGCACTGCTACGCCCTAAATTAAGGTAGTACACTCTCTTCTTGGCCTACAGCAACAGCAGATTGCCAGGATTCAAGCTCTACCAGGAAGGATTCTGGTTCACTGCTGAAGCCTAGAACACTGCTCACATCCAGGAGGAGGCGGTTTAAAAGCATTCACTGAATGAACGGTTTTGACTGCTCTCACCTCCACACTAGTCCCTGACACACTCAAATCTTTATGGCGCCCAAAATGATCTGCTAAGTGTAAATCAAGCCACAGTTCTCACCTGCTCAAAATCCCCGAACAACGTTTCCCTGTAAGAGAAATAAAACCCAAATCCATCGGTGACTGACCCCACCTGGCCCTACCTGCCTCTTTACCTCATCTATGACACTCCAGCCTCCTGGACTCTTCCAACACCTCACTGTTCCTCAAACACCCTGGAAGGCTCGCTACCCAGACCCTCACATGGGTGCCTTTCCATCAGTCTCAATTCCAAGGGCATCTTCTCACAGATTTCCCCAACAACCCTACAGAGGCCGCTTTGCCCACCAGGACCTGTTACAGTATCAGTATTGTTTACTGATTACAGTATATTATTGTTTCATTGCTCCAACGTTTATATAACGCCACCCCATCCCTGCCCCAGCGGGACCAACCACCGAGGGCAGAGATGATGTCTGTCTGGCTCACTGCCCTATCTCCAGCTCTTAGCACGTGGTAGGTGCTGTGATATTGTGATATAATCAGGAATATTTATTTGGTCTTCTACTTGGGTATGGGAGGCCCAGAAGACTTAATGCTGACAGCTAAAATGTGTGGGATGCCAGACAGGGAAGAGTGTGGTGTTGTGGGATTAGGCCCCTAGCCTGGGGGATATCTGACATCCAGGTAATGTCAGAATTAAACTGTATTGTTGTACATCCAGTTAATATCTGGGGAGTTGGGGAACTAATTGGTGTGGAGTGGGGGGTGTGGGGTCCATAAACTGATGTCAGAAGTGATGTAAGTAAAAACAATGCACATGTGCTCAAAAAAGTTTTAAGGATTTCTAGACTTAGATACTTTCTGATGGTGCTGTGTGTGTGTGTGTTTTTTAATGTAAACTTAACAGTTTCATTCATATGAAATCATAGCGTCATCACCCGCCTCCCAGCGTTGAGACCCACCACAGTGAAGCCTCAAGCAGTCCCAAGAAAGCAGAAGTTAACTTCCCTGTGATGAACAGCCAGTATTTGGTTCTTTCCAAAGTCCTGAGAGGGGGATTTTAGAAACAAGTCATAAAACCCTGCCAAAATATCGACCATACCAATAATTGTTTTACAAGACCCACTTGAGTACTGGCAATAATTTTCTGAGCTCTAAATTACCCACTGGGAGCCACAGAAAGCCTCAAGGGGCTTTCAAGTGACTGGGGATGGGTGCCTCGAAATATTGTAACCTAATTACTATATAATGAGGGGTCACCTCAAAATGGAACTCCCTCAAAATAACCACAGTGAACGATCTGCAAAGCCTTCTTGAGATCTGGAATATCTGAAAGCCGCCTTCTGAGGTCCACTTTGGTCTCCAGTGCCCTCTCTTGTCACTTTGCCTGACTGAGGGCAAGTCATTCCACCTCAAGTTAAAAACCTCGATTTCCTCATTTCTGAAAAGACCAGCTTGAATGCATGCCAAGGACAGTATCAGACCTCAAAAACCCAAGCGATAACTTCACAGGGCCACTGGAAAGAGGTCGGATTATCTACCAATCTAATCGGTGGCTATACAGAAACCCACAGCTTAACCCCTGCATCCCGTACGGGCTGGCCTGATCATCGCAAGGCTGAATGTACCAGCAAGCAGCGACAGCCGGGCTAGACTCACTGGGAAAAACGAACCATTAAAACTCTGTAAAGAAATGCTGATAATCAACATGTCTGAGAAGGTGGGAGCGCAACGTCTGGCAGACTTTACCTACTTCTTCCTTTCTAACTCTGCAAGAAGGAATGAAAGCAGCGTTAAAGGTTAACACCTACTACCAATTCTGCCCTGACGCACTGCCAACTGGTAGAAGACGCCTATCCCAAGCGGGCACAGGCGTTTTAAGATCTCGGGAGCTTAATAGGCGAGAGTTACAAACAGGCTCGGGCAAGTTCACAGCTGAAAGGGGGATGAGAAGGCTCGAGGTTCCTAGCCAGGGGGCGCGTTCGTGTCCAGCCAGGGTTGGGTCGGGAAATTTAACAAGCAGGGCTGACTCTTCCCTGCGCCCAGACCTGAGCCCTGCGGTTTGGAAAGCAGGCTTCTCTGTTCTCAAATGAACAGAGCCAGAGCTCTGGAGCCTTGGGAGATGTCAAGCGCAATCCGCCTGAGCCAAACGAGCCGAGTTTCGTTCAGGGCATGGTAGAGGAGTGGTTGCCCAAACCCATGTCTTCTGGATTCACGGGGCTGGCAGAGCCCGGTGGCCTACGGAGCTCGGCTCCACACACTCGTGCCCTGGAGAGTAGGCGACACGCTCCAGAAACAGTCGGCACCTTCCGCCCGAACCCTGCCTGCCCCGCCCTAAGCCAAGTTCCTACCTAACGCCCAACAAGAAGACCTCGGGGTCACCTCTCGGGCTGCCCCCCGTGTGCCTCTGGTCCGCCCGCCGAAGCAAAGGGTTTCCCCGACGGCTGAACGTCGCGCTCCGGCCCGGGGCACTCACCCAGGCGGCGCGGGGTCACCCGCCCCACTTTCGGCGGCGGAAGCGGGGCGCACACCCAGGGAAGCCCGCGGTGCCTCGGGCTCCTGGCCAGGTCTCCACCGATCCGTCTCCCTCTTCTCACCTGGCCCGCACAGCACCGCGCTGACATAGCGGCGGCCGACCACCACCACCCGAGCGCTCGCCGGCTTGCAGCTTCGCTCCGGCGCTCCTGGCTAGCTCCGGCCTCAAGCGTCGGTCTGCAGACCGCTCACACCTCCACGCCGCGCAGCCCCAGCTGAGCTTGGGGGACCTAGGCCTGGGTGAAAACAACCTCCGCCAAACCCCGCCCCTCCGCTGCAGGCCCCGCCCCGCAGCCCCAGGCCCCGCCCCGTCAGGCCGCCACCGCCCTCAGCCCCTCCCTGTCCCCGCCCCTTCCCAGGGCACCGCCTCCGAACCCCGTCTCCCCGGCTCGCACTTCCGCTGGCGTCAAGCAGCAGGCAGTGGTCATCACTTCCCGGTGCTGCGCTGGACTGCGAAGTCCGACCGCCAACAGGCTGGCCTGGCACTCTCGGTCCCCGGCCCTGAAGGGAGCAGCGCCCCCAATCCGCGGCTCCGGTGGAAGAGCTGGTTGCTGACTCCAATAAAGCTAGGAGCCTTTTGTGAGCGATTCCGAGTGCCCTGCACTGAACCGGCGCGATAGGGATGGCCGGGTGCTAGTCTGTGCTCGGCCTCGCGCGGAACTGGTGTATGCAGGGGATCCCTGTTTCAGAAGTCCCTTTATCTTCTTCATCTCCCAATAAAATTTCTCAAACTTTGGTAAGATCCCCTCTGCCCAAGCTACGAATCCCTGGTCACTTAGCTGTCTTGGCACGTTACCATGGCACCTTAAGGGATCCAGGGAGAACCCTTTCTGTGCTTCCCTGTTTTCCAGTCTCTCCTCCACCACCCATAGGAGAGCGCATCCTCGCCCAGGGACTTAGTTTGCATCCCTCCTTCCTCTCTGGCTTCCCAGGTGGTTCAGAGGTAATGAATCACCTGCCAATGTAGGAGACACAGGGAGCGCCGGTTCAGTCCCTGGGTGGAGGAAGACCCCCTGGAGGAGGAAATGGCAACCTATTCCAATATTCTTGCCTGGAAAAATCCCTTGAATAAAGGAGCCTGACGGGCTACGTCCATGGGGTCACAAAGAGCACGGATATTTGTTACATGCAGAAAGAGTTCTCCCTACCTAAATCTCCTCATGGCCACTTCCCCAAGCAGAGGAATTTCTGTTAGTGCAAACTTTGCACCAAATTCCTTTCATTCCTTAAAAGAAGGATTATTCTCTGTATTTTAGAAGTGGGGCGACTGAAGCTCAGGCAATTTAAATAACTTGTCCAAAGTTTATCAGTAAAACTGAAAAAGCAATACAGGGACTGGAAGGCACGTGTCTGACCCCCTGGGGCATGACGCAAATTTGACCTTCGCCTTTGGCAAAGTAGTGTCTGTCGGCAGTTGAGGAGATGGAAACTAAGAGAAAAGTCCATGGGAACCAATGCTTGGATCATGAGCAGCACAGACTCTTCTATAATTGAGACAGGCTTCCAGAGTGCTTGCACCTGGACAACCTTGAGCAGTAGGATACAGGGAAATTATAAGTGACTAGAAATAACTGCACACATGCACAGTTGAGACAACCTTGAGCAAGAGGATACAAAAAAAGCCACAGGCTACAAGTTTTTGAGGTGCCAGGAGCTAAAGCAGGGTACTATGCATGATCCCTGTACACTGCACCACCAAAGGGGTAGACAGACATAGTAAGGTACCTGTGTGCGTGCTCAGTGGCTTCAGCCCTGTCCAACTCTGTGCATCCCTATGGACTGTAGCCCACCAAACTCCTCTGTCCATGAGATTCTCCAGGTGAGAACACTGGAGTAGGTCGCCATGCCCTTTGCCAGAGGATCTTCCTGACCCAGGGAATGGACCCACATCTCTTACATCCCCTGCATTGGCAGGTGGGTTCTTTATCACTAGTGCCACCTGGGAAGCCCATAATAAGGTACACCTTTTGCCAAACCCACTCATCCATCCCTATGGTTACACCAGTCAAGGACCCACGCAGCTTCCCTCCAAGAGCTCACAAGGGTACCCGTTTCTTGCTTCTATTCCCTGGTGATGAAACTTGTTGTTCAGTAGCCCAGTCTTGTTTGATTCTTTGTGACCCCATGGACTGCTGCACGCCAGGATCCCTGTTCCTCACCATCTCCCAAAGTTTGCCCAAGTTCATGTCCATTGGATTGGTGATGCCATCCAGCCATCTCATCCTCTGACACCCTTTTCTCCTTCTACCCTTAAATTTTCCCAGCACTGGGGACTTTTCCAATGAGTCAGCTGTTCGCATCAGATGACCAAAATACTGGAGCTTCAGCTTCAGTATCAGTCCTTTTAACGAGTATTCAGGGTTGATTTCCCTTAAGATTGACTGGTTTGATATCCAAGGGACTTTCAGGAATCTTCTCCAGCACTCAGACTGGTGCAGCCACCTGCTTGGTGGCTGTCTATGACTCATCAGAAGCCAAGGATCTCACTGAGACTGTCTAGTCAGGTTCATTGTTGTTTGGGATGGTCATTCTGGCCCCACTTCTCACCCTGGGAGACTACTTGGGTGCCAGGAGTTTCTTTTCCCCTGGGAAGAGTCAGGCAGCTTCTAGGGAGGGGAAGGTGTGAAATCTACTTCAGTTTGAGCCTGCTGGGGCTATGAAGTCTCCTCACCTTTTAGGGAAATTGGAGCATGCCACTGGGTTACAGGCAGAGCTGGTAGTAGGATCCAGGCCTCTTGAATCCTGAGCTTTTTTTTTTTTTCAAATCTATGTCAAATGTGGAAGGATTCTATGATGATATTAACATCAGCTGGCAAAGAGACAATGCAACTTAATGACCAGAGAATTTGTAGACTGCCCAAGGTACCCGAAAAACATACTGGAAGCCTGAGCTTCTAAAGCTATAAAGTTTTAAATTTTAGCATCAACCAAGAACTGGCTGGATGACCTCTGAGCCTCAGTTTTATCATCTGCAAAATGGGGACTAACCATACATTAAATTAAATTGATAAAGAATCCACCTGCCAATGCAGGAGATGCAAGAGATGAGGGTTCAGTCCCTGGGTGGGGAAGATCCCCTGGAGTAGGAAATGGCAATCACCTCCAGTATTCTTCGTTGGGAAATCCCATAAACAGAGGAGCCTGGCCAGCTACAGTCCATGGGGTCGCAGAGTCCGACATGACTGGTATTAATAAAAACCAGTTTAAAAATGTTAAATAATCTATGCAGGCTGATTCTTCCTCTCTTCTGGAAGATCTCAAAGGAATATGGCCACTGTCAACTGAAAGAAAAATACACAATGTAAAGTGAGTTCAGTTGTATTCAGGGATCTTACTGTGAATCATAGCCCAGGAGATGGCCTCTCAGATAACACCAAATTGAGAAATTGGCTTCAGAGAGAGAAGGGGAAAGCGAGGATAAATGTAAATAATAAATATATAATAAATAAATAATAAATGTTTAGCTGGGGGAAAAAACACGTGGTCAAACATAAAAAGATAACTACTAATGTCAAGGTAATTATTTCAATACTTTTTTATTATTTCAATTATTTCAATATTTTTATTGAAATAATTGGAATTTCAATATTTTTAATTATTTCAATACTTTTCTATGAATGGGAAGAGGTAGGAATCTGGGATTCTTGAAATTTTTTCATGGATATGCTTCTTAATTATATAGGGGCCAGGATGTTTTACCTTAGAGATGCATCTTAACCATCTCTGGGGTAAAACGCAGAATGCTTCTTGGCTTTTTCCATCCTGAAGTCCCTTCTGGGTGCACTGTTGTGGGCGACAGTGCCTAATGGCTTGATCTCTGTAGAAATGGACTGGCTGGTAACTCTTTTTTTTCTTCATGCTGAGTCTGAAGGTTTCCTCCTTTCCTGGTTCTGAGGGTTTTGCAGTTACTACTTAATGTCTGGTAGGTAACATCCTTTGCATCTGTGGTGAGTCAAAAAGAACAGACGTAATGTCAGCAGACGTGACAGAAAACAGTGGCACCTTAATTTTATTTTAAGTACTCTGCAGGCCTTTTCAAGAAAGACAGTTGCACAGTGTTCCTCACATGTAGGTAATTTTACGGTCTGTCCCGTTTGATGTGGATTTTCTCAGGAATGACCAATAAAAGGCCTGTTTTAATAAGACTGTAGCTCTTGGCAGACCATGTGAAATATTCCCCCCACAAAAATGTTCTTAAATTAACTAAATTAGCTCCTTTTATACAGGTTAATTATGCATGCATATATATATATATGACATACTATAAATAACAAGCTTATAATTTGCTTTTTTCTCCTTGTGAATTTGAAGTGGTTTTTTTTTTTCTTTTTTTTTTTTCCCCTTTTAGGAAGGAGAAGGCAATGTTGAGTTTAAAAACACTCACTGAACTGAAAACAATATTGATATACCTATGTTATTAAAGAAAACAAATAGTCATACACTTGCTGTTTTATAACTTTTGATTTTAGAAAACTTCATTGCAAATTTTAATTTCCAGTTCAAGAATGGCTTAAAAGCCAACAAAATTAATTATTCTAATTCCCTAAAATTTTCTCAACTATGGAAAGAAAACCTAGTGATGTATTCTATTGGTATTTAAATATAAAAGAAGAGATTTCTCCAATCTTCACTTATAAAGGACCTGGGACCTCAATCTGATAGTGAAAGTTTAATTAATTTCAGTTACAGGTGAACAAGGAAGTATTCATTTAGGAAAAAATAGCTATAAATTTTGGGGACTCAGGCAAAAAACAATCCAAGCGCTATAGTGTCCCCACCGCAGTCCTTATGGTGATTGCATTCTCCTTCATTTCTATTAAATTAATATATGTACAATGGTTTTTGTTTATTTGTTTGTGGATTTTTTGCCATACCACTTAGCTTGTGGGGTTTTAGTTCCCCCATAAGGAATCAAACCTAGGCCCTCAGCAGTGTGAGTGTGGAGCACTAACCACTGAACCACCAGGGGATTTCCTATACAATGTTTTTTAAATGTTGCAAATATTATAAAACATAAAATAAAAAGAAATAGCATCTCCCTCATATCCTTCCTTTCTGTCCCCTCCCCAGAGGTAATCACTTTCAATTTTTCGAGCAGTTTTTCCTTATTACTTCCGTATTTTTTTAAACATTTTTATTTTATTTTAATTTTCCACACTGCACAGCATGTGGAATCTTAGTTTCCCCACCAGGATTGAACCCATGCCCTCTGTAGTGGAAGCAGAGTCTTTGGGAAGTCCCAACTCCGTATTTTTAAATAATATTTTATGCTTTTATTTCCTGACCTGTTGACTATATTTGTTGTGTTTTATCTTTTATGTTGCATGTGGGCTGAAAGCTTAACCTATTAAGCACTTCTATCTGCTATCTTGACAGTCTAATCACATCACGTTTTTCATAAAATAACATAATTAATTTTACAAATTAGTAGGAAGTTAATATGTAGTTATGGCTAGTAAAAATTATTCATTACATAGCCACAGAGTGTATAATGATAGCATTTCTTTCTTGTCTCTATATTGGGATTAGACCTTTGCTTTTGTCACTTATTAGATCTGTGATTTTAAGCAACTGATTTCATCTCCCTGTCCTTCAGTTTCTTCCTCTTTAAATAAGGAGGATTAATAAAAGTATACATATTAAAGAACACCCGGAAAATCCCATGGACGGAGGAGCCTGTTAGGCTGCAGTCCATGGGGCCGCTTGGATTCAGACACAACTGAGCGACTTCGTTTTCACTTTTCACTTTCGTGCGTTGGAGAAGGAAATGGCAACCCAGTCCAGTGTTCTTGCCTGGAGAATCCCAGGGATGGGGGAGCCCGGTGGGCTGCCGTCTGTGGGGTCGCACAGAGTCGGACATGACTGAAGCAACTTAGCAGCAGCAGCAGCAGCAAATAGCATCCAGCATGTATTAGGTGTCTGAAGTTATGTTTGACTTGCATGGTTTTCTTGGTACCTAATCTTGACTTTTTTCCAGTTGTCCATCTGATCTGTCAGATTCTTTTCTCCCAGATAATCAACAATATCAGATAATCTATCAATTCCATTTTCTCCAAGAGCCTTTTCTTTCCCTAAGAGCTCTCCAAACTATTGCAACCTGGATCCCTCCAGGCTGCTACTGATGGTTGCCCTCCTGGCATTACCCCTGAGATGTGAAAACCAACTTCTGTTCATGGAACCAAAGAATGAATTCTTCAAACTCGCAAACACACAGGCAAAGTTTATTTTAAAGGATAGAGATATAAACTTCTCAGCATAGACCCTGAGAGGGGGCGAAGAGACCCAAAAAGAAGGAGATAACAGCAGTTCTTATATCTTTACTAGTATTGATCTGTACATTTTTGGTTGGCTTGTGACTTTAATATATGTCATTTTTGACCAATCAGTTTGAACGTTGCAATGTCCAGTTTTTCATTTTTATGGCTTTCTTTTGGGTTCCCGGTTTCTCAGTTTCTGAGACACTGAGACGCCATCCCTCAATCCTATCTCAAGACCCCAGACCATTATTTAGGAACCAGATGCCTGTTTAAGAGTTAATGATTTACCTGCAGTTCTCCTTGATATACTGGACAGCAGTTAATGATTGTCTTGTCCTGGATCTGAAAGTTTTATGACCCTCCAGACCAGGGAGGCATTCCTCTGAATGCCTGGAAAACTGGAGCTTTGGGCTAATGGAGCGAAACATCTATGTGAGGGAATAAGTTGAAATTAGAAGAAGACCAAGGCTGTCAACCCTACATTGACTACCTAACAATTTGTGCGTCACCCCTGCCACTCTCTTCTTGGACATCTGGCCTTCTGGAGTCCTCTTTCTTGACTTATTCCCTTGCTTTGGT
Organism: Bos indicus x Bos taurus; assembly: GCF_003369695.1. NCBI lineage: Eukaryota > Metazoa > Chordata > Mammalia > Artiodactyla > Bovidae > Bos > Bos indicus x Bos taurus. The sequence goes on from NC_040085.1 coordinate 4,968,753, forward strand.
GAGCGCATTAGCAGCCTTAGGACGCCAACCTCCCCACCCCCTGACTTTTTTTTAACCCTGTATTGACCTTCCTTGACCTGTCCAACTTAAAAATTATTCAGCTTCTTTTTTAACTCTAATCACTCCGTTGTACCCTCATCCTACCTTTAGTTCCATTACTTCCTGTCTCCTCAATTTTCTCTCTTCCAAGCATTTTAAGTCTTTCCTTTCTGTTGAATCAGTCTCAAGCTACAAACATAGTCAGATTTTTCTTAAACAACAAGCAACCTCATTTTAACCTAGTACCACCCATTGCTCTTTTCTTTGTCTTAAAACTTCTAGAAAACACAGTTTGGTGCTCCACTCTCCTGAATCCTCTCTGGTGTGGCTTCTGTCCTTCCAGGCCACTGAAGCTGCAGCTTCTGAGGTCACTGGAGGCCTCAGGTTCTCCTCCTGTTTGCCTTAACACCTTAAAATCATTGTCTTTTTATCTCTCCACTAATTCCCATTTGGAGGAATTTTTAAAGAAAAGTGCTTTTATTTTTCCAAATTCAGGTAATGCAACAAATAAGCTAACCATATGTTGCCTGGTCAAGATTTTTAGGGTAGATGCTTTGGGAAACTGAAGAAATCTTATGTAATCACCCTGTTATTTTGTGCCAAGAGAAAACTAATTTTCAAGCCTCAAATGGGTGCTTTAAAAGTTTTGCCTCAGTATTGTAAAGATTTTTACCTTTAATCCATTTCACATTATTAATTTGCTTGATAAGCCCTTTGAGTATAAATAATACAAAGGGAAATACTCCTGTGTAACACCGCAGGGAAAACAAATTCCAAGTTAATGAGGAGGTAGAGCATTGTTCAACAGATTTCTCAGGATTGCTCAACCCTTCTGGGAACAAACAAATATTTTTAAAGCTCTCTTGGACTAAGGGCCTAGTCTTCATATCAGTGGAAAAACTCTGGGAAATGGAGTATTCCTGCCTTTTCACTAAGTAAGGATGTCATAGTCATAAGTGATTCCAGCCCTCAGTGTGAGTCCCTGAGCCCTGTGGGCACTCTGGAAGGAGAAACATATATGATAACTAGCAGCCAATAAGACTCTCACTCCCTAAGCGGAGCTCTGGATTTGAAAAACACAAGATACTGGCCCCAAGTAGGTGAGACGCATAAGAAAGGAAAGATTCCAGTGAGCCCAGACTCTCGGCATCTTCCCATATACAGAAAAGCACTGAATGCCTTAACTTGAGATATCTGGTTTTCTTAAAATAACAACAGTCTTTTCATGTTCAGACTACCTGCCCTTTCTTTCAAAACTTGTGTATAACCTGGCCGCTCCCCTCCCCTCCTCAGAACAGTTCTCTCAGGGATCCTTGAGATGCTGGTGTTCCAGGCTTGAAGTCCTAAAAATTCCCACCAAGTAAAACGTAACTCTGAACTTTCGGTTGTGACGACTTTTTAATTTGACAAATATGTATGTATATTCTTCATATATAATATGTATATGTTCCCCACCCTACCCCACCATCTCTGAGATGTGTAATATATACTCAGATTTGAGTTCCATTAAAACAATTCAGTTTGAGTGAACTCCGGGAGATGGTGATGGACAGGGAGCCCTGGCGTGCTGCGATTCATGGGGTCGCAAAGAGTCGGACACGACTGAGCGACTGAACTGAACTGAACTGAAGAAAATTCAGTAGAAGAATATAGAGAGGCTTTGCCTTTCTAATTAAAATATGTAGCAGGCTTTGAGTAGATTTTTGAAAGTTTCCAATTTCTTCTCTTAGAAATAAATATTCGGGTAAATCAGGCAAAGAATCATTATAAAATCACTATTCAATCTTTTTATTGTTGTGGAATCTGCAGTTGCAAACACACCTCGGAGGATACTCAAGACAGTGGAGTATAGTTTATTACACCAGCGGGTCCAAGGGGAATCGGTTCCCAACAAGGACCCTGATGTTTCTGAGAGGCCCAGTTTTATACTCCCCACTACATGACTGGTTACACATTAGCAACCTCTTTGTTGTATATGACTGAGTTTTACAAGTAGGTACTAGGAGGACTAGCAGTTAAGGTTAAAGGGAGGGAAAACGATGATTATACATCAAGGGGGGATGTTTCATGGTTACTCCAACAGGGGCAGCCTGACCTCAATACAGTCTCCATTTGCCATCTGTAGGGAGGGGAGTCTCCAGGAGACCTGGTTTTCATTAGCAATGGTTTCCTCACTCTTGGGCAGGGTTCAGGCCCAGTTTACATCCTGCCTTTAAGATGGATGACAGGCTTCAAGATGGAGTCTCTCCTGCTTTCCTCACACTGGCCCCAACATTGTCCCCTCTTGACGCTCATCTTATCTTTAACGATGGGCATCAGTCGTGGGTAGGCATTGTACGCAGGGACTATGTAACTGCAGCAGGGCTGTCAGTCTGGAGGCTACACATCGAGGTATACGCTGGAGAATACAAGGTCCTCAAATTAGTAATACAATGATTAACAAAATAATTACAAAAAGATTTTTCTACCAGTCGCCTTTGATCCAAGAAAATACCAAACGTCCAAAAAGGAGGATTATCATTTGACATAGCTTTTACCAGGTTTTTCATGTTGTCTAGAGCAGCTGATACATTGCCAGATAAGTCAGAGATATATACACAACATTTAACATTAATTGTAGCACAGGTCTCTCCTGGGCAGCTATAAGTATGTCAAAGAAAGTGAAAGTTAGAAAGTGAAGTCGCTCAGTCGTGTCCGACTCTTTGCGACCCTGTGGACTGTAGCCCACCAGGCTACTCCGTCCATGGGACTCTCAAGGCAAGAATACTGGAGTGGGTTGCCATTTCCTTCTCCAGGGGGATCTTCCCGACCCAGGGATTGAACCCAGGTCTTGAGCATTGCAGACAGACGCTTTAACCTCTGAGCCACCAGGGAAGCCCAAATATGTCAAAAGTCATCAAATTTTGAATCACTGTCTTTCTCATTTGTATTTGTTCTTCATTTAAAACTTGGATTGCCTTTGTGTTGTCCAGGAGGGCCTGTTTCATGAAGTTAGTTAGAGCTTCTACTTTAATCATAATATCTGTTGTTTCTATAGATGGTACAAACAACGCAGCTGTGTAATCATACCATTGAAATACAGACCTTGCCAACTGTATGTCAATAAGGCAAATCTACTGGGGCTTGTTGTAAGGATGGCTTAATACTTCCATGAGCAAAGGCAAATCCTAAAGTGTAGCGGCCGACCCAACTGACTGGAAGCCAAGGCCGTAAGTTCGATCCATATAGTCATTGGGTGCCATTGGGGCCACCCATCAGATCCCAGGGTTGCACTTCCAGTCTGAGCCAGGCCAGTGAGCTGGTAAATCTGGGCGATAAGTGACCTCTTATGTTTGTTCACGTTGCTCAGAGGACAAGTATCCCACATATTTTAATTCTTTTGGATCTATGGGACAGTCACCAAATCCAATCTTTTATTCCCTTTGCTCCCAACAGATAGGGGCAGGGACAATAGATTGGCCTTTTTCTGGAGTCATCCAAATATATTTATCCCATATCTGGTAAAATTGTTCAAAGTACCTGATGGATTGGCCCATAGAGTTTTTATCTTTTTTTAATTTTTTAAATAAAAAGTATAGGCTTTTGTTACTTCTGGAAAGCTTGCATTTACTTTAAATGTCACCCCATGGCCTTGATCAATCTGATTAGAGTCCAGTTTACACGAAGAAAGAAGCGACAGGTTGTGAGTTACCAAAGAAATGTTTCCCGTGTTGTCTCAAAAAAAGAACAGAAGGGGCTAAAGTCCCCTCTGCAGAGGGGAGACACCAACCAAGGAGGTCCATCAATCACTGACAAAGGCATGGCCCCACAACACAATAGTTAGAAGTGTTACGGAAGTTCGCATACAAGTGGGCCCAGGACAGGAACATCTTATCCTGAGTTTGCAGTCCCAGTAGGGCTGTCATGCCAACTAGGAATAGCAGAGTCATCTGTAGCAGCTCCATCCTGGGTCTGTGGTCGTCGATGGAAGATGAGTCGGGTCTTCAGGGGTTCTTCTGGATTAGTGTGGGCGGCCCAGTGTCCCTTTCCCTCCGCAGCTGTCTTGAGCCGAGTGTGGTGAGTCCAGGGAGTGATACCTGCAACTTTAACTGCACTGGGAGTGGTTAGGACAACAGTGTGTGGCCCTCTCCAGGTGCGGGGTACCGTCCGCTGTTTCCAATCCTTTACCGATACTAAATCTCCTGGAGAGTATGGGTGTATAGTAGTACCTAAAGAAAATGGAATCCTTTCTTGAACGTAAGGGATGATATCATGGATTACCTCCCCTAACTGTTCCAGTTGCAGTGACACCTCATCCCTCCTCTTGGTAATAAATTTCCCTTTACTTCCCGAATAAGTGGAGAAGGCCTCCCGAACATTATCTCATAGGGGGAATACCCGTGGGACCAGGGGGTCATTCTGATCTTCATTAGCACTAGCTTCATTAGCAGCACGTCCAGCCAGGGGGGCACCAGTTTCTTGCAGCCATTTTGCCAAAGTCACCTTGATGGTCCGGGTCATTCTCTCCACTCTTCCTGAGCTTTGTGGCCTATACGCTGCATGCAGTTTCCATTTAATATTTACTGCTTTGCAGACCAGTTGGAGTAATTCAGCCACAAATGCAGGCCCACTATCTGATTCTATACTCAGAGGGAACCCAAACCTTGGAATACTGTGTCTCAGCAAGAATCGGGCCACTTCCTTTGCTTTTTCAAGAAGCTTGGTGGGGTAAGCTTCTACCCATCCCATAAACGTACTTACCATCACCAGCAAATATTTGCATCCCTGGCATGGCTGTACCTCAGCGAAGCCCACTTCTAGATGTTTCCTTATTCTTGGCACAGCTTGCATCTGCACAAAAGGCTATTAGACATGGTATGACAAAATACCGAGCTAAAATCTTGCTCAGTTCATACCCAGGTGGTTTCATCCTCATCATAGACTGGGGCCGCTTGGGCGGTTAGTAGGCTAGACACCACAGGCATCGCCGTAAGTTTGGTTGCTATATTGTCCTGGGCGGCTGCTTGCTTTGCCCCTCGGTCGGCCAGACAGTTCCCTTTCGCCTGAGGTGTGTCTGCCCTCTGGTGGCCTCTATAGTGCATTACTGCCACTGCAGCGGGTTCCCACAATGCTTCCAACAGCAGCAGAATTGCCTCTTTGTTTTTTATCTCTTTGTCAGTTGCAGTTAATAGTCCCCTTTCCTTATATATGGAGAATGGCTGCTAGTAAAGAGCAGTGGGGCCAGGATGAATGTGCCCATCTGACCCCACCTTAAAACTCAACATTCGGAAAACTAAGATCATGGCATCCAGTCCCATCACTTCATGGCAGGCAAATAGATGGGGAAACAATGGAAACAGTGACAGACTTTATTTTCTTGGGCTCCAAAGTCACTGCAGATGGTGACTACAGCCATGAAATTAAAAGATTCTTGCTCCTTGGAAGAAAAGCTAGGACCAACCTAGACAGCTTATTAAAAAGCAGAGACATTACTTTGCCAACAAAGGTCTGTCTAGTCAAGGCTATAGTTTTTCCAGTAGTCATGTATGGATGTAAGAGTTGGACTATAAAGAAAGCTGAGGGCCAAAGAATTGATGCTTTTGAACTGTGGTGTTGGAGAAAACTCTTACGAGTCCCTTGGACTGAAGAGAGATCCAACCAGTCCATCCTAAAGGAAATCATTCCTGAATATTCATTGGAAGGACTGATGCTGAAGCTGAAACTCCAATACTTTGGCCACCTGATGCGAAGACCTGACTCATTTGAAAAGACCCTGATGCTGGGAAAGGTTGAAGGCAGGAGCAGAAGGGGACGACAGAGAATGAGATAGTTGGATGGCATCACCGACTCAATTGACATGAGTTTGAGTAAACTCCAGGAGTTGGTGATGGACAGGGAAGCCTGACGTGCTGCAGTCCATGGGGTCGCAAAGAGTCGGACATGACTGAGTGACTGAACTGAACTGAACAGACCCCACCTGTGGTGCTGCCTAGACTTCCCTAAGAGGCATCTGCAAAACCTCTTTCTCTTGAGATTTCTGTATAGACCTCATCCAGCTCTGAACACTTGGCTCTCCCCTTTTCCCTTCCTCTGAACCAGGGAGGAGGGTATATTGCTGGCACAGTCACTCCCATCATACTTGGTGCTGCAGTAGAAAGGAAAGGAGCGACCTTCACTGGGGGAGGTGGAGGAGGAAAATCTCTCTCTTTTCTTACTTCCTTCTCCTGCTCTGGGAGTCCACATGTGTTCCCAGTATGGGGGAGGAAGTGGAAGCTCCTCTTCCTCTGGATCTTGATATATATATATATATTTTTTTTACTTTTCTTGCCTGGGTTCTGCCTGTGCCAGCAAAATCTTGCTTTCTCCTTTGTCAGGGTGACATACCCGGGCCCGAGGGAGTGGGTTTTGTGCAATTAGTAGCCATGAGTCAATGTACGGAAACTGATCTGGGTGGCCTGGCTATCCAGTTACCACAGAGTACACAGCACGAACTTTGTCCAATTTTAGAGTTCCCTCTGAGGGCCATCCTACCCCAAAGGATGGCCAGTCTATCTCACAAAAGCTTTTAAGCTTATTCTAGGTTAACTTTCCACCATAGTCTCCTCCAAAGCCCTTTCTGAAGCTTTTAATCATGCGTCCAGGAATGGTCGGCTTGGACTCTCCACTACCCATCCTGCTCTTACTTTCCTTCTGTATTTTCTCTCGTGCTCCTCTCACTCTCTCAGTAGCCAGCCAGATCCAATCCGTTAAGGCTTCCACATACTCTTCTCTGCACAAGTCTGATCCTTGCTAAATCCAAGGCCGTCTTATCACTGGGTGGTGCAGGCAAATGTGCTTCCAAAGCCACGGTTCCCAATCTGACCCCAAACAATGCTTGGGAGATCCCAGAGTCCCTAAGGAGAATGGGAGGTGTCTCGGCAAAGGGGGCAGTCCCTTGGAAACCAAAAGATACGTTGACAAACAATCAGTACAGGTCTAGTTAACAGAGTACCACTTATTTCAGTAAACAATTCCCCACCAAGCCTACCAGGACACAGCCGCCGCACACTCATCCAGCCCCAAGGGGTTGATCAGGCCCCTTCTTCCACTGTTACAGTAGGACCTACCTGTGCGCTTCCCTTCTATTGACAACAGTCTTGTGAAGTCTGCCTGGAAGGACAAGTCGCTAAAACAAGAGCCGATCCAGAGTGGGAGGCGCCTTCCCCTCCCAGAGGCTCTCATCCCAGCGAGCCGCAGGCCGAGGCTCAATGGACCTGTCTCCAAGGGCTTCCCGGCCAACGTGCCAGAAATGTTGTGGAACCCGGAGTTGCAAAACACACCTTGGAGGACACTCAAGACTGGCGTACAGTTTATTACGCCAGTGGGTCCAGGGGGAATCGGTTCCCAACAAGGACCCTGATGTTTCTGAGAGACCCAGTTTTTTACCCCCTTTCCAGTGGTCATGTATGGATGTGAGAGTTGGACTATAAAGAAAACTGAGCACCAAAGAATTGATGATTTTGAACTGTGGTGTTGGAGAAGACTCTTGAGAGTCCCTTGGACTGTGAGAAGATCCAACCAGTCCATCCCAAAGGAGACCAGTCCTGGGTGTTCTTTGGAAGGAATGATGCTAAAGCTGAAACTCCAATACTTTGGCCACTTGATGCGAAGAGTTGACTCATTGGAAAAGACTGATGCTAGGAGGGATTGGGGGCAGGAGGAGAAGAGGGACAACAGAGGATGAGATGGCTGGATGGCATCACTGACTCAATGGGCATGGATTTGGGTGGACTCCAGGAGTTGGTGATGGACAGGGAGGCCTGGTGTGCTGTGGTTCATGGGGTCACAAAGAGTCGGACACGACTGAGCGACTGAACTGAACTGAACCCCCGCTAGGTGACTGTTTACACGTTAGCAGTCTGTTGTACATGATTGAGTTTTACAAGTAGGTGCTAGGAGGACAAGCAATTAACATTAAAGGCGGGGAACAATGATTATACATCAAGGGGGGATGTCTCCATGGTTAATCCAACGGGAGCAACCTGGCCTCAACTACAATCTCCATTTGCCTTCTGTAGGGAGGGAAGTCTCCAGGAGACCTGGTTTTCACTAGCAATGGTTTCCTCACTCTTGGGCAGGGTTCAGGCCCAGTTTACATCCAGTCTATACGATGGATGACAGGCTTCAAGATGGAGTCTCTCCTGCTTTCTTCACACTGGCCCCAACAATGAAAGTTAATAACTCTGAAACCCAAATGAAAAGTTAAAATACAAAACAAACAAACAAACAACAACAAAAACCAGCTGCTTTAAGGGGAAAAGAAAGGATGCATTTATTGAACTGACATCATGAATCAACAGTTTTTTATATTTTTCTGTATTTTGTTTTTCCTATGCTGATTCAAGCACTGAAAGCAAGATTAAACACTCCTATTCCTTCACTTTATTTAAAAGCAGTGGGCTCCTGGTCCATAACTGGACTACATCATTGGAAGAAATCAATGAAACCTTAGGCACAATCATTTCTGACCCATCCCTCAAAGTATAAAATCCAAAATAGGGGCACATGGCTTGAGTCACAGTAAACCGAGAAACGGAACAAGCACCAATGTTCTGTTGTGTTTAGTTTTTTTGCTGGAATGTAAGGGCAATTAATAAAAAATGCAGAGTTAAGGCCATGTTGTACACTTAAAGGTGCAGAGGTAGAGACAGGAGAAGGAGGAAAGCGGAGGACTGTCCATGTAGCAGACAAAAGTCTCAACTAAAATCTCCCCCAAGGGGACTTCCCTGGTGGTCCAATGGTTAAGCATCCACCTCGCGATGCAAGCGACCCCGATTCTATCCCTGGTCTGGGACAATCCCATACGCCTCTGAGCTCACCTGTGTACCACAACTACTGAGCCCAAGAGCCGTACCTACTGAAGCTCACGTGCCTAGAGCCTGTGCTCCGCAACAGAAGCCACTGCAATGAGAAGCCTGCCACCTCCACAAACAGTAGCCCCCCACTTGCCACAACTAGAGAAAGCCTGCATGCATTAACGAAGACCACCACAGCCAAAAAATAAAGATAAGTAAGTTAATTAAAAAAAAAATCTCCCCCAAGGAAAACCTTAGACACCAATTCGTGAAGTGCCTATGCTCTACACAGGCAGTCTCCAGATTCACCTTCTAGCCCCTGACAAGTTAACAGTAATGACTTCACACTTTTATCCTGAGATTACTTGGGGAGATTTCCCTTTTAGAAGTACTGGATTCCCTGCTGCTGTTTCTTTTAAATTCCTCTGGAACACAGAGACTTTTGGAAAAGGAGTAGCCAGAGAAGAATGTTTACTTCTACTCTGGTTAGGGTAGGTTAGCTTCTACCCTAAGAGTAGGTGTGACATTCAGGGCTTAGGAGAAAGAAATACCAGTAAATGTAAAGTCTTTTGGCTTTTATGTCTCTAAGAATGCCAAATTTATGCTGACCCCACCTATATGTCCACTGCAACCAGATGCAGGGGGCGATCAGCCTGGACCCTGGTCAATAGGTAATGCCTGTTACCATCTTTCCTTAAGGCCTGCTCCATGGAAATCTCCAAGAGGAGACAATATTTGACCTTGCTGACTGAAAAAAAAATGCACAGCTTAAAAGTTGAAAATAATGTTTTACTTGATGGACAAAGTGGAGGACTTAAGCCTGGGACACAGCCTCTCAGATAGCTCTAAGGGACTACTCTGAGAAGGTAAGGGAGGAGCTAGGGTATATAGATATTTTTGCAACAAAGACCAGGAAGTCAGAATAGCAAAAGATTACTCTTAATTAAAGAAAACCAGATATCTCAAGTTAAGACAGTTAGCACTTTTCTAAGATGCAAGAGTCCGGGCTCACTGAAATCACTCCTCAGCTGTCTGGGGCCAGTACCCTGTACTTTCCCATCCTGAGTCTCTGCAAGGCGCACCATCAGGGTGACTGCAGCAGCTGACTGCTAGATGGCAGGCATTCTCTTTCTATCCTGAGTTCCCTAGGGGCTCACTTTGGGGGCCCTATAATGTGATGTCTTGATGGCTCAACATCATTTATTTACTGATATAGCAAGGAACATTTTCTCATTGACAACCTAATCAGAGTTATCTATGAGTCAGTTATACAGGGAATTGTACAGGGTTACTATACAGGAGATACACAGGAGTTTTACAGGGAGTTATACAGAGGGCAAACAGGCCTTTGAATAGCTGTTAGTTCAGATATTAGTAGAATCAAATTGTTAAGGTATGAACTCTTGGGCTTCAGTTTTACCATAGTAAAACTACCATAGAGTAGAGTCCCTGGGTTTCAGGGAAGTGAGTGAGCCAAGAACTACAAGCTCTTAGGTGATGCGAGGCAGGGGCAAGGGAACCCCATCATGTCCCATTTTGATCTCTTATGCCCAAATCAGGACAAGGGGTTACCAGGGCACCTCAGGATGAGGATAGCTCATGTGATGAGGCTTGTCTTATATTTCCATTCTGGTGAAAAAATTTTAAAACACAAGGGAAGAGGTTTGAGGTTAAAATGGCAGATTTAGTGATAGCATTTATCATCCATCTTTCTCAATATCTACATTTATTTTTTTCTGTAAATTCACTTTTATTGGATTCCACTTATAAGTGCAGAGAAGATGATGGCACCCCACTCCAGAACTCTTGCCTGGAAAATCCCATGGACGGAGGAGCCTGGTGGGCTGAAGTCCATGGGGTCTCGAAGAGTCGGACACGACTGAGCGACTTCACTTTCACTTTTCACTTTCATGCATTGGAGAAGGAAATGGCAACCCACTCCAGTGTTCTTGCCTGGAGAATCCCAGGGACTCGGGCGCCTGGTGGGCTGCCGTCTATGGGATCGGACAGAGTTGGACACGACTGAAGCGACTTAGCAGCAGTAGCAGCAGCAACTTATAAGTGAGATCATACATAATTTGTCTTCTTCTGTCATATTATTTCACATAGTGTAACACTCTCAAGTCCCATCCATGTTGTCAGAAATGGCAGGATTTCTCTTTTTATGCCTGAATAATATTCTATTATATATCTCACAGCTCCGTTGTCCATTCATTCACTGATACACACTCAGATTTTTTCCATGTCTTGACTATTGTAAATCATGCTGCAATGAATATGAAAGTGCACTGGTGTTTCTTCCAGATAGTGATTTCACTTCCTTTAGATATATACTGAGAAGTAGAATTGCTGAATCACACGGTAGATCTATTTTTAAGTTTCTGAGGAACCTCCATAATGTTTTCCACAGTGACTGTACGATTTACATTCTCACTAACAGTGTTCTAGGGTTTTCTTTTCTCCACATCCTTGCAAGCCTTTGTCTTGCTGGTCTTATCTATTGTCATTTTCATAACAAGTATGATGAGATATCTCATTGTAGTTTCAATTTGCAGTTCCCTGATGATCGGCAATATTGAGTTTCATTGTATCTGTACCTATTCCAGTCCATTGCCCAATTTTTAATCAGATTGTTTGATTTTTTTACTATTGAGTTTGAGTTGCTTGCATATTTCAGATACTAACCCCTTATTCGATATGTGTGTTGCAAATATTTTCTTCCAGTCCATAGGTTGTGTTGACTTAAAATTATGCAGAGCTTTTTGGTTTAATATAGCCCCACTTTTTTGTTTGTTTGTTTATTTGTTTGCCTTTGTTATTTGTGTTTTAAGTGACATATCCAAGAAATCATTGTCAAGACCGAAGTCAAGGAGCTTTTCCCCTATGTTTTCTTCCAGTTTTATGATTTCAGATCTTATATTTGTGTCTTTAATTAATTTTGAGTTATTTTAGTGGTATAAGATAGGGATCTTACATTCATTCCTTTAAAATGATAGTTCCCTGGTGGCTCAGATCTTAAAGAGTCTGCCTGCAGTGCAGGAGACCCAGGTTCGATCCCTGGGTCAGGAAGATCCTCTGGAAGAGGGAATGGCAACCCACTCCAATATACTTGCCTGGAGAATTCCATGGACAAAGCGGTCTTGCTGGCTACAGTCCGTGGTGTCACAAAGAGTTGGACACGACTGAACTACTAACACTATCACTTTCGAAGCAATAACAGGAACAAGTTCCTTACATTAAAGCAAATGAGGGTGGATGACAGATGTGAACAGTTTCTGAAAAATAGAAAACTGGAAGAGGAAAATGGTGGTGCCTGAGGCTGGGTGGGGAAGCTGCTGCTTAAAATATGAGCCACAGGTCAGGGAAATGCTCCCAGGGAGGGCGCTAGCCCAGCAAGAGAACCATGGAAAGGCCTCCAGAGACAAGGGAGGGCCAGGCTGAAACTCCACAAAAAAGCAAGAGTATTAATAGAAATTCTTAAATAGTAAATTATACCCATCAGCACCCCCACCCAACCTCATGTGGATAGAATACTTGGGAACAGAGTTCCTCCTACCCCTAATCCCCCAGATAAAATCATATTAGCATCAGACATCTCATTTGAAACACTGGATGTTAGTAACACAATGGAGCAACATCTTCAAAATTCTGAGGGGAAAATTACAGTAAAATTAAGTAAGTTACTGACTTTTCAGATTTTAGAATGAATCCATGAATGGTTTAATTATGGGTACAGAACAGTATATAAATGACAGGAAGCTTGGTGATGTCAAAGTGTAGATGAGAGAAATTAGAAGATAGGAGTTTTCAGGGAGTTAAAGGGAGGGTAGGGCCTTTAATCCTACTGAGTCAGGAGTTACTGTCAGCAGAGTAATGGCCCTTCAAAGATGTCTATGGCCAAATCCCAGGATCCTGAGAATATATGAGGTTAAATGGCAAAGGGGAATTAAGTTCGCAGAGAGTGTTAAAGCTGCTAATCAGCTGACTTGGAGATGGGAGATTATCCTGGATTATTTAGGCAGGCCCAATGTAATCATCGGAGAAGGCAATGGCACCTCACTCCAGTACTCTTGCCTGGAAAATCCCATGGATGGAGGAGCCTGGTGGGCTACAGTCCATGGGGTCGGCTAAGAGTCGGACACGACTGAGCAACTTCACTTTCACTTTTCACTTTCATGCATTGGAGAAGGAAATGGCAACCCACTCCAGTGTTCTTGCCTGGAGAATCCCAGGGATGGGGGCGCCTGGTGGGCTGCCGTCTATGGGGTCGGACAGAGTCGGACATGACTAAAGTGACTTAGCAGAATGTAATCATTTATTTACTCAGCAGTTAGTCAGCTTCAAGCCTGACTGGGTCAATGTAAACAAGCAGTGTATAGGCAGTCTTCGATTCATATAATTCCCAGGCCCATCAATTTCACTGACAATGACTTAGTTAAAGAAACCACTTCCCTAACAGCACAGTTCAAATTTCAGTTACTACGGTATATTAGTTGTAAGTAGTTACATGAAGTACAATCTCCCCTGCTGGTTCTTAGTCCACAAATCCGTCCCTATGTAACACGTGTGCTTCAAGATCAGGGACTAGTAGTCACCTTATTTCTCTCAAATCCCGCTAGGGGTTGGTCATTGCCCATCTGTTAGTCAGCTCCCTCAGATGGCAAAGCACACTGTCGCTCTGTCTCCTTGTTACCCAAGTGACATTTTACAAAGTGGATAACCAGATTTGGCCAGTAGAGACGAAAGTGCACAGGAGAAATGAAAACGATAAAGCTAGAAGTGAGACTTGAACACAGATGGAGTTGTAGAAGAAATCACTCATTGTGCGAATGTTGGCCCTGCTGCTGTTCTAGAGCCTCTAGATATGCAGCTAGAGGATCTCAGCGCAGGCAAGCTTATTGTCGTAAACGAGGAAGGTTGTAATGAGAACGATGAGAATGTCCCAGAGGAAGTGATGGTAAGTGGTTAGTTGGCAGTCTAATGGAAATAATCCTGCCTCAAGGAGTTACAAGCTGGTTGCTTGCTTCAGAAATCCCAAAGGTTTGACCAAACCTATTGATGTCATATGGAGAAGGAAATGGCAACCCTCGCCAGTATCCTTGCCTGAAAAATCTCATGGGCAGAGGACCCTGGTGGGCTGAAGTCAATGGGGTCACAAAGAGTTGATGTCGTTAAATAGGAAAACATCAATTGGATGGATTATTAGGCAGCGGCTAGCCCACACCCTTTTAGGGCCAGCAGAGAGAAAATGCTAATTTGCCAACAAGGTCCAGTATCCAGCTTCACACTCAGAATGTGTCCAAGCACTATCCAAGAATTTTCCAGACAGACTTAGGATGACTTGATCCCTCCTACAGAGAAAAACTGATGAAACGTGGGTTTTTTTCTTTGTTTCTACCTGTAGTTATGTGATCCTTCCCTACTGTGACACCTGTGAGAGGAAATTGTTACTTAAAAATGAGCTCCAAGCAAGGATTTGCAAGTAGTGGGTTACTCTCAGCAAACAGAATGCTGGGAAACGTACATTCCTTCAAAGAATAAAAGGAGAAAAGAGTGCTTTTCAGGCACCTATCTATCAGGAGCTGTCTACAGTCTAAGATGTGAGAACTCCAGGTTTGCACAGAGGACCTACTTTCCAGGGTCAAGACAGTATGTTTCCCTGCACTTTCCGATCCTTGTAAATGCATTTCTAGATCACGCTGGGGCTGCCCATGAGGGAACAGGCTGCGGGAGTGTGTCTGAGAGTGCGAGTGCCACACTGTTGTTACCTAGATTAGCTGACATTCCACTGGAAATGGGCCAGCGGCTAGGGGTTGCAAGCCGCCTTCTTGCTTCACAAATCGCAAAAGGTTGACCAAAGATATTGCTGTCACAAGTAAGAAAACAGCAATTGGGTGGATTTTTAGGCAACTGCTAGGCGGCACCTTTTTAGGGCCAACAGAGAGAAAATGCTAAGTTTGCCAAGAAGGTCCAGTATCCAGGTTCACACTCAGTATGTGTCCCTGGAGTATCCAAGAATTTCCCAGACAGACCTAGGATCACTGGATCCTTCCTACAGAGAAAACTCGATGGAACAGACATTTTGATGTTTGTTTGCTTATCCCTGTGAGTGTGGGGGCTTTCCCTACTATAACACAGTCAGGGGAAATTTTTACTTAAAAATTACCTCCAAGCAAGGATTTTTAAGTAGTGTGTTACTCTCAGCATACAGAATGCTGGAAAACCATTTTTCTTCAATGAATGAAAGAAAGAAAAGAAAGAAAGTGAAGTCGCTCAGTCGTGTCCGACTCTTTGCGACCCCATGGGCTGTAGCCTACCAGGCTCCTCTGTCCATGGGATTTTCCAAGCAATAGTCCTGGAGTGGATTGCCATTTCCTTCTCCAGGGGATCTTCCCAACCCAGTGATCTGAACCCTCGTCTCCCGCATTGTAGAGAAACTCTTTACCATCAGAGCCACCAGGGAAGTCAATGATGAAAGTTGATGAATGAAAGGCCAAAAAAAAAGAGTGTTTTTCAGGCATCTGTCAATCAGCAACAGTCTAGATTCTAAGATGTGAGAGCTCCAGGTTTGCACAGACACCCTAATTTCAAAGTCAAGGTCAGTATGTTTCCCCACATTGCATTTCACACTTTGGAGTCTTGTGAACCTGTTCCTAGGTCATCCTGGGACTGCCCATGAGGAAACAGGCTGTAAGAGTGTGTCTGTGAATTGTTACCTAGATTAGCTGACGCTCCACTGGAAATGATCCAGCGCCAAGGAATTGCAAGCCGGCTGCTTGCTTCAGAAATCCCAAAGGTTTGACCAAAGATATTGCTGTCACAAGTAAGAAAATAGCAACTGGATGGATTTTCAAGCAGTTGCTAGGCCACACTGTTTTAAGGTCAACAGAGAGAAAATCCTAATGTTGCCAACAAAGTCCAGTATCCAGGTTCACACTCAGTATGTGTCCCTGGAGTATCCAAGAATTTCCCAGACAGACCTAGGATCACTGGATCCTTCCTACAGAGAAAACTTGATGGAACAGACATTTTGATGTTTGTTTGCTTGTCCCTGTGAGTGTGGGGGCTTTCCCTACTGTAACACAGTCAGGGGAAATTGTTACTGAAAAATGACCTGCAAGGAAGGATTTTCAAGCAGTGTGTTACTCGCAGCACACAGAATGCTAGGAAAGCTGTTTCTTCGACAAATAAAAGACATAAAAAGAGAGTGTTTTTCAGGCATCTATCTATCAGGAGCTGTATAGATTCTAAGATGTGAGAACTCCAGGTTTGCACAGAGAACCTAACTTCCAGACTCATAGTGAGTATGTTTCCCTGTACTTTTCGAGTCTTGTGAACACATTCCTAGGTCATATTGGGTCTGCCCAAGAGGAAACAGGCTTTGGGAGATTGTGTAACAGTGTGAGTGCCATACTATTGTTACCTAGATTAGCTGACATTCTAATGGAAATGATCCTGCTGCAGGGAGTTGCAAACCACCTGCTTGCTTCAGAAATCCCAAAGGTTGACCAAAGATATTGCTGTCACAAGTAAGAAAACAGCAATTGGATGGATTTTCGGGCAACTGCTAGGTGGCACCTTTTTAGGGCCAACAGAGAGAAAATGCTAAGTTTGCCAAGAAGGTCCAGTATCCAGGTTCACACTCAGTATGTGTCCCTGGAGTATCCAAGAATTTTCCAGACAGACCTAGGATCACTGGATCCTTCCTACAGAGAAAACTCGATGGAACAGGCATTTTGATGTTTGTTTGCTTGTCCCAGTGAGTGTGGGGGCTTTCCCTACTGTAACACAGTCAGGGGAAATTTTTACTTAAAAATGACCTCCAAGCAAGGATTTACGAGCAGTCTGTTACTCTCAGCAAACAGAATGCTGTAAAATCTATGTTCCTTTGATGAATGAAAGGCAAAAAAGAGAGTGTTTTTCAGGCATCTGTCAATCAGCAACAGTCTAGATTCTAAGATGTGAGAACTCCAGGTTTGCACAGAGGCCCTAATTTCCAAAGTCACATCCAGTATGTTTCCTTGCATTTCTGAGCCTTGTGAACCCATACCTAGGTCATCCTGGGACTGCCCCTGAGGAAACAGGCTGTGTCTGCAAGTGCTGAGCGCATCTAGTTTTGTTACCAAAGGAGTTTACATTCCACTGGAAATGATCCAGCGGCAAGGAATTGCAGCCACACGAAGAAATGCTGCTTCTACCATTAGGTTCCATATCCTGTGTTAAGAAAAGCAAATGTCCCTGTAGTTAGAAAGCTGTGTAAGGGAGCCCAAGGACAGATTGCACCATTCGCTGATTAAAGAGTTCCGTGGGGGGTGTTCTGTGAGTGCTGACTTCCACATCTGTTCTCAGCTGAATTCGGTGAAAGTGCACTGGGCGATGACTTCCCACTAAGAAGTGGCAAGCAGCGCTGCAACGATCCAGCTTTCCCAGGAAGAATATAGTGATTTTCCTTACTGCCTGGATTTCCAGCTTGAAGATAACACGTTTCCCTCCTCATTTAGAGCTGTGTAAAGACACTCGTAGAATACACACAGCGCACCGATTGTGAACAAAAATACTGGTGGAGAGTGTTCTGGGAATGTGGGTGGCCATGCCTGTGTTTACCCTGATTAGATGAAACATACTGTCAGATGACCTCCCAGCAAGAAGGGACCAGCAGTCTGATTCTTGAGAAGTGAAGTTACTTCGCTGTGAGTGACTCCTTGAGATCCCATGACCTGTAGCCTGCCACGTTGCTCTGTCCATGGAATTTTCCAGGCAAGAGTATTGGAGTGGGTTGCCATTCCCTTCTCCAGGGGATCTTCCTGACCCATTGATCAAACGTGGGTCTCTTTCTCTGCAGGCAGATTCTTTACAGTCTGAGCCACCTAGGAAGCCCATATATCTACATATATGCAATGAATATTACTGGCCATCAAAATGAATGAAATAATGCCACTGGCAGCAGCGTGGATGGACGTATTTTCATGCTAAGGGAAGTAAGCCAGACAGAAAAAGATAAATATCACATGACAGCACTTATATGTGGAATCTAATAAAATTATACAAATTAACTTATATACAAAACAGATATGGATCCACAGACATGGAAAACAAACATTTTTACCAAAGGGGAAGGAGGGGGAATAAGTTAGGAGTTTGGGATTAACATATATATATATACTGCCATATATAAAATAGATAATCAACAAAGACCTATTATGTAGTATGGGGACCTATACTCAATATTTTGTAATAACCTCTAATGGAAAAATCTGAAAAAAGATAGATATATATGTATGCAAAACTGAATCACTTTGCTGTACGCCTGAAAACTAACACAGCTTTGGTAATCAACTATGCTTCAATTTTAAAGTAAGCTTAGAAACAAGTGTGCTCAGTATGAGTGTCTGAAGAAAGGAGAAAGGAAGGAAGGAGAGGAGAAAGGGAGAAAGAAGAAATAAAAAAGCAAGATGGCATTCAGCAAAGCCGATTACATTTGTTTGTCCTTGTAAGAGTTCCTGAATAGGTCTCACTCTTACATATTCTAACAGAAGTAAGACATCTGATCTGTTGATAATTGTATTTTGTTGATTATAATCTTTTGTTGAGAGCAAAAGCTATGGTTTGGGGGGATTACATATGACCGCTTATCCTCAGAAATCAGAATAGTTATGCTAGGACATAAGATGGTTCCACCTGGTTCAGAATCAGTCAGAATGGCTAATGATTCAAATTTTTATTGGTGCATTTTAAAAGGACAAGTAAATATTGGTCAACATTTGTTTCTTCACTCTTCCTGAGACAATTCTTAAGTATTTTATTGAAATAACTGCTGCTGCTGCTAAGTCGCTTCAGTCATGTCCGACTCTGTGCGACCCCATAGACAGCAGCCCACCAGGCTCCCCCGTCCCTGGGATTCTCCAGGCAAGAACACTGGAGTGGATTGCCATTTCCTTTTCCAATGCATGAAAGTGAAAAGTAAAAGTGAAGTCGCTCAGTCGTGTCCGACCCTCAGCGACCCCATGGAACTGCTAAATCATAGTAAAAAATCCATTCTCACCCTTGCATATTGAGAATAGCCTCTCATGCTTTGCTGTTGCTGTTCAGTAGCCATTCACATCCGACTCTTTGTGATCCCATGGAGCACACCAGGATTCCCTGTCCTTCACCATCTCCCAGAGCTTGCTCAAACTCATGTCCATCGAGTTGGGGATGCCATCCAACCGTCTCATACTCTGTCATCTCCTTCTCCTCTCACCTTCAATCTTTCCCAGCATCAGGGTCTTTTGCAATGAGTCAGTTCTTCTCATCAGGTGGCCAAAGTATTGGAGCTTCGGTTTCAGCATCAGTTCTTCCAGTGAATTTTCAGAATTTATTTCCTTTACGATGGACTGGTTTGATTTCCTTGCTGTCTAAGGGACTCTCAACAGTCTTCTCCAACACCACAGTTCAAAAGCATCAATTCTTTGGCACTCTGCCTTCTTTATGGTCCAACTCTCACTCCATACATGACTCCTGGAAAAACCATAGTTTGACTATATGGACTTTGTTGGCAAAGTAATCTCTCTGCTTTTTAATATGCTATCTAGGTTTGTCATGGCTTTTCTTTCAAAGAGCAAGCATCTTTTAATTTCATGCTTACAAACAATAGAAATTTTACAACTGATAGAGGACAAGCCTGATTCTTCTGTAACTATATAAGTCTTAGCACTTTGCTAAGTGTTTTAGGTAAGTCCTATTCACCTGAAAGGCCAGCAGGGTAGTGACTGACTTTTAAAACAAAGGGCAACTGAAGTAGTTAGTATACCTTATTGCAAATTATTTAGTGAACACAGAGAAAGGGTGTTCTAACAGTGAGGGTGTCCCTAAGAGTGAGAGGGAAAAAGACAATGAGAGAGAGCAGGATGTATACTATATTGCTGAAGATGTGCTTATCAAAATAGCAGGCACAAGATGGATCCCCATACTCTCTAACGTAGATTATAACCTGGTCATGAACTCCTTGTCTTGGTTTGGCTGGGAAACGCTCTAGCTCTAAAGACATTGATGGAGGCTATTTAGAAAGTTGTGCAACCTCCGAATTTTGTGTCCTATCTCCTGCCACTGATTTGACCTTCTTCTTGGCACCCAACCCCAACGAAGCTTGTCTGATCCTG
Source organism: Bos indicus x Bos taurus (assembly GCF_003369695.1). Lineage (NCBI taxonomy): Eukaryota > Metazoa > Chordata > Mammalia > Artiodactyla > Bovidae > Bos > Bos indicus x Bos taurus. The sequence goes on from NC_040085.1 coordinate 4,988,743, forward strand.
TGCCCCTTTACGGAACTTATTCCTGCAGTAAATTTCAACATTAACTCATTATTGACAGTTGAGTTTTATTTTCTCTTCTTCAATAAATATGCATGGTTTATAGAGAAGGAGTTCATGATCTCAGCCACAGTCATCTTCCAGTACTGTTTTTGCTGACTGTATAGAGCTTCTCCATCTTTGGCTGCAAAGAATATAATCAATTTTATTTCAGTATTGACTATCTGGTGATGTCCATGTGTAGACTCGTCTCTTGTGTTGATAAAAGAGGGTGTTTGCTATGAGCGGGGCTTTCTCTTGGCAGAAGTCTGTTAGCCTTTGCCCTGCTTCATTTTGTTCTCCAAAGCCAAAGTTGCCTGTTACTCCAGGTATTTCCTGACTTCCTACTTTTGCATTCAAGTACCCTGTGATGAAACGGACATCATTTTTGGGTGTTAGTTCTAGAAGGTCTTGTAGATCTTCATAGAACCATTCAACTTCAGCTTCTTCAGCTTTACTGGTTGGGGCATAAACTTGGATTACTGTGATATTGAATGGTTTGCCTTGGAAATGAACAGAGATCATTCTGTCATTTTGGAGATTGCACCCAAGCACTGCACTTTGGACTCTTTTGTTGACTATGGGGGCTACTCCATTTCTTCTAAGGGATTCTTGCCCACAGTAGTAGATATAGTGGTCATCTGAATTAAATTCACCCATTCCAGTCCACTTTAGTTCACTGATTCCTAACATGTTGATGTTCACTCTTGCCACCTCCTGTTTGACTGCTTCCAATTTGCCTCGATTCGTAGACCTAACATGCTAGGTTCCTATGCAATATTGTTCTTTACAGCATCAGACTTTACTTCCATTACCAGTCACATACACAACTGGGTGTTGTTTTCACTTGGGCCCATCTTTTCCTTCTTTCTGGAGTTATTACTCCACACCTCTCCAGTAGCATATTGGGCAAGTACCAACCTGGGGAGTTCATCTTTCAGTGTCTTATCTTTTTGCCTTTTCATACTGTTCAAAATAGATTCAAAGGTTGATAGAGTGCCTGAAGAACTATGGACAGAGGTTCATGACATTGTACAGGAGGCAGTGATCAAGACCATTCCTAAGAAAAAGAAATACAAAAAGACAAAATGGTTGTCTGAGGAGGCCTTACAAATAGCTGAGAAAAGAAGAGAAGCTAAAGGCAAAGGAGAAAAGGAAAGATATACCCATTTGAATGCAGAGTTCCAAAGAATACCTAGGAGAGATAAGAAAGCCTTCATCAGTGATTAATGCAAAGAAATAGAGGAAAACAATAGAATGGGAAAGACTAGAGATCTCTTCAAGAAAACTAGAGATACCAAGAGAACATTTCATTTAAAGATGTGCTCGATAAAGGACAGAAATGGTATGGACCTAACAGAAGCAGAAGATATTAAGAAGAGGTGGCAAGAATACACAGAAGAACTATACAAAAAAGATCTTCATGACCCAGATAACCACAATGTTGTGATCACTCACCTAGAGCCAGACATCTTGGAATGCAAAGTCAAGTGGGCCTTAGGAAGCATCACTACAAACAAAGCTAGTGGAGGTGATGGAATTCCAGTTGAGCTATTTCAAATCCTAAAAGATGATGCTGTTAAAGTGCTGCATTCAATATGCCAGCAAATTTGGAAAACTCAACCATGGCCACAGGACTGGAAAAGGTCAGTTTTTGTTCCAATCCCAAGAAAGGCAATGTTAAAGAATGTTCCAACAACACACTAGTAAAGTAATGCTCAAAACTCTCTAAGCCAGGCTTCAATAGTACATGAACCATGAACTTCCAGATGTTCAAGCTGGATTAAGAAAAGACAGAAGAACCAGAGATCAAATTGCCAACACCCATTGGGTCATTGAAAAGCAAGAGAGTTCCAGAAAAACATGTACTTCTACTTTATTGACCTCACCAAAACCTTTGACTGTGTGGATAACAACAAACTGTGGAAAATTCTGAAAGAGATGGGAAAACCAGACCACCTGACCTGCCTCTTGAGAAACCTGTATGCAGGTCAGGAAGCAACAGTTAGAACTGGACATGGAACAACAGACTGGTTCCAAATAGGAAAAGGAGTATGTCAAGGCTGTATATTGTCACCCTGCTTATTTAAACTATATGCAGAGTACATCATAAGAAACGCTGGGCTGGGTGAAGCACAAACTGGAATCAAGATTGCTGGGAGAAATATCAATAACCTCAGATATGCAGATGACACCACCCTTTTGGCAGAAAGTGAAGAACTAAAGAGCCTCTTGATGAAAGTGAAAGAGGAGAGTGAAAAAGTTGGCTTAAAGCTCAACATTCAGAAACTAAGACCATGGCATCCGGTCCCATCAGTTCAGTTCAGTTCAGTTCAGTTCAGTCACTCAGTCATGTCCGACTCTTTGTGACCCCATGAACCACAGCACGCCAGGCCTCCCTGTTCATCACCAACTCCAGAGTCCACCCAAACCCATGTCCATTGAGTCGGTGATGCCATCCAACCATCTCATCCTCTGTCGTCTCCTTCTCCTCCTGCCCTCAATCTTTCCCAGCATCAGGATCTTTTCCAATGAGTCAGCTCTTTGCATCAGGTGGCCAAAGTACTGGAGTTTCAGCTTCAACATCAGTCCTTCCAATGAACACCCAGGACTAATCTCCTTTAGGATGGACTGGTTGGATCTCCTTGAAGTCCAAGGGACTCTCAAAACTTCATGGAAAATAGATGGGGAAACAGTGGAAACAGTGGCTGACTTAATTTTTTGGGGCTCCAAAATCACTGCAGATGGTGATTGCAGCCATGAAATTAAAAAATGCTTACTCCTTGGAAGAAAAGTTATGACCAACCTAGACAGCATATTACAAAGCAGAGACATTACTTTGTCAAGAAAGGTTCGTCTAGTCAAGGCTGTGGCTTTTCCAGTAGTCGTGTATGGATGTGAGAGTTGGACTGTGAAGAAAGCTGAGTGCAGAATTGATGCTTTTGAACTGTGGTGTTGGAGAAGACTCTTGAGTGTCCCTTGGACTGCAAGGAGATCCAACCAGTCCATTCTGAAGGAGATCAGCCCTGGGATTTCTTTGGAAGGAATGATGCTAAAGCTGAAACTCCAGTACTTTGGCCACCTCATGCGAAGAGTTAACTCATTGGAAAAGACTCTGATGCTGGGAGGGATTGGGGGCAGGAGGAGAAGGGGACGACAGAGGATGAGATGGCTGGATGGCATCACTGACTCGATGGATGTGAGTCTCAGTGAACTCCAGGAGTTGGTGATGGACAGGGAGGCCTGGCATGCTGCAACTCATGGAGTCGCAAAGAGTCAGACGCGACTGAGTGACTGAACTGAACTGAACTGAACACAGTCAAAGGCTTTAGTGTAGTCAATGAAGCAGAAGTAGAAGTTTTTCTGAAATTCCCTTTCTTTTTTCTACGATCCAGTGGATGTTAGCAATTTGATCTCTGGTTCCTCTTCCTTTTCTAAATCCAGCTTGAACATCTAGAATTTCTCAGTTCACATCCTGTTGAAGGATAACTTGAAGGATTTTAAGCATTACCTTGCAAAAATGTGAAATGAGTGCAATTGTATGGTAGTGTGAACATTCTTTGGTATTGACTTTCTTTATTATATATGTCTTTTTCTGTTTTCTATAGTAGTTCATTGGTATAAATTGATAGATTCCTCCTGTAGGTGATATCTGATGATATTTCTCCCTCTCCGACTTACTTCCATGCACATGGTAATGTCTTTGTCCATCTTTGCTGCTCCCAATGGATTTATTTAATTCTGTTTTATGAGTGAGGAGTATTCTAGTGTCTAGTTGTCTCACTAAGTCTTCCGTTTTTTATCTCTGGCCATGTTTGTTGATTCTCCTTCTCGGCTCTAATAAATAGTGCTGCTCTGAATATACGAGTGCACGAGTCATTTCAAATTATGATTTTCTCTGTATCTGAACCCAGGAGTGGGACTGCTGGATCATATGGTACCTGTGTGTTGAGTTTTTTAAAGAACCTCCTGCTGTTTTCCACAGTGGCTGCACCCATTTACACCCCCACCAAGAAAGAAGGAAGATTCCTTTTTGTCTCTGACCTCTGCAGCGTTTATTCTTTGTGGGTCTTTCTGATGATGGCCATTCTGACCATGGTGAGGTGATTCCTCAGTGTTGTTTTGATTTGCATTGATTTGATAATTAGTCATGTGAACTACGTTTCCATGTGCTTTTTGATCCTATACAGTGAGAGTACAGTTTGCCTGTTGAAATTGGCTTCTTGAACGACAACCCTATTTTGAATTCATTTTTTGGTGATTTACCCCAAGGACTTCACTTGAGGGCAGGTGTCCTTTCCAGCCCTGCCTGCCTTGTGAATATTCAGAACCGATTCAGTTCAGTTCAGTTGCTCAGTCACGTCTGACTCACTGCAACCCCAATGACTGCAGCACGCCAGCCTTCCCTGTCCATCACCATCTCCCAGAGCTTGCTCAAACTCATGTCCATCCAGTCAGTGATGCCATCCAACCCTGTCATCCTCTGTCATCCCCTTCTCCTCGTGCCCTCAAACTTTCCCAGCATCAGGGTCTTTTCCAAGGAGTCAGCCCTTCGCATCAGGTGGCCAAAGTATTGGAGTTTCAGCTTCAACACCAGTCCTTCCAATGAACACCCAGGACTGATCTCCTTTAGGATAGACTGGTTGGATCTCCTTGCAGTCCAAGGGACTCTCAAGAGTCTTCTCCAACACCACAGTTCAAAGGCATCAATTCTTTGGTGCTCAGCCTTCTTCACAGTCCAACTCTCACATCCATACATGACCACTGGAAAAACCATAGGCTTGACTAGACGGACCTTTCTTGACAAAGTAATGTCTCTGCTTTTTAATATGCTGTCTAGGTTTGTCATAACTTTCCTTCCAAAGAGTAAGCGTCTTTTAATTTTATGGCTGCAGTCACCATCTGCAGTGATTTTGGAGCCCCAAAAAATAAAGTCTGACACTGTTTCCACCATTTCCCCATCTATTTGCCATGAAGTGATGGGACCGGATACCATGATCATCGTTTTCTGAATGTTGAGCTTTAAGCCAACTTTTTCACTCTCCTCTTTCACTTTCATCAAGAGCTTTTTAGTTCCTCTTCACTTTCTGCCATAAGGGTGGTGTCATCTGCATATCTGAGGTCATTGATATTTCTCCCAGCAATCTTGATTCTAGCTTGTGCTTCCTCCAGCCCAGCATTTCTCATGATGTACTCTGCATATAAGTTAAATAAGCAGGGTGACAATATACAGCAGCAATTGCAGCTCTTCAATATGAGCCGTTGAGACTTCAGGAACTCAGGAAGAAGAATATCTGCTCTCTAGCAGCCATCAGACTGCAGACACTCCCTAAGGTGAGCCCTGAGGAAAGGAAGCTCAGGATGCTGGCCCAGATTGGTGAGGTGCATATGAAAGGAAAGATTTCAGGGAGCCCTGACTCTTGCATCTTCCCTTACACAGAAAAGCACTAAATTCCTTGACTCAGGATGTCTGGCTTTCTTTAGCAGTAATCTTTTGATATTCAGACTACCTGCCCTTTGTTACAAAGCTCTGTGTAAGCTGGCTCCTCCCCTCCCCATCCCAGGAGCAGTTCTCTCAGGGTTGCTTGAGATGGTGTCTCCTGAGCTCGAAGTCCTAAAAATTCCTACTGAATAAAAAAACATAACTCTCAACTTTTAGGTTCTGAATATTTTTTAAGTCGACAGGGCTGTTGTAATTTTGTTCCCATTTTCCTTGTTTAAGGAACCTCCACGCTGTTTCCATGGGCTTCCCAGGTGGCGCTAGTGGTAAAGAACCCTCCTGCCCACCCGGGAAACAGACGTGCGTTGGATCCCTGGGTGGGGAAGATCCCCTAGAGACAACCCACTCCGGTATTTCTTGCCTGGAGAATCCCATGGACAGAGGAGCCTGGCAGGTTACAGTTCATAGGGTCAAGAAGAGTCAGACATGACTGGAATGACTTAGCACGTGTGCACACTGTCTCCATAGTGGCTGTTCCCAGTTGGCATTCCAGCATCGATGGGGGAAGGTTCTCATTTCTCCACACCCTCTCCAGCCTTGGTTCTTTGTAGAGTGTTTGACAATGGTCATTCTGATCGGTGTGAGGTGATACCTCATTGTAGTTTTGATTTGGATTTCTCTAATATTTAGCGAGGTTAACATCATTCTCTGTGATTGTTTTTTAAAGGGTATGAGTGAAATATCTAGCAATTGGCTTTTGAATGTCTGCCCTGTGTTTCGACCAACACTGCTAGAACAGTCCTTGAAGGCAGGTGTTGTTTACGCACAACCCCATGGGTCTTCTGAATATTAAGTGCCCATCAGCACAGCTTTACACGTTGCTGTCATGGAAAGTGCCAGCAGCATTTTTTCATGCCCCTTTCTTTTTTCTTTCTGTGCAATTTCATTTTGATCCTATATTGGAATAGAGTTGATTTCCAATGTTGTGTTTGTGTAAGGTGTACAGGAACTTAATTCAGTCATGCATAAATGTGTATCTATTCTTTTTCAGGTTCTTCTTCCCATATATAGAAGAGCCTAAAAAGTACCGAGAAGCAAGAATCAGAGAAGAGAAAAAAAATGCAGGAAGAGGTGGCGGAGGTGTTGGAAACAAATGCAAAATCCAAGAAATGTAATCCTGTAGAAGCAGGGCTCTACAAATTTAAAGCATGGAAACTGGATTCTAGAATTCTTTACAGTGGGGGCATTTTCCCTAAGAAACTGCCAGAGAAGCAGGCAGTGCCTAGTGGCTTTGACTTTGAAACGGAGAAAAGAAATCAAACAGGGAGAAGCAAAGAGGATAAACACTTTAAATTTATGTGAAGCCTTGCCCTTATCGCATCTTGTTAGGTGTTGTGGGTGTTCCTGAGAAGAAAGAAATTCCACTCACTGTCCCCAGGACTCCTGCCTTTGTTCAGAAGAAGAGAACCCCCAAACCCACCCAAGAAGATGAGGATGAGGAGCAGCCAGTAATAATAAGAGCTTGATAACTGCCCCTTGACGGAGTACCTTCGAAGCCCAAAATCCCAGTGGTGAGAACTGTGGAAATATACCCTTTCTCTTTTGATTCAGAAAAGTCATTTACAGAAAGAGAAGAAAATAAAACAACTGCAGAAAGGGGAGGTGCCCAAGTTCTAGGTGCTTCCTTTGCCCCATTTTCCCATCATTAACCTGCAGGAGAAGATGAAGAACACAACTCAAGTGGAGCCTTCTGCTTGGAACCTGGCAGAAGATGTGCCTGAAGGCACAGACTTGGGTTCTCTCTGTGCCCTGGTGACAAAGAGGGCTCCTCCCAGTGTGATGGTAAGAGCAGCTTTGGTTCCCGGATGGTGTCTGCAGCCGAGTCTAGCGGTGGAGCTGACTAGAGAACTTGGGTGGTACCCACATAGTCACTTATAGAAATTTGTGTTGCTTCCATCCTCCTCCTCTTTTTTAATATGTCAGAATATACAGTTGATTTAGTTTGTAATTTATTCACTTAAAGTGTGATTTTTACTGCTTTTATCCTTCACTTTTTATATTTAAAGTTAAAAATAAAGATACTTGATTTAGTTTATAGTTTATGTCTGATTCTTTCCTCTTCTCTATGCAAAATGAATTTGGAGTTAAGGAGCCCTTTGCTATGAAGGGGGAGCCTCGTTAACCATCTGACAAGGAAGAGACTTGACTGATGTGTCCCTCACCGAGGCTGTCTGCTGGCTTCAGGCAGAGCTGCTGTTCAGGCACCTTCTGCCCTTATTGGTGCTGACAATGGGGGAACGCTGAGCAGGACATGTTTTAAGTCATCCTGTGACCTGGGCTGGAATCGATGTTTGTCTTGGTGAAAGTGAAAGTCTCTCAGTTGTGTCTGACTCTGTGACCCCTTGGACTATATAGTCCATAGAATTCTCCAGGCCAGAATACTGGAGCAGGTAATCTTTCCCTTCTCCAGGGGTATCTTCCCAACCCAGGAATGTAACCCAGGTCTCCCACACTGCAGGCGGATTCTTTACTAGCTGAGCCACAGGGAAGCCCAAGAATACTGATATGGGTAGCCTATCCTTTCTCCAGGGGATGGATCTTCCTGACCCAGGAATTGAACCAGGGTCTCCTGCGTTGCACATGGATTCTTTACCAACTGAGCTACCAGGGAAGCTCAACTTGACTACAGATCAAAAGCAGTTCCATACTCCTCTCCACAGTGATTCTTAGCATTTATAGCTCATCAGCACCGTGAGTGTTCTCTTTCCTCCGTGTCTTCTCCACCATTCACCTTTGTAGACTGAGGATGGCCTCAAACAGGTGCAGTGTTCCCTCGCTGTGGTTTTGATTTGCATGTCTCTAACAATTCCTGATGTGCAGCACATTTTCATGGGCTTTGATTTAACTAGTGTGTGCGGAATTGACTGTGGAAATTTTCTTCTTCACCCTCTGTCCAGTTTTTATTTATTTTCAATTAGTTACCCATGGAAGTTTTTAAAGTGCCAGTGTCATTTAGAGCCCAGCAGTCTTTGTGAATATGAAGTGTTTATAAGTGTTGCAGTGAAATAAAAAATAGTTTTCTTTTTCTCTTTTGCCTTTTGAGTCCTTGTCTATTTAACTGTTCCTGATCTAGACGGCATTGATAATTAAGTTTCCTTCTTTTCAGAAGACTAACCTGTTATACAAGCTATATCCTACATGTGTGTGTGTGTTAGTCACTCAGTCATGTCTGACTCTTTGTGATCCCATGGACTGTAGCTCACCAGGCTCCTCTATCCATAAAATTTTCCTGGCTAGTATACTGGAGTGGGTAGCCAATCCCTTCTCCAGGGATATCCCACACCTATCGCCCTCTATCTCTGCATGAGCCATACTTTGCTTCTATTATCTTTTAATTTTATGCTAGTCACATTCTAATGCTTAACTTTATGGTACTCTCTCTGCAAAACTCCCCTTATAGTTTGTTTTCCCCTCTTTTTGCATTACAGGGAGAAAGCCGCAGTGCAATCCACAAAAGTCAAGGAACCCACCTCCTGAGCCTTGCCGGACCCAAGTTACTGGGCTCCCTGATGCCAGCCTAGTGACTGTTTTGAAACAAAAATGCAAAAAGAAAGAATACTCTTTTTGCTCTTTTGCTCTTTATCTCCAACCTCTAACTACAAGCCCAAACTGTGTGATCCCCTTGATTCCCCATCGTGGGGGAGACACAGTTCTTGAGGCACAAGCATACTGTGTTTTTGTCTCTGCCAGCTTAGGGATTAAAGCCACCTTTCTATTTCCTCCAAAACACATGTATTTCCACAAAGGTATAAGGTTCCTATATTCTTGTTCCTTTTATCATTGTTTCAAAAAAGTCAATAGCTCAATCTTCTGAAAAGAAGAAAACTTAGTTATCAATGCAGACTATAGATCAGGAACAGCTAAAGTAGAGAAGGAATCAAAAGACCAAAGAGAAAAAACTGTTTCTTATTTCACTGCAGCATAAGCAATAGCTTTACAGTTTCTGTTGTGGGAAACGGCCACAAGGAGACAGGATTTCTTCATCCCCTACTCCTGTTACTATAGTAACCAAAGCCTTAGGGTTACTCCTAGTCCATGGTTTCTTCTGGCACAGGCCAGAAGCCTGTGTCTCATTAATCCTTGTTTTTTTTGTTTTTTTGTCTTTTTAAGTTAGCGTTTACGTTTTTAGGAGGATAGCTGACTTACAACGTTGTGTTAGTCGGTGTAGAGATTCTTCATCAGTTATCTCCATAAACATATTGATTCATCTTTTTTTTCTCACGTAACATTATTATAGAGTGTGTAGTACACTACCCTTTCTAAAGTAGGTTCATGCTGATTCTATATTCTATATGTATTTGTGAGTATAAATGAATCCCCACCTCCTAATTTATCCCTTCCACCCACCACTCCTCTTTGGTAACCATGTTTGTTTCCTAAGACTGTGCGTGTATTTCGCTGTTATAAAATAGCTCATTGGTATCAGTTTCCTTCTGAAGTACTTCACTTACTATGATTGTCCTAGATTAATCTATGATTGTTCTAGATTATCCCTGTAAATGGGATTTTGTTTTCATGGCAATCACATTCCATTCTATGCATAGATGACTTCTTTCTTCATTCATCTGTCCATGTACATCTTGGTTACTTATATGTCTCAGCTGTTGTAAATGATGCACAGTGCATGCTTGTGTGCACTGCTGTCAGTCGCTACTTCTATCTTGCAAAACCAAAACAGTTCCCATGAGACACGCAGTATGCATTCCCCTCCCTCATCTCCTGGCACTCACCATCCTGTGGGCATCAGCCCCAGCACGATGTTACCTGAGCGGGAGCCTAGGAGGTTTCAGCCACCCTCCCCCAACCCTGCGGGGAAGCAGGACTTGAGGATGCTCCACTCCAACTGACCATCAGGATGGACGGACCCGCTCTCCCTGCCAGACCTTAGGGGACTGTCCTTCCTGGGCGACCGGGGCAGCGCCTCCTGCTGGAAGCTTGCGACGCTGCAGCCGAGCCACTTCCAGTCTGTCCCTGCAGGACCCTGGGCTGCGCTCGAGGTTCCTGGCTCTCCCCTGGGCCCTGACCACCACGTGGCCGCAGAACCTGCTCACAGCTTTGTTCTGCCCCTTGAGATGTTTAGTGACGAAGCTTTTGTTCCGTTTCCTGACGTGGGTGAAATGTGGAGCCCAGGGATGATCTCTTCTTCAAGAAGGGTACATCCTAGTTCCCACGTAGGGGTGAGCCCCCGTCCAACGATGAGAGACCCCGGGGGTGTGCCTCCTGGGAGCACAGCCCTAAGCTACTTTGAACCTGACCAAGTTCTGTCTACATGGTAGATTCAGACCTCTCCAAGTCCTGTCTACCCTGATTATGTTTAGATGAGACCGTGTGCTTCTATAATGAGAATATTTACACCTGACCGGGTTCTCTGTGCAGTAGGACATGGAGACCTGGGTAGAGACCCCACCTGGCCTCTGTCCCAGAAAACTCCATGCCTGCATCTGAATGTCAGCGCTCAGATGCTGGGGTCTGGAGCTGAGGTGGGTTTCTCTGGGTAACCGTGCTTTTCTCTGAATGGTGTTCCAAGGCCCTCCCAGGGGTCAGTGCTGAGGTAGGGCTCTGAGGCTTTCCCTCTGACAAGTTCACCTCCCCTGGGGCTCATAGAGACACCTCGGGTGGGCTACCTGCTTGCTGTCATTCAGTCTCTAAGTCCGTCCAACTCTTTGTGACCCCACGGACTGCAGCACGCCAGGCTTCCCTGTCCTCCTCTATCTCCCGGTGTTTGCTCAAGCCCACATCGGTTGAGTCGGTGATGCCATCCAGCCATCTCATCCTCTGTTGTCCCCTTCTCCTCCTGCCTTCAATCTTTCTTAGCATCAGGGTTTTTTCCAATGAGTCAGCTTTTCCCAGCAGGTGGCCTAAGTATTGTAGCTTCAGCTTCAGCATCGGTCCTTCCAATAAATATTCACAGTTGATTTCCTTTAGGATTGACTGGTTTGATCTTGCTGTCCAAGGTCTCTTAAGAGTCTTCTCCAGCACCACAGTTCAAAAGCATCATTTCTTCAGCACTCAGCCTTCTTTATGGTCCAACTCTCACATCCATACATGACTACTGGAAAAACCATAGCTTTGACTACATGGACCTGGCTTGTTTACACTTTGGAGGCCCACCAATCACAGCCATGGTATTCTGACCACGGAATGTGTAACCCCAGGTAGGAGGCTCTGGGGTCTGTGTGAATCTCACTCCATCTGTGTGGGTCAGAATCATGTGCAGAGGGAGACCATACACTCAAAGCCAAGAAAAAGGGAAGAATATATGTGAGCTTCACTTGACCTGTGTTTAGTAATTAATGCTTTACAGTATCATTTTACACAGGCCTGTGCCAATTCCGGAGAAAGCAATGGCACCCTACTCCAGTACTCTTGCCTGGAGAATCCCAGGGACGGGGGAGCCTGTTGGGCTGCTATCTATGGGGTCGCACAAAGTTGGACATGACTGACGTGACTTGGCAGCAGCAGCAGTGCCTATTCCCTCTTTACCCCTGCAAGATTCCCTATCCGTGGGGCTCCTGGAGACTCCTCAGGTGAGCTGCTGCTGCTACTGCTGCTGCTAAGTTGCTTCAGTCGTGTCCAACTCTATGCGACCCCATAGACGGCAGCCTACGAGGCTCCTCCGTCCCTGGGATTCTCCAGACAAGAACACTGGAGTGGGTTGCCATTTCCTTCTCCAATGCATGACAATGAAAAGTGAAAGTGAAGCCTCTCAGTCGTGTCCGACTCTTCGAGACCCCATGGATTGCAGCCTACAGGCTCCTCCTTCCATGGGGTTTTCCAGGCAAGAGTACTGGAGTGGGGTGCCATTGCCTTCTCCATCTCAGGTGAGCTACCTGGTAATTATTCCAATTCACCAGCACGAACATGGCAAGAGGGGAGCAGGTTTATCTGGGCAATTGATTGCAGGGCACATGGATCAGGCAAAAAGCCAATGGGCAGCAGGTGAGGTTGCTGCTCTGCTCTCCTTCCAGCAGAGTGTCCTTACTCAGCAGAGACCAGACCTGCCCCTCATCTTCCAGCCCAGCGTCTGGTGTGTTTTCACAGCACCTCAGCAGGACAACAAAAGACTGAGACTGCCAGCACCAAGGTAGTGTTTTCAAGTAGCTGTCATTATCATGACAGCTGTAAAACCAGTTAATATAACGTAGAACTGAAGGGAAAAGAGGAGGACTGCTATGGGACAAGTGTTGGGGAACGAGACTGACCCGATAGTTCTATATCTGCCAAGCCAGGAGCTTACAAGAACTCACTCATTTCCACCGAAGGGGCCCAACCAGCAGAGGCCTGGTGTCCTAACCAAGGGTCTTGCCACCAAAGGTGCAGGGTCTGGGAGAGGGGATCACCCTAGAGACTGTAGACATGTGACCCCAGGTACATGGTCTGGGAAGGAGGGTCACCCTGGAGACTGTGGACATAGGACCCCAGGTGCAAGGTCTGGAAGGGATCACCCTGGAGACTTTAGACATGTGACCCCAGGTGCAGGGTCTGGAGGGGTCACCCTGGAGACTGTAGTAGACATGTGACCCCAGGTATGGGGTCTGGGGGGGATCACCCTGGAGACTGTAGACATGTGACCCCAGGTACGGGGTCTGGGAAGGAGGGTCACCCTGGAGACTGTGGACATAGGACCCCAGCTGCAGGGTCTGGAAGGGATCACCCTGGAGACTGTGGGCATGTGACCCCAGGCGCAGGGTCTGAGGATTGTGTGGGTCTCATTCCATCCACACAAGTCAGGTCCTGTACCTGCAGACCCCACATGTGCTGTTTACATACGTGTGCCTTGTCCCCTCTGAGATTTCCAACTTCTGAATGGAGGGTGTTGCCCTGATTAACCTGCAGTCCTTTTTTTTTTTTTTTTTTATTTATTTATTTTTTAATTTTATTTTATTTTTAAACTTTACAATATTGTATTGGTTTTGCCAAATATAGAAATGAATCCACCACAGGTATACATGTGTTCCCCATCCTGAACCCTCCTCCCTCCTTCCTCCCCATACCATCCCTCTGGGTGGTCCCAGTGCACCAGCCCCAAGCATCCAGTATCGTGCATCGAACCTGGACTGGCGACTCGTTTCATATATGATATTATACGTATTTCAATGCCATTCTCCCAAATCATCCCACCCTCTCCCTCTCCCACAGAGTCCAAAAGACTCTTCTATACATCAGTGTCTCTTTGGCTGTCTCGTATACAGGGTTATTGTTACCATCTTTCTAAATTCCATATATATGCGTTGGTACACTGTATTGGTGTTTTTCTTTCTGGCTTACTTCACTCTGTATAATAGGCTCCAGTTTCATCCACCTCATTAGAACTGATTCAAATGGCTGAGTAATACTCCATTGTGTATATGTACCACAGCTTTCTTATCCATTCATCTGCTGGTGGACATCTAGGTTGCTTCCATGTCCTGGCTATTATAAACAGTGCTGCGATGAACATTGGGGTACACGTGTCTCTTTCAATTCTGGTTTCCTCAGTATGTATGCCCAGCAGTGGGATTGCTGGGTCATAAGGCAGTTCTATTTCTAGTTTTTTAAGGAATCTCCACACTGTTCTCCATAGTGGCTGTACTAGTTTGCATTCCCACCAACAGTGTAAGAGGGTTCCCTTTTCTCCACACCCTCTCCAGCATTTATTGCTTGTAGACTTTTGGATCGCAGCCATTCTGACTGGCGTGAAATGGTACCTCATAGTGGTTTTGATTTGCATTTCTCTGATAATGAGTGATGTTGAGCATCTTTACATGTGTTTGTTAGCCATCTGTATGTCTTCTTTGGAGAAATGTCTATTTAGTTCTTTGGCCCATTTTTTGATTGGGTCATTTAGTTTTCTGGAATTGAGCTGTAGGAGTTGCTTGTATATTTTTGAGTTGTTTGTCAGTTGCTTCATTTGCTATTATTTTCTCCCATTCTGAAAGCTGTCTTTTCACCTTGCTTATAGTTTCCTTTGTTGTGAAGAAGCTTTTAAGTTTAATTAGGTCCCATTTGTTTATTTTTGCTTTTATTTCCAATATTCTGGGAGGTGGGTCATAGAGGATCCTGCTGTGATGTATGTCGGAGAGTGTTTTGCCTATGTTCTCCTCTAGGAGTTTTATAGTTTCTGGTCTTACGTTTAGATCTTTAATCCATTTTGAGTTTATTTTTGTATATGGTGTTAGAAAGTGGTCTAGTTTCATTCTTTTACAAGTGGTTGACCAGTTTTCCCAGCACCACTTGTTAAAGAGATTGTCTTTAATCCATTGTATATTCTTGCCTCCTTTGTCAAAGATAAGGTGTCCATATGTGTGTGGATTTATCTCTGGGCTTTCTATTTTGTTCCATTGATCAATATTTCTGTCTTTGTGCCAGTACCATACTGTCTTGATGACTGTGGCTTTGTAGTAGAGCCTGAAGTCAGGTAGGTTGATTCCTCCAGTTCCATTCTTCTTTTTCAAGATAGCTTTGGCTATTCGAGGTTTTTTGTATTTCCATACAAATTGTGAAATTATTTGTTCTAGCTCTGTGACGAATACCGTTGGTAGCTTGATAGGGATTGCATTGAATCTATAAATTGCTTTGGGTAGTATATTCATTTTCACTATATTGATTCTTCCAATCCATGAACATAGTATATTTCTCCATCTATTACTATCCGCTTTGATTTCTTTCACCAATGTTTTATAGTTTTCTATATAAAGGTCTTTAGTTTCTTTAGGTAGATATATTCCTAAGTATTTTATTCTTTCTGTTGCAATGGTGAATGGAATTGTTTCCTTAATTTCTCTGTTTTCTCATTATTAGTGTATAGGAATGCAAGGGATTTCTGTGTGTTGATTTTATATCCTGCAACTTTACTATAATCATTGATTAGTTCTAGTAATTTTCTGGTGGAGTCTTTAGGGTTTTCTATGTAGAGGATCATGTCATCTGCAAACAGTGAGAGTTTTACTTCTTCTTTCCCAATTTGGATTCCTTTTATTTCTTTTTCTGCTCTGATTGCTGTGGCCAAAACTTCCAAAACTATGTTGAATAGTAATGGTGAAAGTGGGCACCCTTGTCTTGTTCCTGACTTTAGAGGAAATGCTTTCAATTTTTCAGCATTGAGGATAATGTTTGCTGTGGGTTTGTCATATATAGCTTTTATTATGTTGAGGTATGTTCCTTCTATTCCTGCTTTCTGGAGAGTTTTTTTAATCATAAATAGATATTGAATTTTGTCAAAGGCTTTCTCTGCATCTATTGAGATAATCATATGGTTTTTATTTTTCAATTTGTTAATGTGGTGTATTACATTGATTGATTTGCGGATATTGAAGAATCCTTGCATCCCTGGAATAAAGCCCACTTGGTCATGGTGTATGATCTTTTTAATGTGTTGTTGGATTCTGATTGCTAAAATTTTGTTAAGGATTTTTGCATCTATGTTCATCAGTGATATTGGCCTGTAATTTTCTTTTTTTGTGGGATCTTTGTCAGGTTTTGGTATTAGGGTGATGGTGGCCTCATAGAATGAGTTTGGAAGTTTACCTTCCTCTGCAATTTTCTGGGAGAGTTTGAGCAGGATAGGTGTTAGCTCTTCTCTAAATTTTTGGTAGAATTCAGCTGTGAAGCCATCTGGACCTGGGCTTTTGTTTGCTGGAAGATTTTTGATTACAGTTTCAATTTCCGTGCTTGTGATGGGTCTGTTAAGATTTTCTATTTTTTTCAGGTGCAGTTTTGGAAAGTTGTACTTTTCTAAGAATTTGTCCATTTCTTCCACATTGTCCATTTTATTGGCATATAATTGTTGATAGTAGTCTCTTATGATCCTTTGTATTTCTGTGTTGTCTGTTGTGATCTCTCCATTTTCATTTCTAATTTTATTGATTTGATTTTTCTCCCTTTGTTTCTTGATGAGTCTGGCTAATGGTTTGTCAATTTTATTTATCCTTTCAAAGAACCAGCTTTTGGCTTTGTTGATTTTTGCTATGGTCTCTTTTGTTTCTTTTGCATTTATTTCTGCCCTTATTTTTAAGATTTCTTTCCTTCTACTAACCCTGGGGTTCTTCATTTCTTCCTTTTCTAGTTGCTTTAGGTGTAGAGTTAGGTTATTTATTTGACTTTTTTCTTGTTTCTTGAGGTGTGCCTGTATTGCTATGAACTTTCCCCTTAGGACTGCTTTTACAGTGTCCCACAGGTTTTGGGTTGTTGTGTTTTCATTTTCATTCATTTCTATGCAAATTTTGATTTCTTTTTTGATTTCTTCTGTGATTTTTTGGTTATTCAGCAGCATGTTGTTCAGCCTCCATATGTTGGAATTTTAATAGTTTTGCTCCTGTAATTGAGATCTAATCTTACTGCATTGTGGTCAGAAAAGATGCTTGGAATGATTTAAATTTTTTTGAATTTACCAAGACTAGATTTATGGCCCAGGATGTGATCTATCCTGGAGAAGGTTCCATATGCGCTTGAGAAAAAGGTAAAATTCATTGTTTTGGGATGAAATGTCCTATAGATATCAATTAGGTCTAACTGGTCTATTGTATCATTTAAAGTTTGTGTTTCCTTGTTAATTTTCTGTTTAGTTGATCTATCCATAGGTGTGAGTGGGGTATTAAAGTCTCCCACTATTATTGTGTTATTGTTAATTTCTCCTTTCATACTTGTTAGCATTTGTCTTACATATTGCAGTGCTCCCGTGTTGGGTGCATATATATTTATAATTGTTATATCTTCTTCTTGGATTGATCCTTTGATCATTATGTAGTGACCATCTTTGTCTCTTTTCACAGCCTTTGTTTTAAAGTCTATTTTATCTGATATGAGTATTGCTACTCCTGCTTTCTTTTGGTCCCTATTTGCATGGAAAATCTTTTTCCAGCCCTTCACTTTCAGTCTGTATGTGTCCCCTGTTTTGAGGTGGGTCTCTTGTAGACAGCATATGTAGGGGTCTTGTTTTTGTATCCATTCAGCCAGTCTTTGTCTTTTGGTTGGGGCATTCAACCCATTTACGTTTAAGGTAATTATTGATAAGTATGATCCCATTGCCATTTACTTTATTGTTTTGGGTTCGAATTTATACACCGTTTTTGTGTTTCCTGTCTAGAGAATATCCTTTAGTATTTGTTGGAGAGCTGGTTTGGTGGTGCTGAATTCTCTCAGCTTTTGCTTGTCTGTAAAACTTTTGATTTCTCCTTCATATTTGAATGAGATCCTTGCTGGGTACAATAATCTGGGCTGTAGGTTATTTTCTTTCATCACTTTAAGTATGTCTTGCCATTCCCTCCTGGCTTAGAGTTTCTATTGAAAGATCAGCTGTTATCCTTATGGGAATTCCCTTGTGTGTTATTTGTTGTTTTTCCCTTGCTGCTTTTAATATTTGTTCTTTGTGTTTGATCTTTGTTAATTTGATTAATATGTGTCGGGGTGTTTCACCTTGGGTTTATCCTGTTTGGGACCCTCTGGGTTTCTTGGACTTGAGTGATTATTTCCTTCCCCATTTTAGGGAAGTTTTCAACTATTATCTCCTCAAGTATTTTCTCATGGTCTTTCTTTTTGTCTTCTTCTTCTGGGACCCCTATGATTCGAATGTTGTAGTGTTTAATATTGTCCTGGAGGTCTCTGAGATTGTTCTCATTTCTTTTAATTCGTTTTTCTTTTTTCCTCTCTGATTCATTTATTTCTACCGTTCTATCTTCTAATTCACTAATCCTATCTTCTGCCTCTGTTATTCTACTATTTGTTTCTTCCAGAGTGTTTTTTATTTCATTTATTGCATTATTCATTATATATTGACTCTTTTTTATTTCTTCTAGGTCCTTGTTAAACCTTTCTTGCATCTTCTCAATCCTTGTCTACAGGCTATATATCTGTGATTCCATTTTGATTTCAAGATTTTGGATCAATTTCACTATCATTATTCGGAATTCTTTATCAGGCAGATTCCCTATCTCTTCCTCTTCTGTTTGGTTTGGTGGGCTTTTATCCTGTTCCTTTATCTGCTGGGTATTCCTCTGTCTCTTCATCTTGTTTAAATTGCTGAGTTTGGGGTGTCCTTTTTGTATTCTGGCAGTTTGTGGAGTTCTCTTTATTGTGGCGTTTCCTCACTGTGTGTGGGTTTGTACAGGTGGCTTGTCAAGGTTTCTTGGTTAGGGAAGCTTGTGTCGGTGTTCTGGTGAGTGGAGCTGGATTTCTTCTCTTTGGAGTGCAATGAAGTGTCCAGTAATGAGTTATGAGATGTCTATGGTTTGGGGGTGACTTTGGGCAGCCTATATCTTGGAGCTCAGGGCTGTGTTCCTGTATTGCTGGAGAATTTGCTTGGTATGTCTTGCCCTGGAACTTGTTGGCCCTTGTGTGGTGCTTGGTTTCAGTGTATGTATGGAGGCATTTGATGAGCTCCTGTCAATTAATGATCCCTGGAGTCAGGAGTTCCCTGGAGTCAGGGTTTGGACTTAAGCCTCCTGCTTCCAGTTATCGGTCTTATTTTTACACTAGTTTCAAAACTTCTCCTTCTATACAGCACCATTGATAAAACATCTACATTAAAGATGAAAAGTTTCTCCACCGTGAGGGTCACCCAGAGAGGTTCACAGTGTTACATGGAGAAGAGAAGAGGGAGGAGGGAGTTAGAGGTGACCTGAATGAGATGAGGTGGAATCAATAGAGGAGAGAGTGGGCTAGCCAGTAATCACTTCCTTATGTGCACTCCACAACTGGACTGCTCAGAGATGTTCACAGAGTTATACAGAGAAGAGAAGAAGGAGGAAGGAGACAGAGGTGGCCAGGAGGATAAAATGGGGAAATGAAAAGGAGGGAGACAGATCCAGCCAGTAATCAGTTCCCTAAGTGTTCTCCACCGTCTGGAACACACAGAAATTCACAGAGTTGGGTAGAGTAGAGAGGGGTTAGGGAGGAGACACAGGCGACCCGGTGGAGAAAAAGGAGAGTCCAAAGGGAGAGAGAGCAGTCAAGCCAGTAATCTCGTTCCCTAGTGAAAAATGGGTACTGAAGATTGGGTTCTTAAAGGTACAAAATTGGTAACAAATACATAAAAGCAAAAATTAAAAATCTAGAGTAGAGTTTGGGATTTCAAAAATACAGTGTTAAAGAAAAGAAGGAAAAGAAAGAGAGAAAACAAACAAACAAAAACAAAGTCACAAAAATTATAAAGAAAATATAGGTAAAAGGTTGATAACAAATACCAAAAAGCAAAAGTTAAACATCTAGAGTAGAGTTTGGAATTTCAAAAATACAATGTTAAAAAAAAGAAGAAGAAAAAGAAAGAGAGAAAAACAAACAAAAACAAACAAAGTCACAAAAATTATAAAGAAAATATAGGTACAAAATTGATAACAAATACCAAAAAGCATAAATTAAAAATCTAGAGTAGAGATTGGAATTTCAAAAATACAATGTTAAAGAAAAGAAGGGGAAAAAATTATAAAATATATATATATATGAAGTTTGCTTTAAAAAAAATAGGGTCTTTTTTTTTTTTTGCAAAGTAATAGTAGGTTATAAAAGTGAAAATTAAAGGAATAATAGAGGACTTAAAATTTTTTTTTTAATTAAAAAAAAAGAAAGAATGAATGATCGTATAAATAGTAAAAATATATCTAGGACTTTCTCTGGTTTTGTTGTGAGTATTGTGGGGTCAGTTCATTTTTGGCTAGTTCCTTGGTCCAACTTATATTTCTCAAGATCTATAGGCCCCTTGCTATGTAGTCAGTACTAACCACAGGGTTTAATCGATTGCCTGTAGCTTCCAAGGCGGTTCCCTCTGTTATAGCTTCTTCCATTTGCTGGTCTCTTCAGTGTCTGGTTTCCGCCCTGACACAAAGGGGACAGTGGTGGACACTTTGTTTTTTTTAGGCTCACTTGTTCAGTCGCGCTTTGGGGAGGGATGGACGCTGCAAACAAATAACACTGGTGTGTGCTCGCAGTGCCTCAGCCACACTGGGCCTGTCTCCGCTCATGGCGCGTGTAGCCTCCCTGCCCACACTGCTCAGGCTCTAGGTTGCTCCGCCAGGAACCATCCGAGGCCGGCCCTGGGCTGCTTGCACCTCCCAGGTCCAAGCCGCTCAGGTTCAGGCACTCGGGTAGTCCTCAGAGGCGCAGACTCGGTTGGGCCTGCGTTTTGTGCCCTTCCCAGGTCCAAGCAGCTCAGGTGATGAGGTGTTTGGCCAGCAGGATTGCTGCGACTTATCGCCTCCCCACCCTCGGTTATCTAGGTATACATCCAGCGCCCTTTCTCAGGCGGATGTTGACGGTCCAGACCCCCAAGAAGTTTTAGTTAGCAAAGAAGTCTGCTTACAGTTTTATAGATAATGTCTCTCTGGGGCTGCGATTGCCCCCTTCCGGCTCTGGCTGCGTGTCACCGGAGGGGGAAGGTCTGCAGCCGGCTATCTCTGTTCAGTCCTTTGTTCCGTGCACAGGCCTGGCGGTGTCTTAGGTTAGGGCTGGCTTTTCACGTGGTAGATATCCCACAGTCTGGTTTGCTAACCCAAATTATTTCGCTCAGATAGTGCTCGGGGTATTCAGGCCAGATCCTTACTCTAAGCGATGCAGCCTGCGCCGTGCCTCCCTGCCCAGCCCCCGCTTGCTAGTGATGTGTGCAGGCGTCTGCGCTGCTTCTCCACTGGGGGAGTTACCGTAGGGCTCGTAATCTGCAGGTTTTAATTGTTTATTTATTTTTCCTCCCTGTTATGTTGCCCTCTGTGCTTCCAAGGCTCAGCACAGATTCGGCAGTGAGAAGGTTTCCTGGTGTTTGGAAACCTCTCTTTTTAAGACTCCCTTCCCGGGACAGAACTCCGTCCCTCCCTCTTTTGTCTCTTTTTTTGTCTTCATATTTTTTCCTACCTCCTTTCGAAGACTTGGGTTGCTTTTCTGGGTGCCTGATGTCCTCTGCCGGCATTCAGAAGTTGTTTTGTGAAATTTACTCGGCGTTTAAATGTTCTTTTGATGAATTTGTGGGGGAGAAAGTGTTCTCCCCGTCCTACTCCTCCGCCATCTTAGCTCCTCCCTCTGCAGTCCTTTTTTTTCTCTTCATATTGTCACAATCACATGAGGTCAGGCACCTTTGAGTGAGTTGCCACTCTGCATTCTGCTGAGTGAAAGAGAAGCTTTGGTGGGGTCATGTATTGATATCATAGCATATCATGTATCTAATTCATAGGGTCACCACTGTCGGGTTTCCTCTAGACTGAGTTCATGTAATTTAATTTGTAATTTATTGTTATTTTATATTGGGGCAGAGTTTATTTCCAATGTTTTGTTTGTTTGAGGTGTACATGTGTTACAGAAATCAGTACTCGAGAAACCAAGCACCACACTTGGAGAGTTGGAAAACTCAGGTTTATTATGCCAGTGGGCCCAGAGGAGTTAACACTCCAAGCTCTGAGCCCTGAACAAAGGGGTTGCAGAGTTTTTATACACGGACAGGCATGATTAAGCAGGTTTGCAGGGGCTGGGCAATTGCAAAGAGCAGGACAAGGGTGAGTGAGATAAACTCCAGTTCCTAGTATTGTGAGTCCCCACTTTCTGAGACTATGCGACCTACGTGATCCAGACTTTGCAAGGAGCAAGCTGAGTTACAGGGTCAGAACGAGCAGGAGGCTATGTAAAATTTTAACTTTTCCTCTTCATTCCCCGCTCTTGATGCTTCTATCACTTACTGTAGAAAGCATCATCTCATGTTTGGATAGGACATTCAGAGCCCCATCGTTTACGGGCTATATTGAGCTATTACCATTTGTAACTTTGTGGAATCAATTCAAGAGGTTATGAAGTGGGTAACAGCACTGAGAATACGAAGGCCAAACAAGAATGCCCCAAAGAACATGAAGAGAGGACCTGTTAAAGGGAGAAGCCACGATGCCAGCTCCAGATATTGTTCTAATTACCCCAGGAATTTGCTATTTCCTCTCTCCTTTTTATGATTTGTTTCCTTAGCTGTTGGGCCCCGTCCTTGACTATTACTGATTGGTTTACATAAAAGCTGCATTCTTTGTTCAAGAAGAGGCAGAGTCCTCCCTTTTCAGCTGTCAGTAAGTCTAGCCCTCTCCTATTCTGTAAACGGAGAAGGAAATGGCAACCCACTCCAGTGTTCTTCCCTGGAGAATCCCAGGGATGGCAGAGCCTGGTGGGCTGTCGTCTATGGGGTCACACAGAGTCGGACACAACTGAAGCGACTTAGCAGCAGCAGCATTCTGTAAAACCACCTCAGCCAGGGAATCTAGTTGGTCCTGTAAGGCCACTTAAGATTTGGCTACTCTCTCAATGTCCAGACCAACTAGTAAAGGTATAAGCTGGATGGCTCTTTTTGACTGCGTATGTCCTGCCAGAGGTACGGTGAGAGTCTGGTTGTTAGGGACAGTGCTAATCTGGGGAGTGAGGAAAGCTAAGGTGCAGATACCCATTCAATTGACTGGTAGATGTAAGCAAGCATCTGGCCCACAAAGAAAAGGCCTTGACGGGGGTGGCACCGTCTTGTGTTTGTCAGAGGATGAGTGGGCCACTCACCTTTTAAAGTTTGAATACATTTGTCCCTGGCTAAATTGCCTATAGGCTCAGTTCCTCCATCATTTGTAAAGCATTCTGGAGCCTTTTGAGTTAACTCAATTGTCCTAAAGACTGGCCCTTGTAAGGGAGAGTCTATAGGAGTTCCCATGGCTGTTGCATTATTTGATGGTACTGGTGTAGCTAAGTACCGTGGAGCTCCTAAGGATGAGCAGAGCCAGCAGTTCCTGGCCAGCACGGCTGGTGTTGTTGAGAAGGCGATGAGCTGTGTTGAGAACCTGGTCCTGATGGGGGTCTAAGGGGGGGTTAACTCTGTAGCCTGGGTCTTACTGCCAACAGGCAGAGCTTGAGTTTTTAGGGCAAAGTTGGTCCATGATTTTGCTTGTCTGCATTATTGTCCCTGTCCAGTAGGTCTTTCCATTTATTTGGCAGACAGACACCTGCTCTGGGTGGTAGCATGTGCATGGCATTTGGGGGTAGACAGAGGCACAGGGGCATGATGGCAATGCCATGGCGTTGGGATACGGCCTGGGGTTTGGATCCTCTGATGGGGGAAAGGTAGCAGCAGCAGGGGGCATGACTGGAAAACATTTTGGCCCCCAGGCCCCTGGATATACATCGCATGGTTATGAAGGCAGTGGGTGATCAGCCTATAGGATTGGCTATCTATACATTGTTCTAGCTGATGGTTGAGTAAGTGATTTTCCAAGGGTTGACTGTAACGTTGACAGGTGCATGATGGATAAGGAACGGCACCATCTGTTAGAGCAAGGGGCACCAAAAGCCTGCAAAGCAGCCTGCACGTAACAGATAACTGAGCTCTAGCAAAAGCTTTTCTCCCCGTCTTTGGGTTGTCACGGTTATAGCAACTGAGCCTATCGTGAAGGTTATATTGTGAGCGATTTAGTTAGCAGGGAGAATCGATCATGAGACGTCTGATAAGAATGAGGCTTCCCACTACAGTGAGATAACAGACAGCTAACCACAGCTTCCAGAAAAACATCTGTTTCTGCTTTATTGACTATGCCAAAGCCTTTGACTGTGTGGATCACAATAAACTGTGGAAAATTCTGAAAGAGATGGGAATACCAGACCACCTGACCTGCCTCTTGAGAAATCTATATGCAGGTCAGGAAGCAACAGTTAGAACTGGACATGGGACAACAGACTGGTTCCAAATAGGAAAAGGAGTACGTCAAGGCTGTATATTGTCACCCTGCTTATTTAACTTCTATGCAGAGTACATCATGAGAAACACTGGGCTGGAAGAAGCACAAGCTGGAATCAAGATTGCTGGGAGAAATATCAATAATCTCAGATACGCAGGTGACACCACCCTTATGGTAGAAAGTGAAGAGGAACTCAAAAGCCTCTTGATGAAAGTGAAAGTGGAGAGTGAAAAGTTGGCTTAAAGGTCAACATTCAGAAAACGAAGATCATGGCATCTGGTCCCATCACTACATGGCAAATAGATGGGGAAACAGTGGAAAGAGTGTCAGACTTTATTTTGGGGGGCTCCAAAATCACTGCACATGGTGATTGCAACCATGAACTTAAAAGACGCTTACTCCTTGGAAGGAAAGTTATGACCAACCTAGACAGCATATTGAAAAGCAGAGACATTACTTTGACAACAAAGGTCCATCTAGTCAAGGCTATGGTTTTTCCAGTGCTCATGTATGGATGTGAGAGTTGGACTGTGAAGAAAGCTGAGTGCCAAAGAATTGATGCTTTTGAACTGTGGTGTTGGAGAAGACTCTTGAGAGTCCCTTGGACTGCAAGGAGATTCAACCAGTCCATTCTGAAGGAGATCAGCCCTGGGATTTCTTTGGAAGGAATGATGCTAAAGCTGACACTCCAGTACTTTGGCCACCTCATGCGAAGAGTTGACTCATTGGAAAAGACTCTAATGCTGGGAGGGATTGGCGGCAGGAGGAGAAGGGGACGACAGAGGATGAGATGGCTGGATGGCATCAGTGACTCGATGGACATGAGTCTGAGTGAACTCCGGGAGTTGGTGATGGACAGGGAGGCCTGGCATGCTGCGATTCATGGGGTCGCAAAGAGTTGGACACGACTGAGCAACTGAACTTAACTGATACTGTTTTCTATATTGCCTGTTTCAAAAGTGTTGTCCCAAGCCTATTATACAAAATGGAGTAAGTCAGAAGGAGAAACCACCAATGCAGTATATTAATGCGTATATATGGAATTTAGAAAGATGGTAACGATGACCCTATATGCAAGGCAGCAAAAGAGACACAGATATAAAAACAGACTTTTGACTGTGGTAGAAGGCAAGGGTGGGATGATTTGAGGCAATAGAATTGAAACATGTATATTACCATATGTAAAATAGATGACTGAGGCATGGTCAGTGCGTGACGCAGGGCACTCAGAGCTGGTGCTCTGGGACAACCCAGAGAGATGGGGTGGGGAGAGAGGTGGGAGGGGGCTTCAGGATGGGGGGGCACATGTGTAGCCGTGGCTGATTCATGTCAATGTATGACAAAAACCATCACAATATTGTAAAGTAATTATACTCCAATTAAAATCAATTAATTTTTAAAAATTAAAAAAAAAGTGTTGTCTCTTACATTACCAAGTGTGTGACAAAATGGTTATGTAATTTCCCCAAACTATGGTCAGATTCATTACCTTGAAGGAGCTCTGCCATCTACCTCTACAAAGATTAAATCATGGCCACTGAAGCCATTGACCTTCAACACCCCCTGAAAGGAGTTCAGGATAGAAATTAGGAATGAGGCACTCTGTGCTCTGTAAAAAAAAAAAAAAAAACTGCAGAAGAGACATTCAGATAGACACTTTGGGGAGGAGATTTTATGACCCCCGATTCTTATATCTTCTCTAACCTAGAGAAACACTAACATTGCTGACAGTGACAGCCACTTTGGCTATTAAGAGAAAAATTTACAATTAAAGTCAAAATAGAGTAGCTATGGAAATAACCAGGTGACACTATGGTGTCATTTCAGACAGGTCCTTGTATTGTTGAGAGCTTGAGTTTTCTGAGCTGTGTCAGACTTAGGATGCCGTCAGCCATTCTGAAAACCAAGCCTGCTAGCAGCAGGTGACTACAATCTTATTTTTAAAGGTCTCTTCTTGTAACTATTATACATTTAAGTGAGGAAATTGCTCTGCATCATATGTTGACAAGAAAAAAAAAATGTGTAGTGACCAATATCCACATTAAAGGTTAAGACCTACATAGATAAACCTAGACAACTGGCTACCTGACTACAGGTCCCTTCAAAGTGTTAAGTATAAACTAGGATTCAGGCTTAATTTTTCCTAATTTGTCTATTAATGTTCAGGTTGTCATTCGTCCAACTATTTCTGAGTCCTAATGGCTCCATCCCTTTGAACAGGATGACCCAAGCACTGACCCTATCTGAACCACAATCAAAATCACCATCAAATGTAATGTGGTTCTTACTCCTTCTTTGACTCCTAGTTACAATAACTCTTTTACTGATCTATGGCCTCTGGTTTCTTAAACTACCTGTTAAGACTTAACTCTTCCAGATAACAACAGATTTACATCAAGATAATAATGATGCAGAGAGAAAACCCACACCCTCAAAGAGATTACAGCCACTCCTCTGAACAGATTCTGTGGGAATAACCACAAAAGTCACTCAGGGGTCCCTTAATAAAACAGGGCCAGAGCTCTGTGACCTCGATTAGATAGGGTCTATGAGTCCCATGTTGTTGGGGTCCTTTAATGGACTGGAACCTGGTGGTCCGGAGTTGACGATAAGAAAGTAAAAGAGAGAGAGAGGCTGATATTCCCTGGTTTACACAGAAAACCAATAAAGCCCTTGACACAGAGCTTGCGTTGCTCACGAAGGCACTGGGCACCCTCTCGAGGTGGTGAAGGCACAGGGCACCTTCTCGAGAGGGTCTCAGAAGCCCGGGCAGAAGAGTGAGCATGACGGGTTTCTACGCTCCAGAGAATTAGCTGGGGAGAGAGAGAAAGAAAGACACAGGGACACAAGCTCTGATGAAGCAAGGGTGGGTATATATACTGTCTTACAAGGTAGCTATTTTCAGCAAAGATAAAGATCAAAAGTCCAGACTTACAAATTATCAAGGAAACATAAGGCAATCCATATCAAAGAAAGAGGGTTGTAAATAATCACTTTTACCGTATGGTTCATAAAAAGGAAGAGGGTCATAAATAGTTACTTATCACCATATGGAAAAACTAACAGAGGAAATGCATGCATTCCTCAGCCCTGGGAGCGGTTTGCCACTCCTCTTAATTCCTGAATATTCAGGAATTAATAAGGAACAGAGGATTCATGACAGATCCAAAACAGCACACAGGAAGCCTCCTGTTAAATGCTTTCTGGCACCATGTCAGCATTAAAGTTACAAAAGATTGACTTTCTATCCCTCATCAACCCAAAAAAGATTTCTTGGGGTTCACATCTCTCAAGGAAAATTTGAAGTAGGAGACAGCTGGGCCCCTGGGCTGAACAGCTGATGGTTATCAAACAGAGCAAAACTGAGGTTTGTCCTCAACCAGACAAGAACAAGAATGACACCTATTTCCCTTTCTCCATTGATAACAGAGGAAATAAAATGACAGGGAGTTTGTTGCAGTGAAAAGGAAAAAAAAGAGGAGTGAGATTTTTTCTTTTCTTTCCTGAGAACAAAGAAGATGAAGAGAACAGTGAGCAGGCCTGAGCATTCCTAGTTGTTTTAGTTTTTTTTTCTTTTTTCTTTGTTACATTAGCTGCTCCTAACTCCATGCGTCTGTAACTTAGTTTGCTTTTCTGCCCCCTAACTCTGCAGGAGCTACACTCACACCTATGGTCCTTTGCTTACCCTTACAACACCCTCCTCCTTGCAGTTCACATCAGAAGGAGGCTGCAGAGCCACCGGCCTGCCAGACTCAATCACTGGGTTACTGATGCCAGCCTATGACTGTTTTTGAGAAGATTCTAACATATTTGTTAGAGGATGTGTTAGAATGCAGGAGGGGGGCACAGTTCTTGGGGCACGAGCCCCCTGTGTTCTCCTCTCCACTGGCTGAGTATTAAAACCACCTTTCTATTTCCTCCAAGTTCTGTCTCCATATTTTTTTATTCAGCTGCAGTGGACAGAGAAAGCCAAGATTTCTCCTAAGTACATTGCAAACAACCATGCAGGAGGGTTCCTTTCTCTCCACGCCCTCTCTAGCATTTGTTCTTTAAGATGTTTCAGTTCAGTTCAGTTCAGTCGCTCAGTCCTGTCCGACTCTTTGTGACCCCATGAATCGCAGCACTCCAGGCCTCCCTGTCCATCACCAACTCCCGGAGTTCACTCAGACTCATGTCCATCGAGTCAGTGATGCCATCCAGCCATCTCATCCTCTGTCATTCCCTTCTCCTCCTGCCCCCAATCCCTCCCAGCATCAGAGTCTTTTCCAATGAGTCACCTCTTCACATGAAGTGGCCAAAGTACTGGAGTTTCAGCTTTAGCATCATTCCTTCCAAAGAAATCCCAGGGCTGATCTCCTTCAGAATGGACTGGTTGGATCTCCTTGCAGTCCAAGGGACTCTCAAGAGTCTTCTCCAACACCACAGTTCAAAAGCATCAATTCTTCAGCACTCAGCTTTCTTCACAGTCCAACTCTCACATCCATACATGACCACAGGAAAAACCATAGCCTTGACTAGACGAACCTTTGTTGGCAAAGTAATGTCTTTGCTTTTGAATATGCTATCTAGGTTGGTCATAACTTTCCTTCCAAGGAGTAAGCGTCTTCTAATTTCATGGCTGCAGTCACCATCTGTAGTGATTTTGGAGCCCAGAAAAATAAAGTCTGACACTGTTTCCACTGTTTCCCCATCTATTTCCCATGAAGTGGTGGGACCGGATGCCATGATCTTCATTTTCTGAATGTTGAGCTTTAAGCCAACTTTTTCACTCTCCACTTTCACTTTCATCAAGAGGCTTTTGAGTTCCTCTTCACTTTCTGCCATAAGGGTGGTGTCATCTGCATATCTGAGGTTATTGATATTCCTTATTTACCACTAAATTCTCCTTTGGTTTTTTATTGTCTAAACACTTCTGTATAAGTTATGTTCCTGAGGTACAAAATGTAGCCTACGTCTTCCCTTCCCATGGGCTATGCCTTGACCAAACATCTGACAGTTATGGTAATTATGCTTTCTGCTGTTCCTCCCCCGGGTTCCCTGAGGATGGGGTTTACCAGAGCCTGTCAATGATCAAACAGGCTTCTCTAGAGGAACATGAATCACTGCCAAGTTCTCTGACTTTTAGGCTGATGCTCGTCCTATTCTGGTGAATAATTTTGTTGTTATAATTATGTGGATGTAGGGCTGAGCATAGAGGGATATCTAATCCCAGTGTGGGTCTTCGTTGTGGTGTCATCAGAAGTGTTAAAGTCAGCTTCATGGCTTATTTATATTTTTTTATTATTTTATTTTTTAATTTGAAAACTTGTCTTCCACTTTTACTGATATGTAATTGACATATAGAGACTGTATAATTTTAAAATATACACTGTAATAAGTTGACTTATATACATGATGAAGTGATTATCACAAAAAAATTATTGAACATCCAGTCTTATGTTAAAAACAACATTAAATAAATATAAAAAATATTTTTTCTTTGTGTTGAGAACTCAAGATTCTCTTAACTTTCATAGGTAACATACACAGTGTTAATTTTATTTCGTGGTTTATTTTCTTTTAGCTATGGATTTTTACAGCTTCACTAGGACTTAACTTTATTTTGAGGTAATCCTTAACATGCTTTACACTGGATTTCTACTGATATGAGTTAATCTTAGGGCCAAAGTAGCTGACATGTGCCAACCCTAATTAGTTAACATAACTCACTCAGACTTCCTCTCGTGTGTGCTTGGTCTCAGTCGTGTCCGACTCTTTGCAACCCCATGGACTGTGGCCCGCCAGGCTCCTCTGTCCATGGGATTCTCCAGGCCAGAACACTAGAGTAGGCTCCCATTTCCTCCTCCAGGGGATCTTCCCAACCCAGGGATGGGCCCTGCGTCTTCCTTGTCTCCTGCCTTGCAGGGGGTTCTCTACCTGCTGAGCCTCCTCTATGGCTTACCTTTCATCCCTGCCGTTTCCCATGGGGCAGGGTTACTCAGCCATCGTCTTTGTGTACCTGGTGTCTGCTCCTTTTAATCTTCTGTGTTTAGAGACCTCACCAGATGCAGATAATTACATGTGTAACTGTATCAATATTAGACATTAGTAGACTGGAACTTGTGTGTTTATGGGGTTATTAAATCCATCCAGGTGTTTATAGGGCTTCACTTTAATTGTTAAGCTACATCACCAAGTTGAGTAGGATTTTGTAAGTATAAGTTTTATCATTTAGGTGATATATTGATATTCAGTATAGTAGTTTGGGTTGGGTTAAAATTAGAATTGAAATATTTAACATTTTTTCTTTTGAAGATCATTAAAATGTACTTTATTGGTTATTTTGTTTGAGGTACATGGCAGATCCAGAGGGATATATATATATATTTTTTTACATCCATTATCTCTTTTATTGGGGTATAGTTGCTTTACAATGTTGTGCTGGTTTCTGCTGTACAATGAAGTGAACCAGCTGAGGTGTACATATATCCTCTCCCACCTGAGCCTCCCTCCTCCCCATCCCACCCCTCTAGGCCATCACAGAGCACAGAGCTGAGCTCCCTGTGCAGGACAGCAGCTTCCCGCATGGTGGTGAGTATACATCAATGCTACTCTCTCTGTTTGTGCCGCCTCCTCCTTCCCAGACTGTGTCCCCAAGTCTGTTCCCTAAGTCCCTGTCTCCAGTGCTGCCCTGCAAATAGGCTCATCAGGACCTTGAGTCAACATTTTACAAGAAAAGGACATGGGGGTTTGTACAGGGTTTTATTAGCTGGAACACCATTAGCTCCTCCTGCTGTCTACTTCTTGCCCAGCAGCTGGTCTAGAGGGGAAGGGCATGTATTCAGCAGAATTAACTGGAAAATGGGACAGCAAGGAAGGCAAATTTGTGATAATTTAAAGCAACTCTGTATGGTGGCTTTTGTTAAAAAAAAAAAATCCCAGTTCCAGGAGCCTCTCCAGGAACCAAGCCGGCAGCTGACACAGAGCATCTGTATTAAACCCAGCCACGCCACTCTTGGCAAGTCACCACACAGTCATTTACATGGAGTTTGTCAATTTATTGGGTTTCTCTGGTGGCTCAGCTGTTAAAGAATCTGCCTGCAGTGCAGGAGACCTGGGTTCGATCCCTGGGTTAGGAAGATCCCCTGGAGAAGGGAACGGCTACCCACTCCAGTATTCTGGCCTGGAGAATTCCGTGGACTGTATAGTCCATGGGGTTGCAAAGAATCGGACACGACTGAAAGACTTTTACTTTCATTTTGTCAATTTCTTACAACTGCTACACTCGACAACACTTCGATATACCATGTGTCTCTGCCATTTGCTATTGTAAAATCACGCAGACTCTATGGAAATACAGCTCAGTTCAAGTGTGGCTTTCCATTCAATTCAGTTTGGTTCAGACTCTCAGTCATGTCCGACTCTGCGTTTCCATTAAATAGCTTCAATTTACTCATCCGTACGATGAACTTTTAACCATGGTCAGAGTGGGCTTATCCAGGTCACAGGATAGTTTTAAAAATCAAATGAAGTAGTTCACTTTCAAGTAATGAATTTGTTTATTTATGTTTGGCTGTGCTGGGTCTTCATTGCTGCTCAGGCTCTTTAGCTGTGGCAAGTGGAGACCACTCTCTAGCTCTGGCGTGTGGACTTCTCACTGCAGTGGCTTCTCTTGTTGCAGAGCACAGGCTCTAGGGCGCAGGCTCAGTAGTTGTGGGGCACACGGTTAATTACTCCACGACATGTAGGATCTTCCTGGAGCAGGGATCAAACCCATGTCCCCTGCATTGGCAGGCAGACTCTTCACCACTGGACCACCAAGGAAACTCATGATGTAATTTATGCACAAGAGAATTTTATGGAAGCCATACATGCAAACAAGTCCAGTAGTTGGAATTCTTCAGAAGGAAGTAATGAGTGTATCATTTCAGGTTTATATTTAAAGCTTTGCTTGCATAATAGTTTAAAATCATTTCCTAAAAACACAGCAATGCACATGCCTCTAAGCGGGAAGCTGATGTAGTGGAATGCTGTGGAGAGAGAACAAGGAACTGTGTGTCTATCCACACACACACTAATCAGAAATGTCATTAGTGGCAGTTTTCTCTGGGTAGTGGAATCACAGAAAATGATTAAAACTGTTTGCTTTGCAGTAAGTAATGAATTTTCTCCCATATATGTAAAACTTTGATAACTTTTAAAAGAGATTACTTGGGGGGAAAAAAATCAATGCGTCCCTGTAAAACAGCATTTAGATAGCTCTCCCCAGAATTTTCATTCTACAGAATTCCACTATTCGAGGCTTGCAGTAGAACAGTAAGTGCAAGGCCATTCCCGAGTGCTATCAGAAAAGTCTGTTTAGCAAAATTACTGCCTTTGCAAGTAATCACACCAGCAAAAGAAAAGGATTTCTCTTCCATTTCCCATCATTATAAGTTCAAATTAAATTCTGTTTTCTCTTTGTTTCCTTATGCTCTTGTCTGTATTTTTTCTCTGTGGCTTAGAAGAGGATCATTTTGTGAGACTGTCTCTATGGAAACTCTAAGAAAATACAGAAAGAATTGGCCAAGTTGGAACGAACACAAACAGTGAAATCCATTTTGTAGTCCTTTTTGGACTGTGATTGGCCAGTGCATCTCTGTCTTTTCTGGTTCTGAGGCTGAAATGCTTCAGCTCTCATTTTGTACAGCCTCGGCCACCTCTGAGACACCGTGTCCCTCTGACCCGAGGAGGAAGGCTTTGCTCCCTACACAACAGCCCCAGCAGGACAGCTGTTCTCATTCCCGCTGTGTCTGGGGATCTGAGGTAAAGGAAAGGAGGCTTTGCTTGCTTTGTTTACTGCTTTTCTTTCTCCCTGATGAAAGCCAAGGCCCTGTAAATGTTATTGTATTCTATTTATTCTATAATCGTTACTTAACAAAAGGGTTTAGCCTTTCTTCTCTACTGAATCTCAAATGAGAGCCTTTAAAAATGTAACTTCTCTCTTCAGGTAATGCAACAGTAACACATATTCAGGATATGACGAACTCTTGGACAGACTCTTTTGCCTCCTGCTGGTTGTAGAAGCATTTTCCCTGCAAAAAGTCATCAAGATGCTTGAACAAGTGGTAGTCAGTTGGTGAGAGTGTGTGTGTGATATAGCATACACCTTGTCCAGATGGACTTATAATATCAAAAATCTCAATGAAATTATTTAATATGTACCATTTTTGAAAATATGAACTGTTGAAGACCACTGTTGAAGACCAGCTCAGTGGATGGACTGAGTAGAAGCTCCAAAACACTTTCCAAAGCCACCCCTTATAAGAAAAAATTGTCATGGTAAATGTTTGGTGGTCTGCTGCCCAAACTGATCCGCTACAGCTTTTTGAATCCCAGCAAAACTATTATATCTGAGGAGTATGCTCAGCAAATCAATGAGATGCACCGATAGCTCCAAAGCTTGCAGCCAGCATTGGTCCACAGAAAGGGTCCAAGTCTTCTCCATGACAATGCCCCACTGCACATCATACAACTAACATTTCAAAAGTTGAACAAACTGCTATGATGTTTTGCCTCATCTACCATATTCACCTGACCTCTCGCCAACCGACTACCACTTGTTCGAGCATCTTGATAACTTTTTACAGGGAAAACACTTCCACAACCAGCGGGATGCAAAAAAAGCTGTCCAAGAGTTCATCATATCCCAAAGCATGGATTTTTTTTTTTTTTTGCTACAGGAATAAACAAACTTATTTCTCATTGGCAAAAATGTGTTGATTCTAATGGTTCCTATTTTGATTAATAAAGATATGTTTGAGCCTAGTTATAATGATTTAAAACTCACAGTTCAAAACCACAGTTATGCTTGCCCCAAATTAATAGATGGACAATAGGCACATAATAAGATGCTCAGCATCACTAATTACTAGAAATGCAAATCAAAATCACAATGAAATACCACCTCACACCAGTCAGAGTGGCCATTGTCCAACCATTCTTGTAGACAGGACACAAGTCAGGGATCTTGATGTATCTTTGTACCTATTTGTATCTTTCATTCGTAAAAGTGGTGAATAGCAGAGAGGCAGAAAGTAGCATGATGTTTTGAAAGGTTCTTAATTCTCACCAAATGAGAATTTCTAGCAACATATTTATTTTAGATAAAATGGAAAGATGATATTAAATATAAAATTATGAAAAAGAAGGAACTGAAGAAGTTCTGATGCAAATGTTGTTGAACTCTTTTGTCAATCTCAGGGAGAGAGTATTAAATGTTTAATGGCATTTCAATGATGATAATCTTGGAATTAGATTTCTCCAACAGTGTTAATGCTGAGGGAGGCTATTTCATACATTTGTAAAATGTCATGTAGGTGGGATTTACATATATAGCAGCAGTTATACAGACATGCAGATAACTAACATTTGTTTGCTAATATGTATCACTGTAAATCTAAGATAGGGCGCAGAACAATAGATTAAAACATTTGTCCAGCCAATGAAACAGCAAATTAGCTAGTTGCCATGGGATTTTTAATTGGAAAATTGCTGACTAGATCCAGGCATGGTATGGTATTTTAAATTAGTGTCTTCCTTTATCAGATAATTGCAATAATTTGAGGACGTGAGAAAGAAGCAGCACATCTTTTGTCTGCCATAGTTCGTGACTGCATGAAAAGAACGTTGGTTATTCTACATCCGAAAGAGTGGAAGGCTCTTAGTCCTCAGGGCAATGAGCAGGATGCTGTAACTCTGTTCCTTTGGGCACGTGGAGCTTTAGAACTTCCTGTAAACCCAAGTTCAATGCTGTTACTTTGCTTAAATCTCACGTCTCTGAGTAAGTTAGTTCTCATGTTACCATCAAGGAGCATGGGTAAGCAAGTTTCATCTAGAGAACTAGAGTGCATGCCCACAGAATTTCATGCAGAAATAAAATAATCCCTCAGATCCAGCAGACTGGCTTTTACATGGAAGTTCCTGAGCATGAATGTGTGTGATTTAATCTGCTTCTCAAACCCAGGGCACCTGAACATTTGCCCGAGATCCTGAAGGAAAAGAGAGATCATGAAAGGACAAAGCAAGCTTCATCACCAGCTCCTTTATGATGGTCTCTGGTGGTAGACATGACAACATGGAGAATGTGCCTACATCAGACGGTCCCCAGAGCCCAGAACCCCAGCAGGAGGACCACAACCACAGCCAGGGGCCACCCAACCTGGAGTGCCAGACTTCAGTCCCCACCACGTCTCCCAGCATGCAACAAACGATTAAACTGTTGAATGGCTGAGAGAGTGTCACTCTCATGACAATGAGAGATGATCTGGAGCAAAGAGCTTGGAAGGAGGAAACCGTGCTTGTCTGATCACCTCTTAGGGCTCATCCATGTAAAATGTGAGAGTCAGTGGCCTTATTCTGCACAACACACCACACACACACATACACAACACACAACATATGCACACAACACACACACACACACACAACCTTTTTCACAGAAGTAGAGTGAGGGGAGGGCCCTGGGCCCTTTGGGCTGCTGTAACAAAAGACCACAGCCATGGAGGCTTATAAACAATAGACCATTCTGGAGGCTGAAGGCCAAGTGTGGTTGGGGTTGGGGTCAGGGTCGGGTCCAGGTGGACCTCACAGGGAGAAAGGGGCAGGGGCTCCATGGTCCTTCTGTAACAGCACTGACCCCATTCCTGAGGGCTCCACTCTCACGATGAAGTGTCTCTCCTGGGCCACCTCCCAGTACCATCACATGGGCATCAAGGTCTAATGCATGAATCTGGGGGAGACACAAACGTAGCAGGAGCCGAACTGAACATCCCTGGGCCATACTTTTGAGTTATTACTTTTTCACCTTTTTACTTAACAAGATAAATTTAAAAGCCAGATGTGATCAACCAGGATTACTATTCTTTGTAAAATTAAAATTAATAGAAATGTTGTACCAACTTTGCATACTTGGGGTAAACCACCCTTGATTGTGGTGTATAACTATTTTTATACATTGTTGGGTTCTATTTCAGGGAAGGCAATGGCACCCACGCCAGTGCTCTTGCCTGGAAAATCCCATGGACGGAGGAGCCTGGTGGGCTGCAGTCCATGGGGTCGCTAAGAGTCGGACACGACTGAGCGACTTCACTTTGACTTTTCACTTTCATGCATTGGAGAAGGAAATGGCAACCCACTCCAGTGTTCTTGCCTGGAGAATCCCAGGGACGGGGGAGCCTGGAGGGCTGCTGTCTATGGGGTTGCACAGAGTCGGACACAACTGAAGCGACTTAGCAGCAGGGTTCTATTTGCTAATGTTTTCACGTAGGAGTAGTTCACGTTTATGTTCATGAGAGATATTGGTCTGTAGTTTCCTTTCGTTTTTTAGAATTTGCTTCTGGCTGTGCTGGGCCTTCCTTGCTGTGTGAGCTTTTCTCTAGTTGCGACAGACGGGGGTTCCTCTCCATCTGTGGTGCACGGCTTCTCTCTGAGGTGGCTTCCCTTGTGGAGCACGGGCTCTAGAGCACAGGCTCAGTGGTTGTGGTGCATGGGCTTAGTCGCTCTGTGGCCTGTGGAATCTTCCTGGACCAGAGATCAAACCTGTGCACCCTGCAATGGCACATGGGCTCTTCTCCACTGTACCAACAGGGAGGTTCATTACATTATTTCTGTTGTTTTAAACTTGTTAAAGTGTGTCTGTGGCCCAGAATGTGGCATGGTGTATCTTTGTGAATCTTCCAGGTGAGCATGAGAATAACATGTGTTCTGTTGTTGCCATAATTCATAGATGTGAATTGTATCCAGTTGACGAATGTTATGTGTTTAACATTCATTTATTTGGCTGTGTCGGGTCTTAGTTGTAGCATGCGGGATCTTCACTGCATCACATGGAATCCTTTGCTGCAGCTCACAGGCTCTCTAGTTGTGACGTGCAGGCTCAGGAGTTGGGGGTGCGGGCTCTAAAGCACGTGGCTTCAGGAGTTGTGGCACGCGGCCTTAGTTGCGCCATGGCATGTGGGATCTTAGATCCTGAACCAGGGTTTGAATGTGTGTCCCTTGCATTGCAAGGCGGATTCTTAACCACTGGACCACGAGGGAAGTTCCTAGATGTTATTGTTGAGTTTCCTTCCTGATTTTCTTCCTGATGATCTGTCCATTTCTAATAGACTTGTGTTGAAATCTCCAACTTGGATAATGGATTTACCTACGTCTTTTGCAATTCTATTAGTTTCTCCTTCACACAGTTTGCCCATTGTTAGGTTCATTCACATGAAGGATTGTTATGTCTTCTTGATAATTGATTCCTTTATCATTATTTAATACCCTCTTTATCCCTGATACCTTTCCCTGCTTTGAAGCTTGTTCTGTGAAATTAATAGGTTACTCCTGTTTTCTCTGGACTGCTGTTTATATGTGGATTTTCCTTCATCTGTTTGTCTTTACACTCAGTGTGAGTTTCCTATAGACAATGTGTGATTGAGTCTGCTGTTTTGACCCAGCTTACAAACAATTATTGGTCATTTAGATCACTGACGTTCAAAGTGGTTGCTGAGGTAGCTGGATTCGTATCTGCCATGTTTGTTACTATAGTTTATTTGTTGCCCTTTACCATCTAATTTTTTTCAACACTTTTCCTGCTTTTTGTGACTTTACCTGAGCATTTTGTATGATGTCATTTTTTCCCTTTTATTAGCATATCACTTAAATATTCTTTTTTTACTTGTTTTAGTGGTAGCCCTAGAGTTTGCATCATACATTTACAGCTAATAGTAGGCCACTTTCAAATAATGTCATAATTCAAAGGTAGTATAAATACCTTAAAGTAAGAAGGCAATGGCACCCCACTCCAGTACTCTTGCCTGGAAAATCCCATGGATGGACGAGCCTGGTAGGCTGCAGTCCATGGGGTTGCTAAGAGTCGGACACGACTGAGTGACTTCACTTTCACTTTTCACTTTCATGCATTGGAGAAGGCAATGGCAACCCACTCCAGTGTTCTTGCCTGGAGGATCCCAGGGATGGGGGAGCCTGGTGGGCTGCTGTCTATGGGGTCGAACAGAGTTGGACAGGACTGAAGTGACTTAGCAGCTTTGCAGCAGCAACAAAATAATCCTAGTCCCTTCCTTCAATCCCTTGAATCTTTGCTGTCATTTTTAAAATATATATACAAGCATGTTGTTATTGTTTAGACACTAAGTCATGTCTGACTCTTTGTGACCCCGTGGACTGTGGGATTTACCAGGCAAGAATACTGGAGCAGGTTGCCATTTCCTTTACCAGGAGATTTTCCTAACCCAGAGATCAAACCTGCATCTCCTGCATTGGCAGGCAGATTCTTTACTGCTGAGCAACCTGCGAAGCCCATATACAAGCATACACAAGCATATATAAGTATATTATATATGATTACATAACTGAATATATTGTTGGTAGTATTCTTTAACAAAATGTTATCTGATAGATGCATGAGAACTAAGAAAAATAAAAGTTTATTTTGACTTCACTTATTCTTTCTTCAGTGCTCTTTCTTCCTTTATGTAGGCCTAAATTTCTGACCTTCTCTCTAAACAACTATTTTTCCCTTCTGTCTAAATAATTTATTATTTTCCTTCTCTAAAAGCTCCATCTTGGACCTAGAAAGGTATTTCAACACCAGACAAGGTGCTTTGTTTTTTGTTTTCCCCCGCTCTGGTGTCTCTCAGGATTTCTTGTCTATCTTTGGTCTTATGGAGATTGAGCATAAAATTCCAGCCAGTATTGTTTCATAACCCTCAAAACGATGATGCCATTAAAGTGCTGCACTCAGTGTGCCAGCAAATTTGAAAAACTCAGCAGTGGCCATCGGACTGGAAAAGATCAGTTTTCTTTCTTATCCAAAAGAAGGGCAATGCAAATGAATGTTCAAACCACCACACAACTGTGCTTATTTCACATGCTAGCAAGGTAATCCTCAAAATCCATCAAGATGGGCTTCAGCAGTACGTGAACCAAGAACTTCCAGATGTACAAGCTGGATTTAGAAAGGCAGAGGAACCAGAGGTCAAATTGTCAACATCCATTGGATCATAGAAAAAGAAAGAGAATTCCAGAAAACCATCTACTTCTGTTTCGTTAACTATGCTAAAGGCTTTGTTTGTGTGGATAACAACAAACTGTGGAAAATTCTTAAAGAGACAGGAACACCAGACCATCTTACCTGCCTCCTGAGAGACTTGAATGCAGGTCAAGAAGCAACAGCTAGAACCAGGCATGGAACAATGAACTGGCTCAAAATTGGGAAAGAAGTACGTCAAGGCCGTATACTATCACCTTGTTTCTTTAATTGCTATGCAGAGAACATCATAAGAAACACTGGGCTCAATGAGTCACAAGCTGGAATCAAGATTACCGGGAGAAATATCAACAACCTCAGGTATGCAGATGATACCACCCTATGGCAGAAAGCAAAGAGAGACTAAAGGGCCTCTTGATGAGAGTGAAAGATAAGAGTGAAAAAGCTGGCTTAAAACTCAACATTCACAAAAAGAAGATCATGGCATCCGGTCCCATCACTTCATGGCAATAGATGGGGAAACAATGGAAATAGCAACAGACTTTATTTTGGGGGGCTTCAAAATCACTGCAGATGATGACTGGACCATGAAATTAAAAGACACTTGCTCCTTGGAAGAAAAACTATGACCAACCTAGACAGCATATTAAAAAGTAGAGACATCACTTTGCCAACAGGGATGCATCTAGTCAAAGCTATGGTTTTTCCAGTAGTCATGTATAGATGTGAGAGTTGGACCATAAAGAATGCTGAGTACCAAAGAATTGATGCTTTCGAACTGTGGTGCTGGAGAAGACTCTTGAGAGTCCCTCAGACAGCAAACAGACCAAACCAGTCAATCCTAAAGGAAATCAACCCTGAGTATTCCTTGGAAGGGCTGACTCTGAAGCTCCAATACTTTGGCCATCTGATGCGAAGAACTGACTCATTGGAAAGGACCCTGATGCTGGGAAAGATTGAAGGCAGGAGGAGAAGGGGACGACAGAGGATGAGATGGTTGGATGGCATCACTGTTTGACCATACTCCAGGAGACAGTGAAAGACAGGGAAGCCTGGCGTGCTGTAGTCCATGGGATTCCAAAGAGTCAGACATGACTTCATGACTGAACAACAACAAATGG
Source organism: Bos indicus x Bos taurus (assembly GCF_003369695.1). Lineage (NCBI taxonomy): Eukaryota > Metazoa > Chordata > Mammalia > Artiodactyla > Bovidae > Bos > Bos indicus x Bos taurus. The sequence goes on from NC_040085.1 coordinate 5,029,054, forward strand.
GTTCATACATTTCATTTGTTTCTTTCTTTCTGCTCCTTCAGTTAGGCCCTGATGACCCCAGGTGGTTGTGCAGCCTCGTTAAGAAGAACAGAGTGCTGTCTCTGTTAGAGCACAGAGGCTTTTCTCACTGGTATTTAATGTGAGGACCAGGTTGAACTCCTCAGGGAAAAGCCCACAATCTTGTGGGTGTCCCTCCATCATTAGGTCCTTCTGGAGTTTTTAACACAGGTTGTCGCCCATGAGCCTCAGGCAACTCATAAATTACAGTTAAGGCTTTCCTAGCCCAGGACTGGCTCCTGTGGTAATTTCCACTTGTGTGTCTCCACTCCAGATGTTTCGTTACCCCATGTGGGATTCAGAACCGGAACAGAGGTGGGTAATTCCTGGCTCCGGGGCAGCTAGGCAGTGAGGAAACCTGAGTAGGTTAACCTCTGTAAAGTGGTTTCTCTTGAGGTCAGGTCTGGTGAAGGCCTGGAGCATTGGGGAAAAATGACACTGAGACATAGTGTTATGAAGAAGTCCTTGGACCTTATAAGCAAAAGCAACATTCCTTAGTGCCAATAAAAAGTGCACATTAGGTTTTGACTTGATTTACTGATCATTAGTCCTTGAGTTGAGAAGATCCCTTGGAAAATGGAATGGCTACCCACTCCAGTATTCTTGCCCGGAGGATTCCATGGACAGAGGATCCATGTGGTCGCAAAGAGTCAGACATAACTGAAGCGACTGACACACTTTTGCTTCTTATCCAGTGTAATGGAGCAAGATGTCACCAGTGACATTTATATGATAATAACTTTTAAAGCTTTGAACATGCAGTTTTGTTAGTCTGACTTCATCCTCTCTATACTCAGAGACCACACATTGTAAGTACAAGCTGGGGGGGACATCTGTGCAAGTAATTCAGGGAAGCTTGAGACTTGTGACTGTGTCAGCAGGATGTGATGACTCCGTGACAGACACGTGTGTGTGAGTGACTGGTTGTCTTGGAGACGAGATATTCAGGGCCACATAGAAAGACATTTCAGGCATTGTCTTGACCGAGGTCTTCCCAACAGGGTGATTCCTAAATGACAGACTCTGAAGAATAAGTAGTCTGTTCCTGGGAACCACACGGAAGTCTCCTCATCAGATGTTTGTTTACATAGCAAATCATTGCCTGAGATACTGAACCACCCTGAATCCTTGACACGCTGTTTTTGTGTGATATAGAAACTCACAAGTGTGCTCTCGGGTGACTGTACAAGCCAGCTAAAGTAATTTAGCAGGTTCAAGGCCACTTCTGCTTTCACCTGACTCATTCTTTTTAGAGAGATCTGTTTTTAAGGTAGGGTTTAAATGGTGCATGAGACCCAAATCTCTTTTTTCCTTTAAAAAAATAAAACTTATTGGTGTATAATTGCCTTACAGTGTTCTGTTTGTTTCTACTGTACAGCAAAGTGAATCTGTTGTATGTATAACTATATCCCCTCTTCTTTTGGATTTCCTTCTCATTTAGGTCACCAAGGGGGACAGAGGAGTGAGATGATTTGGGGGACTGACATATATACATTATTGATACTATGAATAAAATAGATAATTAATGAGAACCTACTGTACAGCACAGAATCTTTAAAAATTTTTTTATTTATTTGCTTATGGCTGTGCTGGGTCTTCACTGATGTGTGGGCTTTTTTCTAGGTGTGGTGTGTGGTGGTTTCTCTTGTTGCTCCCAGGCTCTAGAGCACAGGCTCAATAGTTATGGCACAGGCGTAATTCCTCTGCAGCGTGTGGGGTCTGCCTGGACCAGGGATGGAACCCATGTCTCCTGCATTGGCAGGTGGATTCTTTACCACTGAGCCACCAAAGAAGCCCCCAGAATCTTTTTAAAACACTCTTCTGTCAGTTCAGTTCAGTTCAGTCACTCAGCCATATTCGACTCTTTGTGATCCAATGGACTGCAGCACGCCAGGCCTCACTGTCCATCACCAACTCCTGGAGATTAATCAAACTCATGCCCATTGAGTCGGTGATGCCATCCAACCAGCTCATCCTTTGTCGTCCCCTTCTCCTTGTGCCTTCAATCTTTCCCAGCATCAGGGTCTTTTCAAATAAGTCAGTTCTCTGCATTAGGTGGCCAAAGTATTGGAGTTTCAGCTTCAGCATCAGTCCTTCCAATGTATATTCAGGACTGATCTCCTTTAGGATGGACTGGATGGATCTCTTTGCAGTCCAAGGGACCCTCAAGAGTCTTCTTCAACACCACAGTTCAAAAGCATCAAGTTTTCAGCTCTCAGCTTCTTTTATAGTCCAACTCTCATATCCTTACATGACTATTGGAAAATCCATAGCTTTGACTAAAAGGACCTTTGTTGACAGAGTAATGTCTTTGCTTTTAAATATGCTGTCTAGGTTGGTCATGGCTTTTCTTCCAAGAATCAAACATCTTTTAATATCATGGCTGCAATCACCACCTGCAGTGATTTTGGAGCCCCTCAAAATAAAGTCTGCCACTGTTTCTACTGTTTCCCCATATATTTGCCATGAAGTGATGGAACTAGATGCTATGATCTTAGTTTTTTGAATGTTGAGTTTCAAGCTAACTTTTTCACTCTCCTCTTTCACTTTCCTCAAGAGGCTCTTTAGTTTTTCTTCACTTTATGCCATAAGGGTGGTGTCATCTGCATATCTGATGTTATTGCTATTTCTCCTGGCAATCTTGATTCCAGCTTGTGACTCATCCAATCCAGCGTTTCTCATGATTCACTCTGCACAATAAGTTAAATAAGCAGGGTAACAATATACAGCCTTGACGTACTCCTTTCCCAATTTGGAACCAGTCTGTTGTTCCATGCCCAGTTCTAACTGTTGCTTCTTGACCTGCATACAGATTTCTCAGGAGGCAGGTCAGGTGGTCTGGTATTCCCATCTCTTGAAAGATTTTCCACAGTTAGTTGTGATCCACATAGTCAAAGGCTTTGGTATAGTCAATAAAGCAGAAGTAGATGTTTTTCTGGGACTCTCTTGCTTTTTTGGATGATCCAGCAGATGTTGGCAATTTGATCTCTGGTTCCTCTGCCTTTTCTAAATCTAACTTGAACATCTGGAAGTTCACGGTTCATGTACTGTTGAAGCCTGGCTTGGAAAATTTAGAGCAGTACTTTGCTAGCATATGAGATGAGTGCAATTGTGTGGTAGTTTGAGCATTCTTTGGCATTACCTTTCTTTGGGATTGGAATTAAACTGACCTTTTCAAGTCCTGTGGCCACTGCTGAGTTTTCCAAATTTGGTGGTATATTGAACTGTGGTGTTGGAGAAGACTCTTGAGGGTCCCTTGGACTGCAAGGAGATCAAACCAGTCCATCCTAAAGGAAATCAGTCCTGAATATTCAGGAAGGACTGATGCTGAAGCTGAAACTCCAGTACTTTGGCCACCTGATGCAAAGAACTGACTCATTGGAAAAGACCCTGATGCTGGGAAAGATTGGACAACAGAGGATGAGATGATTGGATGGCATCACTGACTCAATGGACATGAGTTTGAGAAACCTCCAGCAGTTGGTGATGGACAGGAAAGCCCAGTGTGCTGCAGTCCATGGGATTGCCAAGAGTTGGACGTGACTGAGCAACTGAAATGACTTACTGACTGAATGCGGCACTTCCACAGCATCATCTTTTAGGATTTGAAATAGCTCAACTGGAAATCCATCACCTCCACTAGCTTTGTTCGTAGTGATGCTTCCTAAAGCCCTCTTGACCTTGCATTCCAGGATGTCTGGCTCTAGGTGAGTGATCACACCATTGTGATTATCTTGGTCGTGAAGATCTTTTTTGTATAGTTCTGTGTATTCTTGCCACCTCTTCTTAATATCTTCTGCTTCTGTTAGGTCCATACCATTTCTGTTGTTTACTGTGCCCATCTTTGCATGAAATGTTCCCTTGGTATCTAATTTTTTTGACGAGATCTCTAGCCTGTCCCATTCTATTGTTTTCCTCTATTTCTTTGCATTGATCACTGAGGGAGGCTTTCTTATCTCTCCTTGCTAGTCTTTGGAACTCTGCATTCAAATGGGTATATATTTATCTTTCCTTTTCTCCTTTGCCTTTAGCCTCTCTTCTTTTCTCAGCTATTTGTAAGGCCTCCTCAGACAGCCGTTTTGCCTTTCTTTTTTTTGGGAACGGTCTTGATCACTGCATCCTGTACAATCATCTGGAAAACAGAGCAGGAACTGTTTTAAATTAAACACGAGTTTAAACTGTTTGATTATGGCATTATGTTTGCATGAATAAAGATGATAGTTTCATAAGACAATTTTAAAATGATATGAAAAAGAAAAAAGCCTTTCAAATAAATGGCCTAATGTTGTAGTAGTGAAATAAAAAGGACAAAGATTTAAGAAAGAGAAGAATCAATAAAAACATATTTGTGAGGAGATGAGAGTATTCACTTTTTGTTTGAATAGTATATTGATTAAATATTGGCTCTGATTACCACATTCAGCCTTTGAAACAGTTCCATCCACGGCACTGATGCTGACTTTCAATGTCATGTCAGGGCTGAGTCACCGGAACCGGGTGGTGGAATTTTACTAGTAAGGCTTTGTGCGTCCCCATTTCGGTGTGGACCACGGGAGAATGTGGGAGACATTGCAAGGCCTCAGGCAGAATAGGGTTAGGGTGAGCATGGTTGCTCTGAGTTGTGCTGTTGATGGTTCACATTCTAAGATGCGACTTCAGAGGCAGACATAATTGAATAGTAAAAAAAAAAAAAAATTTCCTTTGATATGAAATTACCCCTCAGCTCTCATTACTGTGCATCAAATAGATAACTAAGGGGAACCTACTGCACAGCACAGGGAACCCTACTCGGTGCTCTGTGATGATCTAAATGGGAAGGAAGTCCAGAAATGAGGGGATTTATGCATCTGTATAGCTGATTCACTTTGCTGTGTGGTAGAAATGAACACAACATTGTAAAGCATCTATACCGCATTAGAAAACAAACAAACAACACAAAAAACCTGACTGCATATTACGCACTTGGGTAGGCCCTAGGGTTGCAAGCAATGGATAAGCAATCAAAACGTGTCCTCATGGAGCTCAAGGTCTAGTGAGGAGAAAGAGAAGACGGGGGTTAATAAATCTATAAATAAAGGAAACTGCAGAGATATATGTCGTTAAGCACTGTGAACGAAACAAGCAGGGAAGCTATTTAGGGAATTTCTGGTGTTGATACAGTGTTTGTAAAGATGGTTAAGGGTTATCTCTCTAAGAAGGTAACATTTGAACAACAGCCTGAGGGTGCAGGAGCTCGTTGTGTGCCAGAGATGAGGGGGACGCTTGTGGAAGCTTGTTCTCAGGCGAGGGAACAGAACCTGCAAAGACCCCGAGGCAGGGGCGCAGCGAGGAAGCCTGTCTGTCTGGGGCCAGGGAGAGGGAGCAGGACTGAGGAGACTCGGCTCACAGGTTATGTATTGTGGTGGCTGTGGCTCCTGCTCCCAGTAACGGGATGGCTTTGGAGGGGGTGGTAAAGAGAGGCCTTGTCGACTTAGTGTGAACAGCCGGTAGATTTACATTTAGCCTCCAATTCTATCACACAGGGGATTTGTTTTTAAGTTTGTAACATCATATTAGGGCTTCTTAGGTGGTGCACTGGTAAAGAATCCACCTGTCAGTGCAGGGGGCACAAAAGACACGGGTTTGATTCCTGAGTCGGGAAAATCCCCTGGAGAAGGGCATGGCAACCCATTCTACTGTCCTTGCCTGGAGAATCCCACGGACAGAGGAGGCTGGTGCGCTACAGTCCATGTGGTCTCAAAAAGTCGGATATGACTGAGCGACTGAGCATATTGTCAAATGAAGAAAAGTATTAGAAATGCCTAGGGGTCGAATAGCAGCTGGAGAATGAGATGTTGACTGTCCCATGAATGTGAAACCATCTTAGGAGAGTATACACACTTTCTCTAGCATACAAATCCTTCTATAACCATAGAACTCTAAAAAAGGCACTTTCCCACTTTCAAATATTTCTTGTGTGTGTATTCTTTCTGTTGTAAAGAACATAAATTTGTACTAGCTTGCTTTATTGATCATTGGAAAACATTTGTTTAACAGAAAGTTGCTTTTAAAAAGCAGATAAACAGTCAGCAAAGATTATTAAAATGGTTTATTTTTAAACTCCCTTCTAAGAGTAGGTCACTGCAGTCAATAAATGTGTTATTCATACTTTTCAGCACAGTTATATTTTGCTATTTGAGACACAGCATGGACCACTTGTGAGTCTTATGTTTTGGCTTTGATTTTTATTTTATTTTCGGCTGTACTGGGTCTTCTTGCTGCACTCAGGCTTTGTCTAGTTGCTGCGACAGGGGGCTCCCCTCTAGTTCCTGCGAGTGCCAGGGCTTCTCATTGCAGTGGCTTCTTTTTTTGTGTGGAGCATGTTGTGGGCTCTCGGTGCACGGGCTTCAGTAGTTGTAGCGTTCAGGCTTAGCTGCCCCGCAGCATGTGGGATCTTCCCAGGCCAGGGATTGAACCTGTGTCCCCTGCACTGATAGGTGGAAGCTTACCCAGTGGACCTCCAGGGAAGTCCCACTTGTTAGTCCTGATACTTGACACTGTGCCCCTGGATCTTGGTGTGTTGGTTTTAGACTCACAAAAGCTTCACGCCCCTGACTCCACACAGGTGTGATGGAGGTGGAGATGCCCGCTGTGCGTGGAGAACTCTGAGGTTCCACTTGGTGCCTGACTGAGAGAGAGTGCATCCATGCAGGGGCAGGAGCTGGAGTGGGGCCGGCTAATCCAAGTTACCTAATGGACGCTAGGGACCCAACTGCAGCAGGAACTCCGAATGTCATCTTGTAAAAAGGAGACAGACGTACGTACCTGAGGGCAGACGACACAGGACACAGGCACTCGTTGCTCCTCTTCTTCATCTCATGCTTTTGGTGTCGGGGCTGGGTGACCTCACAGCCCAGGTCTGGCTGAGGCTGTAAATGCTGGTGGTCAGTGGATGTGATTCAGTGCCTCCCTTTGCCTTGCGGTTGCTCATTCACAGTGAAAGTGTTAGTCACTCAGTTGCGTCAGATCTTTGGGGTCCCATGGACTGGAACCGCCAGACTCCTCTGTCCACGGCATTTCCCAGGCAAGAATACTGGAGTGGATTGCCATTCCCTTCTTCAGGGGATCCTCCTGACCCAGGGCTCCGACCTATGTCTCTTGCTTGGCAGGCAGATCCTTTACCACTGAGTCACCTGGGAAGTTCGAACCGCTCCTTAGGTGAGAGCAAAGCCAGGGAGTGCAGGTCAGCCCCGCAGTCATCCGAGCAAACAGTGTGCTTCCTCCTTCATGAGAGAAGGCACCTCGGGCTCATCTCCTCCAAGTGTGTCTCCCTGGAAATAAAGCTGTGATGATTATCAGTCTATTTACTCCCGAGAAACAGTCCTCAGAAACGTTAGTCTAGTTTTTATTGATGTAAACACACTAGTATTCACGGTGAACCCCAGTAGGCACTGAAACGTTTCTGTCGACCCCGATGCTTGAGGAGAACAAGTTTTCCTTTATTTTGTATTAGATTACTAGTCATGCCCCGATGCTTGAGGAGAACAAGTTTTCCTTTATTTTGTATTAGATTACTAGTCATGAGTAAACAAGTGTAATCTTTTTTTTTCCGACACATCTGGGTAAATAATTCAGATGTAATCCTTTCTTATGAGTCATAAGAAATTGTAAATTGTCTAATATGTGCTTAACTGACTTTGTGCTTAAGATCACAAACAGTGAGACTAAAAACGATAATAATGAAATATAGCCATTATTTCTGCTTATGATAACTTTATAATAGTAAGTACAGAGCTGAACCTCTACTATTCTCTTGCCATTTATGTAACATGCACCAAAATATTTCCATTTTAGATCCTGTTACATTGTATTATAATTGTGGGAATTGTCACAGTTCCCTATGCTACACTTTAGGATTATGTTGTAACATTTTTATAAGTCAAGATTTATAAGTCAAGCAAGTTGTTTTCACTTGGAAAAATTACTGGGCTCCGGGAGTGCAGACTCAGCCTGCTGCAAACCTTCAGGATGCAGTTCAGTGGGCTTCTTTAGTTGGCAGAATAGCATGATAAAAAGAGCCAATTACATGAGAAAAATAAGGGCCACTTTTGTCAGCCATAGCATGCATAGTTTGCTTGCAATAAAATGATGGTTATAGTCCTTGTTTATCTGAAGTGTTTAAATGTTGTTACAATAATATTTTCCTTCAGCACATTTCACCATCTTGTAACATTTATTTGCAATCATATAATAACATTACTCAATATTCTTACTTAGTAAAAATGGACTCAATATTTCTTTTTCTTAAAACTTATTTTAAAATGTATTTAGCTGCCATAGGCCTTAGTTGCAGTGTGTGGACTGTTTCATCTTCATTACAGCGTGCGGACTCTTTAGTTGCGACATGTGGGATCTAGTTCCCTGACTGAGAGGGTAACAGGCAGGAAGGCTGCTGCTGCTAAGCTGCTAAGTCGCTTGAGTCCTGTCCGACTCTGTGCAACCCCAGAGACAGCAGCCCATCAGGCTCCCCCGTCCCTGGGATTCTCCAGGCAAGAACACTGGAGTGGGTCGCCATTTCCTTCTCCAATGCATGAAAGTGAAGTCACTCAGTCGTGTCCGACTCTTAGCAACCCCATGGACTGCAGTCCACCAGGCTCCTCTGTCCATGGGATTTTCCAGGCCATTTCCAGGCACCAGAGAGGCCTGGTGCCACTCTCTGAGTTTCGAGATGTTTCCTTTCTCTAATTAGCAGCCTGCTAGTAGGTATATCCGTTCAGTTCAGTTCAGTCACTCAGTCGTGTCCGACTCTTTAAGACTAGCAGGTGGGCACTTTTTCTGCCCCCTTCCAATGTCTATGTCAGAAGCCTTCTCTATCTGTTTTATACTTTAATAAAACTTTATTACACAAAAGGTCTGAGCGATCAAGCCTCGTCACTGGCCCCAGGTTGAATTCTTCTCCTCCGGAGGCCAAGAATCCCAGCATCTTTAATGGCTCAGCAACAACCTGTCATGATCAGGGATCAAACCCATACCCCCCGCACTGGGACTGTGGAGTCTTAGCCACTGGACCACCAGGGAAGTACCTGGACTCAGTATTTTTGATTCATCTAATTGCCACTGTCCTTTCTTTTATGATACATTCAGTCTTGTACTTGAGCACTTACTATTTGAAATAAATTCACTATGGTTCCATTTTTTATACACTTTTCTCTACTGCAACATGGTGTCTTAGATTCCATCTGCTTTATTTAGGTCATGGAGACGAGAGTGAGTGATGAAGTGTGTGTGGAGCTAATAGTACCATCAGTCCCGGTTTTCCTAAACATGAATTTAGAAATACACTTCACGCCTCCATCTCTGAGTCAGTCTGTTCTGTGGGACACACCAAGCACAGCTGATCAAATAGAGCTTTACTATTTTCCTCCAAACTATCATTGTTTATGGGCTGGTGGCTCAGATAGTAAAGAATCTGCCTGCAATGAGGGAGACCTGGATTCGATCCCTGGGTTTGGAAGATCCCCTGGAGGAGGGCACGGTACCCATTCCAGTATTCTTGCCTGGAGAATCTGCATGGACAGAGGAGCCTGGTGAACTACAGTCCGTGGGGGTTACAAAGAGTCGAACGTGACTGAGCAACTAAGCACAGCACAGAACATCATTGCTTCTATGCCAGTGACAGGACTCCCCCGGTGGCTCAGTGGGTAAAAAAATCCACCTGCAGTGCAGGAGTCACAGGACATGCAGGCTTGATCCTGCGTTGGGAAGATCCCTTGGAGGAGGAAATGGCAACCCACTCCAGTATTCTCGCCTGGAGAATCCCATGGACAGAGGAGCCTGGCAGGCTACAGTTCATGGGATCACAAAGAGCAGGACTAAAGCAGGCACCCATGCATATGACAATTACACTTCAGTACTTCAATGAAACAGTTTAAGAAACAGTAATTACCAGTAATATAGACATGCATATGACAATTACACCCATGCATATGACAATTACACTTCAGTACTTCAATGAAACAGTTTAAGAAACAGTAACCACCAGTAATCTAGACATTTCCATTGTACTTCTATGAAAGTAACAGGAAATACTCTTTTAAAAATTGGGTCTTCTATTCACTTTGTTGCTGTTCAGTTGCTAAGTTGTGTCCAACCCTTTGCGATTCCATGGACTGCTGCCTTTTTACACTGTTCATGGGGTTTTCCAGGCGAGAATATTGGAATGGGTTGCCACTTTCTCCTCCAGTGGACCACATTTTGTCAGAACTCTTCACTATGACCTGTCTGTCTTGGGTGGCCCTGCATGGCATGGCTCATAGTTTCACTGAGTTATGCAAGCCCCTTCGCCAGGACAAGGCTGTGATGTATAAAATAGATAATTAAGGAGAACCTACTCTACAGCACAGGAAACTACTCAGTGCTCTGTGCTGACTTAAATGGGAAGGAAATCCGAAAATGAGGGGATATGTGTATACATGTGGCTGATTCACTTTGCTGTACAGCAGAAATTAACATAACAGTGTAAAGTAGCTATACTCCAATAAAAAAAAAGTAAAGAAAAATAATGTGACTGTTCCAATTTTGTTTAAAGGCATTAGAATGAGCATAACTCAGCTAGAGATATGTGAATCTTCTAAAGTCTTATGAAGTACTCAAAGCATAATTCAAGAAATAAGAAAATGATGAATGAGAAGATGGATGTTAACTGAGCCTACTGTAGTAATCATTTCTCAATACATATCAATCAAAACTGTCGTGGTGTATGCCTTAAACTTATACAGTGATGTATGTCATTTATTTCCTAATAAAGCTGTAAAAGTAATAAAATAAATTTTAAAATTAAAAAACAAAAAATAGGTCTTATTGGGGTCATTTAGATCAGCCCCATGAGAAGCCTTCTGTCTTCAGGGGGTCTTCCTTCAAGCACCAACCTCCCCTTCCAAAGTTTCAGGGTTTCCTCAGTTCCTATGTACAAAATCAAAGCCTCTGAAATGGTACACAGAAGTGCTCCTAATCTGAACCTTGTAAATCGCCCTCACCTTCTCTTATACCCAAACACTTCTTCATCTTAGGTATGCAGAGTCATTTGTGATTATTTCTGTTCATCACCTCTGCATCCATTGTTCTTTCCTGACTGCCTGGAAAACTCCCAGTATCCTCTCAGAGGTAACCTGAGTGTTAACTTCCCTAAATTGAATCCTTTTCAGGGAGTGTACTTGAGCACCTCCCCTGAAAGGCTTTTTTCTGGACCCTGGACCTGCTTTTCCTGCCCTGGAGCCTGCCCAGCCTGGCGACCCACTACGCTGAAGCCCCACAGTGAGCTGTATGTGCTGTGAATAGTTTGTGTCATAACATCGGACACCACTGAGTGACTGAACAAGGACTCACAAGCAAGTTTTACGGTTGCTATTGCAGGGAATGGCCACAAGGTGACAGGCTTTTCTCAAGCCCAATTGTGATTACCTGGGAAATCAAAGCTTTCCAGAATTTTAATTCAGGGCTGTTAATTTAATGTGGAATGTACCTGAAGAAAACCCAAAAGCTTTTGTGTTTTTCCTGAGTATTCTTTTTTAAATTAACCTGTAGTCCATATTATAGTAACATTGATACACAATGTGTGTCAGTGGCAGGTGACCTGAATATATTTTCTATTTTGCTGTTATTTCTGCTTTCTCACCATTGTACCCTGATTAAATTCTAGACAATGTAACTTCTGTTTCTTTTAAATTTACCGTCTAAGCCAGTGGGGAAGTCCTTCATCTGCATTAGCAGAAAAAATAATATCACCAAAGTTAGAAATCTGATTATGAAATAACATGTTCCAAATTATCTGGAAGTAGTTAGGACTTTCTTTTTGAAAGGAATGATTTTGAAATAACCTAAACTTTGGTCGATCTTGCATTTCTGTGTTAAAATTTGAAACATTCTTTCCGTTTATTTTAAACTCTTCTCTGAGAAACTAAATCACACAGTGCTTTTGCCCGTTAGGCTCAGGCATTTTGATAAAAGAGATAAAAAAAATGAGACACCTCAGATGTCCTAAGACAGTCTGGTAAGTGATTTGTCTCACAAGAAACTGCGAGGCTTGACACGTAATAGCCCTCATAAGCATGAAGGGTCACTGATGTACACACATGTCATTGACCATAATCTTCTATCAACCAGTGACCAAGGGTTTCAGGAGCTGTGACAGGAAGCTCTCACCTCCCACTGACTCTAAATCTCTGTGACTTCCTGCGCTCCTTGAAAGTGAAAGTTGCTCAGTTGTGTCTGACTCTTTGCAACCTCCATACAGTCCATGGAATTCTCCAGGGCAGAATACTGGTGTGAGTAGCTGTTCCCTTCTCCAGGGGATCTTCCCAACCCAGGGATCGAACCCAGGTCTCCCACATTGCAAGCAGATTCTTTATCAGCTGAGCCACCAGGGAAGCCCAAGAATACTGGAGTGGGTAGCCTATCCCTTCTCCAGGGGATGTTCCTGACCCAGGAATCGAACTGGGGTCTCCTGCATTGCAGGCGGATTCTGAGCTCCTTACTTTAATGAATTCTGTCCCCATGCCCTTCCTCCCTGTTGACTGATGGTGACAGCAGCCCATAGAGCAGAAGGTCTGGTCCAATAACTGACTTACAGGCTCTTCTCTTCCCTTCCCAGTCCTGCCTTTTCACCTCTTTCTCTTTTCTCTGCTCATTGCTCACCTTTGATGTTATCAATGGGAGGTGGTGGACAAGCATTATTCTTCATCCAAAAAAGAATAAGTGAAAATGCATTGCTATCCCAGTAGGAACATTTTAATTTAGACATAAGAGCAGCTCACAATGAATATGATCTTGTACAGTTTTCTGTAGATTTGTTGTTGTCCAGTCTCTTTGTTGTGTCTGACTCTTTGCAACCCCATGGACTGCAGAACACCACGCTTCCCATCCTTCATCATCTCCCAGGGTTTGCTGAACTTCATGTCCATTGAGTTGGTGATGCCATCCAACCATCTCATCCTCTGTCATCCCCTTCTCCTCCTACCTTCAATCTTTCCCAGCATCAGGGTCTTTTCCAATGAGTCAGTTCTCCGCATCAGGTGGCCAAAGTATTGGAACTTCAGCTTCAGCATCCATCCTTCCAATGAATATTCAGGACTAATTTTCTTTAGGAAGGACTGGTTGGATCTTCCTTGCCATCCAAGGGTCTCTCAAGAGTCTTCTCCAATACCACAGTTCAAAAGCATCAATTCTTCGATGCTCAGTCTTCTTTATGGTCCAACTCTCACATCCATACATGACTACTGGAAAACCCATAGCTGTGACTAGACAGACCTCTGTTGGCAAAGTAATGTCTCTGCTTTTTACTATGTTGTCTAGGTTGGTCATAGCTTTTCATCCAAGGAGCAAGCATCATTTAATTTCATGGCTCCAGTCACCATCTACACTGATTTTGTAGCCCAAGAAAATAAACGTCTCTCATTGTTTCCATTATTTCTTCATCTTTTGCTATGAAGTGATGGGACCAGATGTCATAATCTTCATTTTTTAAATGTTGAGTTTTAAGCCAGCTTTTTCACTCCCCTGTTTTACCCTTATCAAGGGGCTCTTTAGTTCCTGTTCGCTTTCTGCCATAAGGATGGTGTCATCTGCATATCTGCGGTTATTGATATTTCTCCTGGCAGTCTTGATTCCAGCTTGTGCTTCATCCAGCCCAGCATTTTGCTGATGTACTCTGCATAGAAGTTAAATAAGCAGGGTGAGAATATACAGCCTTGACGTACTCTTTTCCTGATATAGGACTGGCCACTTCCTCCACCTCCACTTGGGACCCCTGTTGGGGGGAAGTGGCTGCCTTGTGAGGGGGAACACAGCAGCTCTGGAAAGACACAGGTGACCCGTAAGTGGGGCCTCCCTCCCACCTTCACCTGCGTGGTCCACAGAGGCGGACACCCAGCTCCGGCCAAGCCTTCTGATGCCTGCAGCGCCCATGACATTCCACCTGCATCCCGCAGACTCCCAGATATCCTGCCCCAAGCATCTCATTAAAAGAGATAGTGAGAAAACTCTTTCCTAAGCTTCTAAATTCTGTCAGGAAGCAGACAGTGGTAATGGTAGCATCCTCCCAACTGAGTTTCTACGCTTAGCCGCTCCCCTCTGCAATTGGTCTAGCCTCCTCCACCCGTGTGTCTGGCTACAGTGGCCTTCCCTTAACCCCATGTGTTTCCCGTAGCTCCCACTCTCTCCAGACTTGTAAAACCCCCTCATGTGGTGCAAGGAAATCGGCTCTTTCAGAAATGTATTAACTTACCCAGATTTCAAATGTATTATTCTTCCAAATGGCTGACAATTTTCACCTTTTTAAAGAATTTATTTATTTATTATGTGTTTGGCTGCATGAGGTCTTAGTTGGGGCACAGGGTATCTTCGCTGCGTTATGTGGGATCTTTTGAGTCACTGTGCAAACTCTAGTTGTGGCTCTGAGACTCAGGAGCTGTGGCATGTGTAGGGTAAGGGAGTTGGTTCGGAAAAAGAAGGAGACCGGCCCCTTCCAGGAACAAATTACCTTTAATGAGGTGAGAAGGGGCAGCAGTCAGATTAGTGCGCTGCTGCACTAACCCAAGAAAAGAGTAAGTATAGGCGTATATGTGGAAAACTGTTTTGAGGGGGCCTGGTCTTCTCCAAGGTTGTTTCAGATTAGTTATCTCTTAAACAGCTGGGGCAGGGAATTCTGGAGATCAGCCAGAGGATGGAACTGGCTAGGAGCTGGGCATAATCAGCCCTAATGTCCATTTTTTCCTTCGGGTGAGAGAGTTCTTTGTTTTGCATAGAATGGTGGGGAGGACCTGGCGGGGAGTTTTAACTCCAGGCTATTTTGAGCCCTGTAACTTACCTTCAGCATGGAAGCTCTGTTGCCCCTTTTTAGGTGGGATTTTAGTTCTCTGATCAGCGATCAGCAACTGAACCCGAGTTCCCCTGCATTGCCAGGTGGATTCTTAACCACCGAACCACCAGTGAGGTCCCTGAAAATTTCACTTTTGAAAACTGAGATAACCAGTTTGATTTGGGTGTTACCTAAGTGTACAGTTGAGTGCACGTGTCAAGTCACACAGTCATTTCATCAGGTTTTAGACGCACACAGCCAGAGCACAAAAGCTTTCTTCATACATCTGCAGAAAGCGTGCACTCTGACCAAAACTCTGGCTTACAAGTTTCAAAGTGATAACTGTAAAGCTGCCATCAACAGATTCCCAGCTAACAGGTTCCCAGCTACACTTTGACAACATCTTTGGTGTTGCCTTGGGGATCTTGCTAATACTGAGCATAGATAAGTTGTTGTTCTTCAGCAGACAGTTCTTTTATGTGCTGAGCCCTGTCTTCACGGTGCTGGGCAGAGACTGCAGCACAAGAGTGCATAGTGCTTCTTACTTCTCTGAAAGGCATTATTATGGCTTTTCTCAATTGTGTCCTGATTTAAAATAATCCAAACTAATAATCCTCAAAATAAAGCTGTAATACAACTACCTGAAGATGATGAACTTTTTTTCAAAAACGTAATTACAAAACTCTATTTAGTCACCTTATTTATGGATCAGTTGGTGAAAGTTCTTTTTTTTTTTTTTTTTTTTTAGTAT
Source organism: Bos indicus x Bos taurus (assembly GCF_003369695.1). Lineage (NCBI taxonomy): Eukaryota > Metazoa > Chordata > Mammalia > Artiodactyla > Bovidae > Bos > Bos indicus x Bos taurus. The sequence continues at coordinate 5,044,695 of NC_040085.1, forward strand.
ATGTGCTGCCGAAGCGAGCACGAAAGTTCTTGTGAGATACATAAAACAGTAACTATGAGCTAAAACTGATTTATTAACAGTTCAAATTCAAAACTATGTACATTAGCTCTATTTTTGATTTGGATCAAATCAGCTTGAAGAAATCAGATCATTCTTCATCAGACTGAAGAAATTAGTAGACCGAAAGAGAAAGGATGTTTTTACCTACTCTCTAAGACTCTGACCTTTACTTCTGATATGGTAAGGAAGTACTTTCTGTATTCAGTTCAATTCAGTTCAGTAGCTCAGTCGTGTCTGACTCTTTGTGACCCCATGAACCGCAGCACGCCAGACCTCCCTGTCCATCACCAACTCCCAGAGTCCACCCAAACCCATGTCCATTGAGTCGGTGATGCCATCCAACCATCTCATCCTCTGTCGTCCCCTTCCTCTCCTGCCCTCAATCTTTTTCAGCATCAGGGTCTTTTCCAGTAAGTCAGCTCTTCGCCTCAGGTGGCCAAAGTATTGGAGTTTCAGCTTCAAAATCAGTCCTTCCAATGAACACCCAGGACTGATCTCCTTTAGGATGGACTGGTTGGATCTCCTTGCAGTCCAAGGGACTCTCAAGAGTCTTCTCCAACACCACAGTTCAAAAGCATCAGTTCTTCAGTGCTCAGCTTTCTTTATAGTCCAATTCTCACATCCATACATGACCACTGGAAAAAGCATAGCCTTGATTAGACAGACCTTTGTTGGCAAAGTAATGTCTCTGCTTTTCAGTATGCTATCTAGGTTGGTCATAACTTTCCTTCCAAGGAGTAAGCGTCTTTTAATTTCATGGCTGCAATCACCATCTGCAGTGATTTTGGAGCCCCAAAAAATAAAGTCTGTCACTGTTTCCACTGTTTCCCCATCTATTTGCCATGAAGTGATGGGACTAGATGCCATGATCTTAGTTTTCTGAATGTGGAGCTTTAAGCCAATTTTTTCATTCTCCTCTTTCACTTTCATCAAGAGGCTCTTTAGTTCTTCTTCACTTTCTGCCATAAGGGTGGTGTCATTTGCATATCTGAGGTTATTGATATTTCTCCCAGTGATCTTGATTCCAGCTTGTGCTTCCTCCAGCCCAGCGTTTCTCATGATGTACTCTGCGTATAAGTTAAATAAGCAGGGTGACAATATACAGCCTTGATGTACTCCTTTTCCTATTTGGAACCAGTCTGTTGTACCATGTCCAATTCTAACTGTTGCTTCCTGACCTGAATACAGGTTTCTCAAGGGGCAGGTCAGGTGGTCTGGTATTCCCATCTCTTTCAGAATTTTCCACAGTTTATTGTCATCCACACAGTCAAAGACTTTGACATAGTCAATAAAGCAGAAATAGATGTTTTTCTGGAACTCTCTTGCTTTTTCAATGATCCAGCAGATGTTGGCAATTTGATCTCTGGTTCCTCTGCCTTTTCTAAAACCAGTTTGAACATCTGGAAGTTCATGGTTCGCATATTGCTGAAGCCTGGCTTGGAGAATTTTGAGCATTACTTTACTAACGTGTGAGATGAGTGCAATTGTGTGGTAGTTTGAGCATTTTTTGGCATTGCCTTTCTTTGGGATTGGAATGAAACCTGACCTTTTCCAGTCCTGTGGCCACTGCTGAGTTTTCCAAATTTGCTGGCATATTGAGTGCAACACTTTCACAGCATCATCTTTCAGGAGTTGACATAGTTCAACTGGAATTCCATCACCTCCACTAGCTTTGTGCCAAAACAATTCTTTATATTCCAGACTCTAGTATTTTGAGGGCATACATATAACACATTTATGTGGAAAGAAGTAACAGAAAACAGATGTTCAGGAAAACTTCAAACAGCATGAATGACTGTGGCATTTTGCTCTGCCCCGTTTTCCATAATTGTTTTCTGGGCTTTCAATAATGTGGATTTTGAAAATAAGCAGACTTGCCTTTTCTCATTGGTTAAATGGAGTGAAAAGGGAGAAAGAAGAACTGACTCGCTGAAGGTAGAAATCTGTGAAAACCCTTGGCAGCTCCCAAAGGTGTTGGTCTTTTTATTTGTTAACAATTAACACTTGAGTTATGTTTGTTAACAACACAACAATTAGGTTTCTATTTTAATGGAGGTGCACGGTGCTCTTTGTACTTAATCCACACCGAATATACGAAAATGGCCTGTTCAATTTCTCCAAAGGAAAAATGCTGGCCAGAGGATGTTTGGTGAGGCATGATGGGGCATGAGTGGTGAGCTGCCCACTTGCCCTGTGGGCTGAGGAGGGGCAGGGAGCTGGCTGTGGTTCCCATCTCAGCTTCTACAGAATAAACAGAGAGCAGGCCAGTAACCTTGGCTCAGAGGAGTTGGGGTCTTCCCAGGTAGCTCATTGGTAAGAATCTGCCTGCCAATGTCAGAGACGTGGGTTTAATCCCTGGGTCTGAAAGATCCCCTGGAAAAGGGAATGGTAACCCACTCCAGTATTCTTGCCTGGAGAACCCCATGGACAGAGGACCCTGGTGGGCTACAGTCCATGGGGTCACAGAGTCAGACACGACGGAACGACTGAACAACAGCAATAGAGAGCTCTCAGCTCAGAGGCACTCACACTGTACCTGACAGTTGACATGTGAATTCAGTCAACACCATGAACACTAGCTTATCATTTTTATGTATTTCAAGTGTTCACATAGTTAATTTATCAAAGACATTTCACTTTTAATTTAGTTTTTTGTTAAATTATAAAAATTGATCTTTAGAAATTGAGATACAAATTTAACTTTTAGAAAACTTTCCATGAAAGACTCTGTATTTGTTATTAAAAAAAATTACACTTTCTTTTAGTCCCACCTTTTTTCAACCTTGTTCTGTGTAGCTCTTGGCAACTCTTATTGGTAGTAAGATGGTCTAACTTTTGAGGCCATAAGTGAATCAGAGTGAAAACAATCTTAAAATTACCCCGAGAGGAAGAAAACTGAGGAGTACCGTTCATTTTCCTTTGAAGTCTGCTCTGTTATATATATATATAAGACATATATAAGCTCTATATATATGTAGAATGTTCTGGGGTGAACCCCAAAGCAGAAACAACTCATGGCCGTGTGCTCACACAGCCAGATTATGGACTGTAGCCCAGCAGGCTCCTCTGTCTATGTAATTCTCCAGGCAAGATTACTGCAGTGGGTTACCATGCCCTCCTCCAGGGGATCTTCCCAGCCCTGCGATCAAACCCATGTCTCCTGCACTGCAGCAGATTCTTTACTGTCTGAGCCACCAGGGAAGCCACAAGATTATCTCAGGCTGTCGTCAATTTGTAGAGGGTCTCCATCTGTGTCTCGTGAGAATTTATGATCAAGTAGAAAGGCTCTGCTATTTTATCATTCTCTTTAATTTCAGTATGCTCTTATGTCTCTGCATGACTGTATAATTATAAAAAATGTAATGGCCATAGCTAGTAAAGGATACCTGGTGCATTTTCAAAAACCTTCCCATGCGACTGGTACACTTTTTAGGACTCTTTTTTTTTTTTATCATAAATGAAGTTTTTTATTCATCAGCAGTGAAAATGACAGTGATAATAACTTGAGAACTTGGGATTTAATTTTAAGAATACTATTTTACAACATAAATTGAAAATATGGAAACAGACATCGAAATAAAGATTTTTGTTTTATTTTAAGCATGTCATTACTCAGATTGTTTTCGTAGTACTCTTGTGACTTGTGTAGTACTTCTATAATGAAGAAATCTGCTGTGAAATGGTCACGTGTTCAGTACGTATATTTGTGCTAAGACATAAGATCTTCTTAAAGGTCTGTTGTTTGAGGTTAGCATCTGAGGACTACCTGGTTTTTATCCTTCTTTATTTTTGCATTTCTCTATGATTGGGTCACTGTACTAATGCAAGGACATCCTCTGATGCCCATTATCATTACCAAGGCACTTTACATCCATATTAACGATGAGTTGCTTAGCAACTGACTAGTTGATGAAACCTACTGGATCTCCTCGCTGCCTTTTTGGAATATGTCAGGAACTAAATGGAGTATATTTGATTTTTCACAACACTTTAGCATTCTACCATCTCTGAAGGTTTATAAGCAGTTTTATTTATTTGTTTTTGAATAGGTTTCATTTTTGTTTTTCAAACCCAGACTTCCATGTATAGTGGGCTTCCCTTGTGGCTCAGCTGGTAAAGAACCTACCTGGAATGAGGGAGACCTGGGTTTGATCCCTGGGTTGGGAAGATCCCCTGGAGAAGCGAAAGGCTACCCACTCCAGTATTCGGGCCTGGAGAATTCCATGGACTGTATAGTCCATGGGGTCACAAAGAGTGAGCTCCGGGAGTTGGTGATGGACAGGGAGGCCTGGCATGCTGCAATTCATGGGGTTGCAAAGAGTCGGACATGACTGAGCGACTGATCTGATCTGATCTGAGCAACTTTCACTTGGTGAATAGGCTTTATTTTTGTTCTTCAACCTCAGACTTCCTTGTGACTTCCTTGGAAGTTGACTTACTTGGAAGTTGATTACAACTTTTATCTTCAAGAGATAGTATTCCTAATATTTGAAGATTTGTTTCATATATTAGATCTTGAGAGCTCAATCTTGATCAGTCTTTGTAACTAGTCGGTTAAATTATGCTATGTCCAAAATATAATGTTAGATTATTGTTAGGTTGGCTTGATTTCTACTTTCAGCAAAGGGGTTTAAATTCATCTGGAGCCACACAGCATTATACTACACTAGATGTATCAGTTGGTAAAGAATTTGCCTGCAGTGTGGGAGATCCAGGTTTGATCCCTGGTTTGGGAAGATCCCCTGGAAAAGGGGAATGGCAATCCACTCCAGTATTCTTGCCTGGAGAATCCCATGGGCATAGGAACCTGGGACTACAGTCCATGGGGTCGTAAAGAGTCAGGCATGACTGAATGACTAATACTTTAATTTTCTGACAAAGAACGGCAGTGCTTGATAAGTGACCAACAAGTGCAGAGAGTACAGAAGTTCAGGAAGGAAGCAAAAATCATGTCCTTGATGTTATTCAGGACAGGATAACCATGATGTGTCTCTTGGATACCGTAGAGGGATAAGAGAAAGCAGACCTTTCTAGATGGAGAAAATACAGCATCCTGAATTCCTCTTAGGTGTACAGAAATGCATAAAGATGACAACATTTGTGAAGGCATTGTAAAGGTTTTTCTCTTAAACCATTCTAATGAGATTAGTATATAATTTAAAGTAGAATGCCTATCATTCACATGTATTACATCAATGGATGGCTTACCTCATTCAATACCACACAGACTGTGGATCACAATAAACTATGGAAAATTCTGAAAGAGATGGGAATACCAGACCACCTAACGTGCCTCTTGAGAAATCTGTATGCAGGTCAGGAAGCAACAGTTAGAACTGGACATGGAACAACAGACTGGTTCCAAATCGGGAAAGGAGTATGTTAAGCTCAACATTCAGAAAACTAAGATCATGGCATCCAGTCCCATCACTTCATGGGAAATAGATGGGGAAATGGTGGAAACAGTGACAGACTTTATTTTTTGGGGCTCCAAAATCACTACAGATGGTGACTGCAGCCATGAAATTAAAAGATGCTTACTCCTTGGAAGAAATGTTATGACCAGCCTAGACAACATATTAAAAAGCAGAGACATTACTTTGCTGACAAAGTTCTGTCTAGTCATGTATGGATGTGAGAGTTGGACTATAAAGAAAGTGGAGCACTGAGGAATTGATGCTTTTGAACTGTGGTGTTGGAGAAGACTCTTGAGAGACTCTTGGACTGTAAGGACATCCAACCAGGCAATCCTAAAGGAGATCAGTCCTGAGTGTTCATTGCAAGGACTGATGTTGAAGCTGAAACTCCCATACTTTGGCCACCTGATGAGAAGAGCTGACTCATTGGAAAAGACCCTGATGCTTGGAAAGATTGAGGGCAGGAGGAGTAGGGGACGACAGGGGATGAGATGGTTGGATGGCATCATCAACTTGATGGACATGGGTTTGAGTAAACTCTGGGATTTGGTGATGGACAGGGAGGCCTGGGGTGCTGCAGTCCATGGGGTTGCAAAGAGTTGGACACGAATGAGCAACTGAACTGAACTGAAAGATGTCTATAGCAAAAAGACTAATAATGTTATAGTTGGAGTTATACAAGAAAGAATGTGAGACTCCAGTTCTTATTTTGAGTTAAACCACTGTTCCATTCAGTTAGCAAGTAGTGAGTAAGTACCTCAAAGAGTCAGACATGACTGAGCACCCATGCACACACCATAAACAGAAATGGTGAAGCAATATAATACAACAATGTTTATGGCATATTTAACACTCCCAGGCAATTAGTCACATGATTCCATGTTTCACTTTTACACCTGGAATACACTGGACATTGATTTTTTTTTTTAAATGCTGGGTTTCAAGGCATTTTGTTCCCCTACAGTGAGCCAATCAACCCAGAACCAGTCACTCTTTCCATTACATTGTCCCTATTATCATAAATCAGGTAATTCTCTCTCTGTGGGTATTTCCTTCTAAATTCTCAATCCTGTTCCCTCAGTTCTCTCCATGGATCAATTTCCTACTGTGTTAATTACTTTATAATAAAAATTCTCCATAGATGATGATGTAAATTCTCCAGGTTTCTTCTTCTTGCTTGGACACACTAAACCCTTAGACTCGCCACATGATTTTACAGCCATCTTGATAATTTCCACAACAACTTCTATTGGGATTAAAAAAAAAAATTATTGGAGCATTCTACTGGGATTTTAATTAAGATCAAATCTATGGATCAATCTGGGGAGAACTGATAGTTTTACAATATTGAAATTTTTAACCCACAAATCTGATGTAACCTCTATTTAGGTTTTTAAATGTTTCCCCTTTAATTTTCTTCAATAATATTTTGTACTTTGCAGTCTAACTTGTACTAGATTTATTCCTAGGTATTTGGTCTTTTATGCATTTTTGGTAAATCATATTTAAAATTCTTTTGTTTTCAATTTCTTTTTATTTTTATAAAGGAATACAATGGATCACTGACCTATGTCCAGAGATCATCTTAAATTTAAATTTATTTTAAAAATTATTTGGATTTTTGACACAATCATATTGTATACAATATATGATGGTTTTGTGTTTCGTATTTCCAATTCCTATGACTTTCATCTTTTCTTTGTAGCCTAATTACACTGGCTCAAGTGTAATTCTCTTTTTAATATACTTTTTAAAATTTATTTTTTATTGAAGGATAATTACTTTACAGAATTTTGTTGTTTTCATTAAACCTCAACATCGATCAGCCATCAGATCAGATCAGTCGCTCAGTCGTGTCTGACTCTTTGCGACCCCATGAATCGCAGCACGCCAGGCCTCCCTGTCCATTACCAACTCCCAGAATTCACTGAGACTCACGTCCATCGAGTCAGTGATGCCATCCAGCCATCTCATCCTCTGTCGTCCCCTTCTCCTCCTGCCCCCAATCCCTCCCAGCATCAGAGTCTTTTCCAATGAGTCAACTCTTCGCATGAGGTGGCCAAAGTACTGGAGTTTCAGCTTTAGCATCATTCCTTCCAAAGAAATCCCAGGGCTGATCTCCTTCAGAATGGACTGGTTGGATCTCCTTGCAGTCCAAGGGACTCTCAAGAGTCTTCTCCAACACACCAAAAGCATCAATTCTTCAGCGCTCAGCCTTCTTCACAGTCCAACTCTCACATCCATACATGACCACAGGAAAAACCATAGCCTTGACTAGACGAACCTTTGTTGGCAAAGTAATGTCTCTGCTTTTGAATATGCTATCTAGGTTGGTCATAACTTTCCTTCCAAGGAGTAAGCATCTTTTAATTTCATGGCTGCAGTCACCATCTGTAGTGATTTTGGAGCCCAGAAAAATAAAGTCTGACACTGTTTCCACTGTTTCCCCATCTATTTCCCATGAAGTGGTGGGACTGGATGCCATGACCTTTGTTTTCTGAATGTTGAGCTTTAAGCCAACTTTTTCACTCTCCACTTTCACTTTCATCAAGAGGCTTTTGAGTTCCTCTTCACTTTCTGCCATAAGGGTGGTGTCATCTGCATATCTGAGGTTATTGATATTTCTCCCGACAGTCTTGATTCCAGCTTGTGTTTCTTCCAGTCCAGCGTTTCTCGATCAGCCGTAGGTATACATATATCCCCTCCCTTTTGAACCTCCATCCTATCTCCCTCCCCATCCCAACCCTCGAGGTTGATACAGAGCCCCTGTTTGACTTTCCTGAGCCATACAGCAAATTCCTGTTGGCTATCTATTTTACATATGGTAATGTAAGTTTCCATGTTACTCTTTGCATACATCTCACCCTTTCCTCCCCTCTCCCCATGTCCATAAGTCTGTTCTCTATGTCTGTTTCTCCATTTCTGCCCTGTAAATAAATTCTTCAGAACTATTTTTCTAGATTCCGTATATGTGCATTAGAATATGATATTTATCTTTCTCTTTCTGACTCACTTCACTCTGTATAATAGGTTCTAGGTTCATCCACCTCATCAGAACTGACTCAAATGCATTCCTTTTTATGGCTGAGTAATATTCCATTGTGTATATGTACCACAACTTCTTTATCCATTCATCTGTCAATGGACATCTAGGTTGCTTCCGTGTTCTAGCTATTGTAAACAGTGCTGCAATGAACAATGGGATACATGTGTTTTTTCAACCCTGGTTTCCTCAGGGTATATGCCTAGGAGTGGGATTGCTGGGTCATACAGCGACTTAACAGCAGCAGTAACATGGTGGTTTTATTTCTAGTTTTTTAAGGAATCTCCATACCATCTTTCATAGTGGCTGTAATCAATTTACATTCCCACCAACAGTGCAAGAGTGTTCCCTTTTCTCCATACCCTCTCCAGCATTTATTGTTTGTAGACATTTTGATGATGGCCATTCTGACAGGTGTGAGGTGATATCTCATTATGGTTTTGATTTGCATTTCTCTAATAATGAGCGATGTTGAGCATCTTTTCATGTGTTTGTTAGCCATCTGTATGTCTCCTTTGGACAAATGTCTGTTTAGGTCTTTTTCCCACTTTTCGATTGGGTTGTTTGTTTTCCTGGTATTGAGTTCTATGAGCTACTTGTATATTTTGGAAATTAATCCTTTGTCAGTTGTTTCATTTGCTATTATTTTCTCCCATTCCAAGGGTTGTCTTTTCACCTTGCTTATAGTTTCCTTGGCTGTGCAAAAGCTTTTAAGTTTAATCAGGTCCCACTTGATTACTTTTGTTTTTATTTCCATTACTCTAGGAGGTAGATCATAGAGGATCTTGCTTTGATTTATGTCAACGAGTGTTCTGCCTATGTTTTCCACTAAGAGCTTTATAGTTTCTGGTCTTATATTTAGGTCTTTAATTCCATGTTCCTGGGTAGGAAGAATCAATATTATGAAAATGACTATACTACCAAATGCAATCTACAGATTCAATACGATCCCTATCAAATTACCAATGGAATTTTTCACAGAACTAGAACAAAAAATTTCACAATGCATATGGAAACACAAAAGACCTTGAATAGCCAAAGCAGTCTTGAGAAAGAAGAATGGAGCTGGAGGAATCCACCTTTCTGACTTCAGATTATAATATAAAGCTGCAGTCATCAAGACAGTATGGTACTGGCACAAAAACAGAAATATAGACCAATGGAACAAGATAGAAAGCCCAGAAATAAACCCACGCACCTATGGGTACCTTGTTTTTGACAAAGTGAAAGTGAAATGGCTGTGCTACTGCTGCTGCTAAGTCGCTTCAGTCGTGTCCGACTCTGTGTGACCCCATAGATGGGAGCCCACCAGGCTCCTCCGTCCATGGGATTCTCCAGGCAAGAATACTGGAGTGGGGTGCCATTTCCTTCTCCAATGCATGAAAGTGAAAAGTGAAAGTGAAGTCGCTCAGTTGTGCCCTACTCTTAGCAACCCCGTGGACTGCAGCCCACCAGGCTCCTCCATCCATGGGATTTTCCAGGCAAGAGTACTGGAGTGGGGTGCCATTGGCTCAGTCGTGTCCAACTCTTTGTGACCCCATGGACTGTAGCCTACAAGGCTCCTCCATCCATGGGATTTTCCAGGCAAGAGTACTGGGGTGGGTTACCATTTCCTTCTCCAGGGGATCTTCCCGACCCATGGATTGAACCAGGGTATCCCACGTTGTAGGCAGGCACTTCACTGTCTGAGCCACTAGGGAAGTCTGCCTTTTGACAAAGGAGGCAGGCTAGAATATACAATGGGGCAAATATAGTGTGTTCAATAAATGGTGCTGGGAAAACTGGACAGCTACATGTAAAAGAATGAAATTAGAACACTTCCTAACACCATACACAAAGATAAACTCAAAATGGATTAAAGACCTAAATGTAAGACCAGAAACCATAAAACTCTTAGAGGAAAACAGGCAGAACACTCTATGTCAAGTGTAATTCTTAATAGAAATTACAGTGGTTTCCCCCTCTGATCCTTAATGTGATAGGTTGCATTCCTAAAGATAAGCCACTCTTACTTGCAGAAAGTGAAGAAGAACTAAAGAGCCTCTTGATGAAAGTGAAAGGGGAGAGTGAAAAAGCTTGCTTAAAACTCAACACTCAAAAATAAAGATCATGGCAAATAGAAGGGGGAAAAGTAGAAGCAGTGACAGGCTTTATTTTCTTGGGCTCCCAAATCACTGCAGATGGTGACTGCAACCATGAAATTAAAAGATGCTTGCTCCTTGGAAGAAAAGCTCTGACAAACCTAGCCAGCATATTAAAAAGCAGAGACATCACTTTGTGGTGACCAGAGCAAGCTGGGACTCAATAAAATCTCTTTGGGTTGTAAATTAGCTCTTTTTTTCACTTTCTTTTTATTTTTCCTAGAAGGGACATTTTGAGTAATTGCCTTGCTCTGGCTAGCTGAATTTCCTTTGTGTATGAGTATTCTAGATCTATCCCTGTGGCTACTGTAAGGCGAGTGCAGAGAAAAGAGAGCAAGCCGGGCAGTCAGGCAATGAAAAGGGAAATTTATTAGAGGGAAAAGAGACGGTGACTGGACCTTAAGCAGGACCAGTGTCCTCCCTTTCTGATGAGGTCTTTCATATACCCTACCAGTGAAAAATTCTCTGATGGTTAATTCTCTGCAGTTGAGTCCTGTGGTCACATAGTCAGAGGTCTGGAATCCGGTGGTCTCGTAGCCTTGAGAAGGTAGGCGCCAGTGGGAAAAAAGAATGTTGTTTGGGCAATTTGGTCAGTCTCAAGAGTCACTGTGATTTTATTCTTTGTTTGCAAGGTCAACATCATGAGCCATTTCTACCATGAACCCCCAAATAGACTCTAACATTCAGCCTTTTTGATTTGGGATAAGAGCCAAAGGTCAATTTTGCCTAACTGCTTCCTGAAGGACAGGGGCACATCGGGGTGAGATGAGGAAAGTCTGGAATGTGAGTCAAGGGGATTTGTGTGGGGTCAAAGTTTTTGAGCGAGCTAGAAGTAGCTCATGGATAGTTCAGCTGGTAAATGCTCATTAACGGTCCTGAAGAAATTTTGAAAAAGATGCATTAAACATGGGCCAAAAGTTAAAATAAGGGTAAGCAGAAGAAGAAGGCCTAGCAAAGGTAGGACCCAGGGCAACCAATTCCAATTGCTTCACCAGTTTTCCCATGAATGACTGAGGTGTTCATATATTCTAGAGGCCCTGTTTGTTAGATCTCTTGCTGCTTCCTTTACAACCCGGTTGCTCAGCTGGTGAAGAATCTGCCTGCAATGCGGAAGACCTGGGTTTGATCCCTGGGTTGGGAAGATCCCCTGGAGAAGGGAAAGGCTACCCACTACAGTATTCTGGCCTGGAGAATTCCATGGACTGCATAGTCCATGGTGTTGCAAAGTGTCAGACACAACTGAGCGACTTTCACTTTCTTTCTTTAGAACGCCTGATTTGTTGGTGTAGAAGCAGCATGCTTCCTCCAAAAATAGACACAGGCCCCTGTTTTCTGCCGTGAGAAGGTCTAATCCTCTTCTGTTTTGGAGGACCACGACTGCCGGGGAATCGAGCTGGTTTTGAATAGTGATAAGGCTAGTAGCTATTTCTTCTAGGCTCTCAGTGAGGTCTTTAGAAAGGCTTTGGTAGTAATTTAAAGAGGTTGTGAGTCCTGCAGTCACTGTTCCAATCCCAGCCACTATTCCTATACTTCTTAATAAAGGAATGAATTGAATTGCCCATTTGGGTCAGTTATGAATTAGTGGGATAGGAAGGGATAGGAAGGGATACATATTCCTTGGTGTAAGGAATATGTAGTTGCCAGGTTATGCCAAAGGATTGGGCTACTAGTTGAGTGATTTGGGAAATGAAAGCTGGCCCATTATCAGATTGGAGAGAGAGTGGGAGGACAAAGCGAGGGGTGACTTCTCATATGAGAAGTGCTACTCAGTGTTACTCAGTTTCTGAGGCAGTTTCTGATCTCATAGGAAAAGCCTCAATCCACCCTGAAAAAGTGTCTCTGACAGTGAACATGAGTTTTAATTTTCGTGTTGGAGGAATGTGCGTGAAGTCAATTGGCCAGTCCTCTCCTGGGATATGCCCTCAAGCCTGACATTTTGAGAGTGAGGGAATAGGCTTTAGGGTCGCCTGTGGTAAGACTGAGGAGCAGATAATGCAAGAGTAAGTGACTGTAGGAGTGAAAGAATGTTAGGATAGGTGATAAGAGGTCTTCAGTTCAGTTCAACTTCTCAGTCGTGTCCGACTCTTTGTGACCCCATGGACTGCAGCACGCCAGGCTTCCCTGTCCATCACCAACTCTCAGAGCTTTCTCAAACTCATGCTCATCGAGTCAGTGATGCCATAAGAGGCCTTAAGAGATGATAAAGAGGTTTGGTGCCTACTTGACGGGCCTGATGAGCGTCTGTAAGCATCAGTGTGGCCTGAGATTGGGGAAGGACAGAGCAGCCCTGTTTTTGTAACCAGTCTGCTTGTAGTTGTGCTCCCTCTTGCAATAATCGTGTGTTTTCTTCGGGGAGGTGAAGGGGTTTTATGTTGGAGATTACTATAAGTTGTTGAGCTGGTGATTGGAGTGAGGCTTGTTTTGCTTCTCTGTCTGTGGTGTCATTGCCCCATGAAATGAGGTCTGAGGCCCCCTGGTGACCTTGGCAATGTATGATGCCTACTTCAGTTGGCATATTAGCTGCTTTTAAAAGCTGGAATATGAGCAGGGCGTTAGTTATGGGAGAACCTTTGGCAGATAGGAGCCCTCGCTCCTTCCAGATGGCAGCATGTAAGTGTACGATGTGGAAAGAATCAGTGTATATGTTTGCTCTCTTGTAAGCTGTGAGGGTAAGTGCTCTAGTTACTGCAATAAGTACTGCCTTTTGGGAAGAGGTTCCTGAGGGGAGAGGTAGGGATTCAATAATTTCGGTGTCAGAGACAACTGCACATCCAGCTACCTTTTTTCCTTCTGATGTTGTAGAGGAGCTGCCATCAGTATACCAAGTAAAGTCAGGGTTATTTAAAGGTGTTGGGGAAATGTGGGAGAAATGGGGCATCAGGTCCTCTAATGCCTCTTTGCAAGTATGGGTGGGGCTCAGAAGAATTCGGGATGAGGGTGGCAGGGTTGAGAGTAGGACAGAGTTCAAAGGAAAACGAGAGATTCAAGAAGGGTGACATGAATTAGATGAAAGCGTGAAGGAGATAGAAGGGTCATGGATTTGTGAGATGGTCCTTAAAGTCACGTGGTGAATGAATGACAGTGGGTGCTCCAAAAGGAAGATTTTTACTTTCCTGAGTGAGGAACACAGCTGCTGCCAGAGCAGGTAGGCAGGCTCTCGATCCTCAAATTGTGGCATCTAATTGCTTTGACAGATAAGCAACAGGGGTGAAGGAGGGGCCCTAATTTTGTCTCAAAACTCTTAGGGCAATTTTGTGTCTCTCAGTAGAGTATAAAGGGGCAAGAAAGGTCAGGACGTGTGAGAGCTGGGGCTGAGAGAATGGCTTGCTTAAGGGTTTTAAAGGCTGAATGGATATTTGATTTTAGCTCTAGTTCTGAAAGATCTTCTCGGGTGGCTTGATACAGGGGTTGTGCCAAGAGGGCAAAATTAGGAATCCAGAGGTGTCGATATCCAGCTAACTCCAAGGACAGGATCTCTGTTTCTGATGAAGGGAGTGGTAGGGTAGATATAAGGGACTTTCTATCAGTAGTAATATATCTTTTGGTTGGTAATAAGAGGACTCTAAGATAAGTGAACTCTAGGAAGAGAGAGCTGAACCTTGGTGGGAGATACTCAATAGCCTCGATTGGCTAGAAAATTGAAGAGTTGTATAGTGTGTTGTTGAGAGTATGTAAGCCTCCTCCTACAAAGGAGGAGATCATCCACATATTGGATGACAGTACTGAGATTAAGGGAGAAGGCGATGGCACCCCACTCCAGTATTCTTGCCTGGAAAATCCCATGTATGGAGGAACCTGGTGGGCTGCACTCCATGGGGTTGCTAAGAGTTGGACATGACTGAGTAACTTCCCTTTGAATTTTCACTTTCCACTTTCATGCATTGGAGAAGGAAATGGCAACCCACTCCAGTGTTCTTGCCTGGAGAATCCCAGGGATGGGGGAGCCTGGTGGGCTGCCGTCTATGGGGTCACACAGAGTCGGACATGACTGAAGCGACTTAGCAGCAGCAGCAGCACTCAGAGTAAGGTCAAGAGAGGTTAGGTCTGATGCTAGAGCTTGGCCGAAGAAATGAGGGCTATCACGAAAGACTTGTGGGAGGACTGTCCCTGTCAGCTGTTGGGAGTGATGACTGTCTGGATCGGTCCAGATAAAGGCAAAGAGGTCTTGAGAGTTTGGGTGTAAAGGGATGGTAAAGGAGGCATCCTTGAGGTGTAGAACAGTGAAGTGTGTAGTGGAAGAGGGAATGAGAGAAGAGTATAGGGATTTGGAACTACTGGGTATATGGGAATGACAGCCACATTGATAACTCTCAGGTCTTGGACCAGGCAATAGGAGCCATTTGGCTTTTTGATGGGTAAGATAGAGGTGTTATAGGGAGAGTGGCTTGGGCGCAAGAGACCCTGATGTAGGAGTTTAGTGATGATAGGCTTTAACCCTTGTTGATGTTTTTTGGGGACTGGATATTGTGGTTGATTGGGGAATTTAGAGGGATTTTTGAGGTGGATATGAATTGAGCATGGTGAGAGGTGACAGATGGGTTGTCGGTATCCCAAACTATGGGGTTTATGGACGAGGAGGGCAATGGGGTGGGGGAAGAGAAGGTGGGGTTGAGGAGCAGTAGCCAGGCTAGATCAGAAGGTGGGCCTGGGACAGTAATAGAGGCTTTGAATTTTGAGAGAAGGTCTCTCCAAGAATAGGAGTGGGGCATTTTGGGAGTATGAGAAAAGAATGGGAAAATGGGGTATCTTGAAGTGTGCAAAGTTGAGGCTCGGTTATTCATAGTGTAGCTATTAAACCATCAACCCCTGTAACAGAGACCTGAGAGACCTTGGTTTTTCCAGAGTAGGCAGGCACAGCAGAGTATGTGGCACCCGTGTCGATGAGAAAAGAGATCGGCTTAACTGAGACTGAGAAAGTTACCCTGGGCTCCATAGAGGTGATGAGAGTCAGGGCCCTGGGCACCTTCAGTTTTCAGTGGCGAGTCCAAGGAGGCTGGGCAGAGCTGGGTCGGAGGACTCCTGCTCGGGACCAGGAGGGGATGTCCGGATCCCTGGAAGGGGATTTGGGCCATTGACCTTCCAATGTCCCTTTGTGCCACAGCTGGGACACGGACCTGGAGGGGCCTCGGTTTAGCATGAGAGGGCCCAGTGACCGTCTTTGCCGCAGTTGAAGCAAGGCCCAGGGGGCTGCCTGTCTTTGTTGATTGGTGGAGACGTGGAGCCATGTAGGGCAATGGCCAACAGGTGGCATTTAATCTGATCCCCCTGGGCCTTCTCTAGATTTGTCTTCTCTTCCTGGTTATTGAAAATTGTAAAGGCTAAATTTAAAAGGTCTCATTGAGGGGTTTGAGGGCCTTCTGCCTTTTTTAGTTTCTTTCAGATATCTGAGGATGACTGGGAGATAAAATGGCTGTTAAGGACAATGATGCCCTCTGTTGAAGTGGGGTCTAATCTTGTAGGGCTTCCATTAACCTGGCTAGAAATTGTGCCCAGCTTTCGTCTAGTCCTTGAGTTATTAGCTGGAGCTTATAAAAGTTGATGGCTTTATGTCCTGCCATTTGAAGGCCCATGATGAGGCAAGCAAGCATGTGATTACGGGCTGCTCCTCCAGGTCTCTCTGCCTGATAATCCCAGTTGGCATCATCTCGGGGGACAGCTGTGGCCCCTCTGGGCTTAGTGTTGTCTGTCCTGTGTATTCATCAGATGTGCCTGAGAGGCTTGCTATACTCATACTCGTTCCTACTCTTCTGGGAGAAGAGTGGAGGGAAGTATGATGAAAATATCATGCCAGGTTAAGTTGTAAGACTGGGTAAGATACTTGAATTCTTTTAGATCATTATCAGAGTCTGAAGAGAAAGAGCCAAGCTGCTTTTGGATTTGAGATAGATCGGTGAGGGAGAATGGGACATGAACCCCAACAATGCCTTCTGCTCCAGCTGCTTCCCATACAGGAGAAGTGGAACAGGGTAAGGAGAGGGGTCCTGCCATAAAGTTTCCTGCTTGTTCAGGACCAGATATGGGGAGGGGATCTAGGGAGGTCGGGGTAAAGCCTTGGGACCCTCCAGTAGAGGGTGGGGCTGAGGTCTCAGAGCTTATCTCAGGCACAGGCTGGGGAGGGGGCTGGGAGCCACAGAGAAGGAGGGAGGGAGGAGGGGGCATAAGGTGGATGCTGTGAAACTGGATCTGGAGCAGCTGCAAGGGGATTGGGAGCAATAGGGGGTGGACTGTAGTCGGAAGGATCGAAGGAAGAAGAAGAAAAGTCTGAACAGGGATCAGGAGACATTGTATGAGGAGGATGTGGCCCAGAGTGGGCTAAGAGTGTCTGAGAAGTAGAACAGGATTCACAGAGGGAGGGTCGTGAGCGGAGAGCAAAGAAAGCCTGGACATGAGGGATCTCTGACCACTTGCTGTTGTGGTGGCAGAAGTTACTGAGGTCCCGTAGAGGATTATAATCGAGAGTTCTGTTTTCTGGCCATAGGGACCCATTATCAAGTCTGTATTGTGGCCTGACAGTGTTAGAATAGTAAATAAGTCTTTTTGGTCCAATCGCCCCTTGGAAGTCTAAGGCTTTTAGGTTTTGGAGAAGGCATCCTAGAGGAGCAGATTTTGAGGGCTGGGACTGAGAATTTCCCGTTGTGGCCGAATAGGAAGGGTAGACAAGGGCGAGGGAAAGCAAGGAGAAAGGTCTGAGAGAAAAGGCATCCCTGTTCTCAGGACCTTCTCAGAGAGTAATAAGTCTGCTTTGAAATGAGTGCCCCCTATTTCAAAGTCAGACGGAGCACAAGGCTGAGGGCCCGAGGGCCGTGGGGATCCTCCCGCCTAGCGCTAGGGCTTGGAAATGAGGCTAGAGAGAGAGGGAGAGAGGATCCAAGGGAATGGGATTTCACTCACCCTTGAAACAGATGGATGAAATCTGGGCTGGTGGGTGGATGTCAGTCCAGCAAGGCAAGTGGATGGTACCGTCCCGGAGCTCGTCTCAGTTTCTCGGACAGGTCCAAGGGAGGGGACCACCGGAGGTGGGCTCCTGAGACCCAGTTGTGGTGGATTTTCCCTCCCAGGTTTCAGCACCAAAATGCAAGGCGAGTGCAGAGAAAAGGAGAGCAAGCCGGGCAGTCAGGCAAGAAAAGGAAATTTATTAGAGGGAAATGAGAGGGTGACTGGCTGTTAAGAAGAACCAGTGTCCTCCCTTTCTGATGGGGTCTTTCTTATACCCTGCCAATGAAAAATTCTCTGAAGGGATGGTTAATTTTTAGCCTGTAGTTGAGTCCTGTGGTCACGTAGCCAGAGGTCTGGAATCCTGTGGTCTCCTAGCTTTGAGAAGGTAGGTGCCAGTGGGAAAACAGAATGCCATTTGGGCAATTTGGTCAGTCTCAAGGGTCGCTGTGATTTTATTCTTGTTTTTGAGGTCAACATAATGAGGCATTTCTACCACGAGCCCCCATGTAGGCCTGATCAGCTCCCAGGGGCACAATATCCTCATTTAGTGTTGTTTTGATATGACCGAGTGATAGTCCATCGTACATACGGAGCACATCTTGTTGAAGCTTTAATCTGTTGGTGAGGGTTTTGCTGTTTATCATCGTTGCTCTTGTAGGTGGTGCTGCAGCACTCATTGGGGTGCATGCATCTTTGGAAAGATGGCTTTCTTGGGATCTAAGACCAGATGGGAGAATGTTAGATCCCAGGCTTAGCTTCTCTCGATAGTTTACTTTCAGGCATTCGGAGACTGTCAACTATCCTTCGTTTTGCCAGACTACCTTCCCACCGACTGTGTAGGGGGTTCTTCTTACTCAATGGCATCCCTGCAGTAATTAGGGATGCAAAGCATCTTGGCCTGTGGTGGAGATTTGGGTTTTGTATTATTTCTTAAAGGTTGTGTGGAAAAGTTCCCTTTGCTGTTGACTTCCTGAAAAGTCCATGGTGTTTGGAATTTCTTTCTGCAACACCCACCCCAGGAAATGGCCTGAGGGCAGCTGTCATTGACAACCCCCCCAAGACATTTGTATGTCGGTTTAAACTCAACATTCAAAAAACAAAGATCATGGCATCCAGTCCCATTCAGTTCAGTTCAGTCGCTCAGTCGTGTCCGACTCTTTGAGACCCCATGAACTGCAGCACGCCAGGCCTCCCTGTCCATCACCAACTCCCAGAGATCACTCAAACTCACGACCATCAAGTTGGTGATGCCATCCAGCCATCTCATCCTCTGTCGTCCCCCTTCTCCTCCTGCCCTCAATCCCTCCCAGCATCAGAGTCTTTTCCAATGAGTCAACTCTTCACATGAGGTGGCCAAAGTATCGGAGTCTCAGCTTTAGCATCATTCCTTCCAAAGAACACCTAGGACTGATCTCCTTTAGAATGGACTGGTTGGATCTCCTTGCAGTCCAAGGGACTCTCAAGAGTCTTCTCCAACACCACAGTTCAAAAGCATCAATTCTTCAGTGCTCAGCTTTCTTCACAGTCCACTCTCACATCCATACATGACTCCCATTACTTCCTGGCGAATAGATGGGGAAATAATGGAAACAGTAACAGACTCTATTTTAGGGGGCTTCTAAATCACTCTAGATGGTGGCTGCGGCCATGAAATAAAAGACACTTGCTCCTTGGAAGAAAAGCTATGATCAATCTAGACAGCATGGTAAAAAACAGAGACATTACTTTGCCAACAAAGATCTGTCTAGTCAAAGCTATGGTTTTTCCAGTAGTCATGTATGGATGTGAGAGTT
Organism: Bos indicus x Bos taurus; assembly: GCF_003369695.1. NCBI lineage: Eukaryota > Metazoa > Chordata > Mammalia > Artiodactyla > Bovidae > Bos > Bos indicus x Bos taurus. The sequence goes on from NC_040085.1 coordinate 5,064,085, forward strand.
GGACCATAAAGAAGGCTGAGAGCCGAAGAATTGATGCTTTGGAAATGTGGTGTTGGAGAAGACTCCTGAGAGTCCCTTGGACTGCAAGAAGATCCAACCAGTCCATCCTAAAGGAAATTAGTCCTGAATATTCTTTGGAAGGACTGAAGCTGAAGCTGAAACTCTAATACTTTGGCCACCTGATGCGAAGAGCTGACTCATTTGAAAAGACCCTGATGCTGGGAAAGACAGAAGGTGGGAGGAGAGGGGGACGACAGAGGATGAGATGGTTGGATGGCATCACCGACTCAATGGACACGAGCTTGAGTAAACTCTGAAAGTTGGTGATGGACAGGAAGGCCTGGCATGCTGCAGTCAATGGGGTCGCAAAAAGTCAGACACGACTGAGCAACTAAACTGAACTGAACTGAACAGGTGGTGTGGTTGTCATTACAGGAAGTCTCCACAAGGCAGTACTTTCCCCTGCCCGCCTCTGGTTCCTCAGATAACCAGAGCCTCAGGGAAAGTGGGCTTCCTGGGCTGTGAATTGAAGTGGAATGTGCCAGAGCAAAATACCTGCAGCCTTGTGACTCACTGCTTCTTCCCCCTAAAGCTTCACACACCCGACCACCAGACTAACCCCAACCACAGCCACGGCACCCAGCTGAGGGTACTTAGGTGCTAGGAGGCTGCGCTCTCAGGAAAGAGGCTTGAGCTGGGACCCCCAGCAGCAGGGGATGTGCAGGCTAGGTCACTGTTGCTGCCATGATCCTCCAGGCTTTGATCCCACTTGGGACTCTGGTCCCAGCTGAGATAAGCAGACGGTTGTGATTTTCAAAGGCATTCAGAAATAATAATAATAACTAAAAAGGGGCTCAATGAAGGGCACCCTGCCAGGCTGTTTGGACCCCACCTCAGTCCAGCCTTGGGACTCAAGCCTAGTCAGGCTCCTGGGATGCCATAGAAGCCCAAATGAGGGAGGCTGGAAACAATAAAATTGGCATTGATTTTCTCTCCCTTCCTTTGACTTCATGCCGATGAAGCAGGAGTAGAGTCAACCTGCCCACTGTGCTTGATGTCAGTGTACAGTCAGCTGATTCAGGTATGGCATATCCATGGAACATGTCTAATTTTGGGGGGTGTTTTTTTTTTTTTTTTTTTTTGCCATAGAGTTTATTGCAGAAGGTTGAGCAATGTGCTGAGCATCTGGTCCTTGTGGGTTATCTATCTCACATACAGTGTTCTGTGTATATGAGGAAGGAAGGAAGAAAATAGTCTATGTGGAGTATCTCTTAGAGATGCCCGTTTCTGTGTATATGTGGAAGGGAGGAAGGAAGCTGATAATCCTTGTGGATTACTATTACAGATACAGATTTCTGTGTCTATATTAGTCTCAACCTCCTAATTCATCCCAGGCCCTTCACTTTTTTCTTGAACTCTTGGTTTGAATTTGAATTCTTATAGTCTGTCTTTGGGTTGTAAATTCTTTCGTTTCACCTTTTTTATTTTGCCTAGAAGGGACATCTTGTGTTATTGGCTTCCTTTGTCTGCGTGAGATCCTTTAGGGTATGATCCTTCTAGATCTATCCCTGTGGCTACCAGTGACATAATTTCCTTACTTCAGTCTTGGTTTTTATGGCTAATAGTCCATCATATATATGTATATCATACATATATATCTTGTTTAAGCTTAATCTATTGGGGAAGATTCTGCTGTCTCTGTTGGTTATTGTGAGTAATGTTGCAGTGCTAGTTGGGGGTCCATGTGCCTTTTTGAATGATGGATTTATCATTGTGGAAATGTCAGATCCTAGACCTACCTTCTCTTGATAGTGTATTTTCAGGCATTCAGAAATGTCTTATTCAGGCATAAGAAAGTCTTCCTCAGTGATCAATGCAAAGGAATAGAGGAAAACAAAAGAATGGGAAAGACTAGAAATGTCTTCAAGAAAATTAGAGATACCAAGGGAACTTTTCATGCAAAGATGGGCACAATAAAGGACAGAAATGGTATGGACCTAACAGAAGCAGGAGATATTAAGAGGTGGCAAGAATACACAGAAGAACAACAATACAAAAAAAAGATCTTCATGACCCAGATAACCACAATAGTGTGATCACTCACCTAGAGCCAGACATCCCGGAACTCGAAGTCAAATGGGCTTTAGGAAGCATCACTACAAACAAACTTAGTGGAGGTGAAGGAATTCCAGTTGAGCTATTTCAAATCCTAAAAGATGATGCTGTGGAAGTGCTGCATTCAATATGCCAGCAAATTTGGAAAACTCAGTAGTGGCCACAGGACTGGAAAAGGTCAGTTTTCATTCCAATCCCAAAGAAAGGCAATGCCAAAGAATGCTCAAACTACTGCCCAATTGCACTCATCTCACACGCTAGCAAAATAATGCTCAAAATTCTCCAAGCCAGGTTTCAACAGTACATGAACTGTGAACTTTCAGATGTTCAAGCTGGATTTAGAAAAGGCAGAGGAACCAGAGATCAAATTGCCAACATCCGCTGGATCATGGAAAAAGCAAGAGAGTTCCAGAAAAACATCTACTTCTGCTTTATTGACTATGCTAAAGCCTTTGACTGTGTGGATCACAACAAACTGTGAAAAATTCTTCAAGAGATGGGAATACCAGATCACCTTACCTGCCTCCTGAGAAATCTGAATGCAGGTCAAGAAGCAACAGTTAGAACTGGACATGGAACAACAGACTGTTTTCAAATTGGGAAAGAAGTACGTCAAGGCTGTATATTGTCACCCTGCCTATTTAACTTATATGCAGAGTACACCATGCAAAATGCCAGGCTGGATGAAGCACAAGCTAGAATCAAGATTGCTGGGAGAAATATCAATAATGTCAGACACGCAGATGACATTGTTTGGTAGTTAGACTAGGAAAAAAAAAAAAGGTCCACAAAAATAGAACAAAGGAAGGTCCAGGACCGGAGTGAAGACCTCAGGTAAAACAAACAGCCCTCCTGGCTAGCCCAATTTACATAGGGCAGGCTGAGCAGGGAGGAGACAAGTGTATAAAAGGAGGAAGCCTAGAAGGATTGAGGCCTCTCTTGTCTTTTGGGTCAGCCCGGCCTCACTTCTCGAGGATGTACTATCCTTTGGTTTTCCTAAGAAAACTGAGCTGTAACACCGATTCATCCATCGCTTCAAATTTTTGCTGCAGCGAGACAGAACCGAGGAAATTACATGCCCCCACTACACCACCACCCTTATGGCAGAAAGTGAAGAGGAAGTAAAGAACCTCTTGATGAAAGTGAAAGAGGAGAGTGAAAAAGTTGGTTTAAATCTCAACATTCAGAAAACTAAGACTATGGCATCCAGTCTCATCACTTCATGGCAAATAGATGGAGAAACAATGGAAACAGTGAGAATTTATTTTCTTGGGCTTCAAAATCACTGCAGATGGTGACTGCAGCCATGAAATTAAAAGACGCTTGCTCCTTGGAAGAAAAGCTATGACCAGCCTAGACAGCATATTAAAAAGCAGAGACACTACTTTGCCAACAAAGGTCCATCTAGTCAAAGCTATGGGTTTTCCAGTAGTCATGTATGGATGTGAGAGCTGGACTATAAAGAAAGCTGAGTGCTGAAGAATTGATGCTTTTGAACTGTGGTGTTGGAGAAGACTCTTGAAAGTCCCTTGGACTGCAAAGAGGTCCAACCAGTCAGTGCTAAAGGAAATCTGTCCTGAATATTCATTGGAAGGACACGCTGAAGCTGAAGCTCCAAGACTTTGGCCACCTGATGTGAAGAACAGACTCATTGGAAAAATCCTGATGCTGGGAAAGATTGAAGACAGGAGGAGAAGGGGATGACCGAGGATGAGATGGTTGGATGGCATCACCAACTCGATGGACATGTTTGAGCAAGCTTTGGGAGGTGATGGACAGGGAAGCCTGACATGCTGCAGTCCATGGGGTCGCAAAGTGTCCGACTCGACTGAGTGACTGAGCTGAGACCTAGCCTCTCTTGATAGTGTATTTTCAGGCATTCAGAGACTGCATTATACTGGGTGTTGTCAGCGTGCCTTCCCACCTACTGTGTAGGGGCGTTCCCTTTCCTCAGGCTCTGCTGCCTTTAGTGTTTGTAGCCTCCTGAGGATGCTCTGATGGGACCGATGGGACTTGATTTCTTGTTTTCATTTTGATCGACAGTCCTGCAGTATTTACGGATGCCTGAGCGTCTTGTCCTGTAGTAGAAGTTTGAGTCTTAGTTTTTCCGTGAACAGTGTGAGGAAAATTTACCTGTGGCAGTTGGCTTCCTGAAAGCCGGTTGTGTTTGGAATTTATTTCTGCAATTCCTGCCGCAGGACATGTCCTGAGGACAGCTGTCGTTAACAGACCCCAACACTAGAGAAACAGGTGCCAGTAAGCGTGGAGGTGCAGTTGTAGGTACAGAAAGTGTCCACAAGGTGACAGCACTTTTTCCTGGCCACCTCTGGTTCCTTGGGCAACTTGGCTTCCTGGGCTGTGAATTGGAATGGAATGTGCCTGAGCAATTTAAGGGGTTGGGTCTCACTTCTTCCCCTTAAAGCTTCACCCCTCCCCTCCAGACTCTTTCCAACCGGGGCCACAGTACCCTGCTGAGGGGCCTAGGAGGCTGTACTTTCAAGAAGGAAGCTTGAGTTGGGGACCCCAGCACCAGAGGTCCTGGGGGTTAGGTAACATTTCCAAGGTCCTGGAAGATAGAGGGTCGGGTTCCCATCCTTGGGGAGCACTAGGGACTCTGGTCTCAGTCAGGGAAACCAGACAGAAGACGTTTAAGAGGGGTCTCAATTAAGGGCTCGATGCTCGGCTGTATTGACTCCACCCCAATCCAGCGATGGGACCCAAGCCTGCTCAGGCTCCAGGGATGGAATAGCAGTGCAAGTCAGGAAGGTTGGAGGGAATAAACAAGGCGATGCTTTTATTTTCTTTAATTGCATGCCTGTGCTATGTTGGAGTATATTAATTTTTGCAGTTTTCTGTTTGTTGTTAGTGTATAGCTGCCTGATTCATTTATGACATATACGTACATATACATACCTACAAATTCTGTTTATTCCTTTGCCACAGAGGTTTTTTGCAGAAGGTCAGCATAGTTCCCTGTGCTGATCACCAGGTCCTTGTGGAGTATCTAGTATAGATACAAATATCTGTTATTTCCAACCTCCTAATTAACTCCTTGGGCTTTTCAATTTTCAAAAAATTCTTGTGTTTGCATTCTCAGAGTCAATTTTTGTGTTGTAATTTAGTTCCTTTGTATCTCTTTCTAAATTTTGCCTAGAAGGGACATCACACACTCTTGTCTTCATCTGTCTGGCTGATTTCGCTTTGTATGTGATCCTCCAGCATCCATTTCTATGGCTACAAGTGGAATGATTCGTAATTTCAGTGGCGGTTTTTCATTGCTAAATAATAGTCCATTGTCTGTAAGTACCAGGTCTTTGCTAAGCTTTAGTCTCTCAGTGGACATTTTGCAGGGTCTGTGTCTTGGCTCTTGTAAGTAGTGCTGAAGTGAATGTTGGGGTGCATGGGACTTTTTGAATAATGGTTTTCTCAGGATATAGGCTGAGATGTGGGAATGTCAGATCCTAGGGTTAGCTCTCTTGAATTTTTTTTTTTTCCTGCTACGCAGAGGCTTTCAGTTCTAGTGGCTGTTGCCAGTGTTCCTTCGGCCAAGCATGTGGGGGGTTCCCCACTCCTCCCTTCTCTTTCCTACATATATTGTTTGTAGACTTGTGAGAATAGTCATTCTTGACTGGTGGAATTTGATTTCTGGTTGTCATTTTGACTAGCATTCCTCCTGCAATAATTAGGGATACTAAGAATCTTGTCTTGTGGTGGTTAGGGTATTTTTTCTTTCATTTTTGTTTTCTTTTAGGCATGTGTGGAAAAATTTATGTCTTGATTGGCATCTTGTAAGTTGGGTGTATTTGCAATTTCAGTTCAGTTCAGTTGCTCAGTCATGTCCAATTCTTTGCAACCCCATGGACTACAGCATGCCAGTCTTCCCTGTCCACCACCAACTCCCGGAGCTTGCTCAAACTCACGTCCATCAAGTCAGTGATGCTATCCAACCATCTCATCCTCTGTCATCCCCTTATTCTCCTGCCTTCAATCTTTCCCAGCATCAGGGTCTTTTCCAATGAGTCCATTCTTTGCATCAGGTGGCCAAAGTATTGGAGCTTTAGCATCAGTCCTTCCAATGAATATTCAGGACTGACTTCCTTTACGATGGACCGGTTGGATCTCCTTGCAGTCCAAGGGACTCTCAAGGGTCTTCTCCAACACCACAGTTCAAAAGCATCAATTCTTTGGTGCTCAGCTTTCTTTATAGTCCAACTCTCACATCCATACATGACTACTGGAAAAACCATAGCTTTGAATAGACAGACCTTTGTCGGCAAAGTAATGTCTCTGCTTTTTAATATGTTGTCTGTGTTGGTTATAGCTTTTCTTCCAAGGAGCAAGGGTCATTTCATTTCATGGCTGCAGTCACCGTCTACAGTGCTTTTGGAGCTCCCAAAATAAAGTCTCTCACTGTTTCCATTGCAATTTATTTCTCTAATATTTACCTCAAGACCTTTCTTGAGGCAAGCTGTCATTGACAGCACCCCCGGCCCCCTTGTGAATTGGAGGTGGCATTAAATGCCTTTGGTCAAGGTGTAGTTACAGAAAAGGTCCACAGGTGGCGGCACTTGTTGATGCCCACTCTGGTTCCTGGGGCAAGCAGATCAGATCAGATCAGTCACTCAGTCCTGTCCGACTCTTTGCGACCCCCTGAAGTGCAGCACGCCAGGCCTCCCTGTCCATCACCAACTCCCAGAGTACACTGAGACTCACGTCCATCGAGTCAGTGATGCCATCCAGCCATCTCATCCTCTGTCGTCCCCTTCTCCTCCTGCCCGCAATCCCTCCCAGCATCAGTCTTTTCCAATGAGTCAACTCTTCGCATGAGGTGGCCAAAGTACTGGAGTTTCAGCTTCAGCATTAGGCAAAGCTGGCTTCCAGGGTTGTGAAATAGAGTGGAAAGTACCTGAGTGAACATTTAAGGGCTTGTGTCTCACTACTTATTCCCCGTAAAGCATCACACACACACGGCTTCCAGACTGATCCCAACGGAAGCCACAGCACCTTGCTGACTGTGCTTCAGTGCCTAGGAGTCTGCACTCTCAGGAAGGAGGCTTGAGCTGAGAACTCCAGCACGAGGAGCCATGGAGGTTAGGAGACTGTTGCTCCCAAGGTCTTCAAGGACTTGATCCCACTCGAGTCTCTGGTCCCAACCAGAGCACAGCAGGGCACATGCTTAACAAGGGCTCAACAAACACCCTGCCAGACTGTCTCAAGAACACAGCAGTCTAGCCTGGACACCCAAGCTGCACAGACTCCAGGATGGATCACACGCCAAGTCAGGAAGATCAGGGGAACAAAGCAGGCACCGCTTTTCTTTCTTTTTCTTTAACATCATGCCGATGCTATGTTGGAGGACAGTCGATTTGCAGTGTTGTGCTTTTCGTCAGTGTATAGCCGCTGGATTCAGGTATAACATATCCACAGTGTATCTCTATTGCGGTTTTGAACTTTTTAACATAGATAGAAGGTCAAGAAGAGAGCCAAGCATCAGGTCCTTGTGAATTATATATCTCAGATACACTTTTCTGTGTATATAAAGAAGTTAGGAGACAATTTTTGTGGATTATCTCTTAGATACAGATTTCTGTCTTTAGAGATACAGATTGCTGTCTATATATGGGAGGCAGAAAGGAAGCGAAGAGGAAAAGTTAAAATTTTACATAACCTCCTGCTCGTTTTGCCTCTGTAACTCAGCTTGCTCCTTGCAAAGTCTGGATCACGTGGGTCACAGTCTCAGAAAGTGGGGACTTATAATACTAGGAACTGGAGCTTATCTCACTCACCCTTGTCCTGCTCTTTGCAATTGTTCAGCCCCTGAAAACCTGCTTAATCATGCCCGCCCACGTGAAGGTCAGGTATTCCCTCCCCATCTTGAGTGCTGTTCCCACATGCACGGAACCCCTTAGTTTAAACCAGCCTATTAGCAGCTAGCTGTGTTCACTGTCTGCCGGGAGCCGGCGAGAGACATTCCGCTCGTGACAAAGGTCATGAGGAAGGAGGCTCGGCATACGCAAAGGCGCGATCGAGCCTCGGGAGTCTCCCCGGATATTCTCGAGTATCTTCCCCCAAAAAACCAGAGTCTGCCTACTTTAGTGCTTTGTGCTCTCACCTCTGACTTTACTGGGGGCTGTCCCCTACCACCATCTCGCTCTCTCTGTCAAAGAGTTAACTTACAGCTCCAATTAATAAAGTTCCTGGGCAATTAGGAGTGTTTAAATCCAAACCCCTCAGATGGCTCTCTAACTCGCCTGACAAGTTTACCCGGACTCCTGCAGCTATGCATACGATTGTTTACAGTCTCCCAGCCTCGAGAGGCACGGGAAGCTTAAGATATTCAAATAGCTTAGAGCCTCTCAGAGAATTAGAAACTGTCAGAATAAGACTAGTAAAGGATTTCATTGATCAGTCAATGTTTGTTGCCAAGTTTTCACATCCCCTGAATTGTATCCTTGAATATGTATTAATTAATATAGTTGGTATATAGAAAAAATAAGTAGTGGCCTTGGTGTTAGTAACTTTAGACCCTTAAGGTAATAAATTCTTTCCTTTGTTGTAAACCCATTACACATCCACCCTATAGGAAAGCAATTTTATCTTTGGAAGATGGCGCCAAACCTTAAAATAATTACTCTTAGAGAAAATAAGTCTTTGTTGATAAGTCCTTGTCAAGAGTCATAAAATGTTAATAGGCCTTCTGGCCAGAAGATGATGTAAATCACCTAAACCATTTGTACACGATAAATTTGCAGGAAAGAAACCCTGGTTTTTGATAAAAATCAAAGACTGCTGACTTTGGATCCCCTATTATCCTCTATGTGTAACTTAGGGTATATAAGCCCCTGTTGAAAATAAAGCTACGGGCCTTGCTCACCAGCGCTTGGTCTCCCCATGTCATTCTTCCCTTTAACTTCCAGCTGAGTCTCCATCTGGAGCGCGGAACCCACCACGCTTACTAATTATGCCTGGGCTTCTAAGACCCACTCGAGAAGGTGTCTAGGGTGAGGCACCTTCCGCTATTCGAGAGGGCGCCTGCGGCCTACGTAAGTGGTGCAAACTTCTTGTCTTGAAGTTTTATTGGTCTCCCGTGTAAACCAAGCTACTCAGCCTCTTTTCTCCACTGAATTTTCCTACTGAGCTATCCTCATTCTATTATTCTTTATATCTCTAATTAGCATATAAATAGTCGCCTAGGCCGTCTCTCCTTCGAATACCCTGGATCAGCTGGGGCTGGTCCCCGGCAACTGTCTGTCTATAAAAACTCTGTAACCCTTTTGTTCAGGGCTCAGAGCTTAGACTGTTAACTCCTTGGTCCCGCCAGCATAATACACCTGAGTTCTCCAACTCTCTGAGTATGGTGCTTGGTTTCTCAATTACTGGTTTCTGCAACGTTTCTGGAGGCCCCAGCGAGATTCCAACGACGCCAGCCCCTTGAGCCGTTGGACTGGTGGCTCGGCTGGGCTGGAGCAAAGGAACTCCAAGATGAACAAGGAGGCTTGCCGCCTGACAGTATTCCGGGGTCTCTTTCAGAGTGGTGTTCTGACTCTCCAGACAGCCGAGCCCCGACTGGACTCATTGGAGTGACGGACCAACTCACCAGGAATGGCCACAGGATCAGGTAAGGCCCCAGGGCCACTCCCCAGTCACGTCCTACCCCAACAGGTAGGAGAGGAGACTGATCATCTCCTTGGAGCTCCCAGGAAGGGAGCAACAGTTAAGGAAACCCGAGGACTCAGGAGAAGGGAGGCATTGTGACTGAGAACCTCCTTGGAGCTTCCAGGAAGGGAGCAACAGTTAAGGAAACCTGGGGACTTGGGAGAAGGGAGGCATTGTGATAGCCTCTGAAAGATTGTGAGTGCATGACTGCTGATTGAACGGAGTGAGAGAAATTTTTCTTTTTTGGAAACTGCAAAACCAATTCTTTTTGCATACTCAATTAAAAATATTTAGCTTGTTAAAAGGCCTGCCTAGGAAAAAGCTTGAAGTTAACCCTTTCCAGGTCCTTGAAATACATAACCCACTTTGCCTAAGACCTCAGCCTTGGGCAAATTAGAACTTCAAGCAAAGAAAAAAAAGGGGTCAAAGAGATATTTTAAATCTCAAACAGAAAACTCTAAGATCTCTCTCTGTCTGACTGTCTGGATTTATGTATACTTCAGTGTATGTCTTTTTTTTCTTCTGATAATACTGTTGAAGTTTTAAATGAGTTCTAATTGGCCTGAACAAAAGTAAGTGCTTATAAATCAAACAATTCCAAGTACAAGAAAAATTAACCTAAATAAATTTCAGATTCACATGAACTGGAAAATATTCAATATTAAATATCTAGTATTAATGTTTGTTTGCTAATCTAATAAGGAAAGTACGGTGTGTGTTTTTGGTAAAGAGGGTATAAAAAATAAAATTATATTTTATAAGGGGAAAAGACAGTAGGTCTGACTTACAGGTGGCTGTTACAGAAAGTGATTAAAAGGTTGGTGGAAAGTGGACTCTGAAAAAAAGTTTGGGGCATGGTTAGGACTAAGTTTAAAATAAATTTAATTAAGTTTACATAAATGAGTTTAAAGTAAGTTGGTGCAAAAACTTGAGTTTGGTCTTTCTGTGTTAGGAGGACATACTTTCTTCAGATGCTGAACTGCTTTTAATAATAGATCAAAGTTTCTTTACCTCTTAATTGATCTGTTCTATATTTACCTTTGAAATCTTTTGTTAACTTTGGCTAAGTAAATAACTATTATTTCACAGTAACTTATACGAGCCTACTTGACTGTTATAAACCCTTTCGACATTTATTGACAAAACTTCCTAAATAACTTGACTTCTAGCTAACTTTGGGATGCTTCAGAGGGCCCCTGAGACATCCCAGAGAGCTATTAAGCTACCTGGGTTCACTGCACATGTTAAATTACATAAGAAGTAGTGTTGAAGGGGTGATAAATCTTTTCAGGTTATACTGTATGGTTGATGTTACTAATATAGATATCCTAGAATTATGTGAAATTCATATACATCTGATATGCCCTGATACTGTATTAAACTGTTATGACCAGGTTTCTTTGTCAATTGCAATAGAATCAGATTTTAAACATGCTTCTATGGTTTTACTCTCAAGCCTTTAGAAGAATACTGCTAGTTCTTCAAGATTTTTGGAAAAGACTTTCTAACATTAAGCAGATAAACAAATTTTGTTATTAACAGTAAGCTGGTACCAGAGTGGAATTTGGTCTTTTCTCTGTTTAGAGAACAAAGTTTTCTTAGAATGCAGCTTTTGATAACAGATTATGAATTTCTTTGTCTTTAAGTGATTTATATTTGTTTTTAAAATGTTTTTGTTACTTTGGTAAAGTAAATAAACATTATTTAAGATTGCGGGACATGTAGACAAAGCTCATTCTGCTTCTACAAAAAATAACTCCTCAAGGTTAGACTTTTGCTATCCAGATAGCCTTAAAACATGGCAATAGTCTGCTCCTAAATCAGGAAATTAAAAATGGATGAACAACAGCTGAAAATCAAAAAGCCAGGGCTATAGGAAATCCAGGATGGCCACTTGGCTTTTCCCGGCTCCCTGACAGACCTTATTTTTATTTGATGGGTTAAAGACTTCCCTGGCTACAGTGTTAATGCCCTCAGAATGAGTTCTAAAAAAAAAAAAAGAAAGAAAGAAAAAATTATGTTTCACTGAATATTAACTTCTAGTTTTGTTAATTAAGGTCTGTGCTTACTAACTTTCACTTCTGAAATAGTTCCTTGTTATGTTACGTCGCTAAAAGATTTAATTAAGTTATTAAAAAGGACACTCTAAGATTGTTTCTAAAGCTTGTCTCAGTAACCAGTCTTTGGATAAAGGTCAGATGCTCCATGCTCCATACACCAGGAGATAAACACTTGGCTATTATCATTTAACTGAGTCGGATGACCTGGGGTATACCAGGCTATACCCAGTGAAAGTTCTTGACTTGAATTCTTGCTTGTGACCTTACTAATAACAGCTAGCTATATTATTTTCTATGTAGCTTGTTTCAGAAGATTATTTCTTACATTACCAAATGTGTGACTGAGCCTGTGATAAAATGCTGATATGTAGTTCCATATGAGATCAATAACGGTAATAATGTAGCTCTAGATATGAGAAGCAGCAGCAAGAGGAAAGGCCGTGGACCAAGAGGCTAACAAGACAGGTATGGTGCAGAGACTTTTGTTACTTGCAAGGCCTGGCCTAGTGACAACACACTGAGTGACCTGTCAGTGGAATTTTTGTTAGACCTGGGAATGAGCCTTCCCAGCACCGCGGGTCACAGTGACCATGAAAGGCCCCCAAACATGGTCAAATATGTGGCTATGAAGGGGCCCTGTTGATTGAAAGTTGGCCCTTGCTGGCTGCCTCTACAAAGATTGAATCATGACCACTACAAGATGCTGACCTTCAACACCCCCTTTGAAAGGAGTTCAGGATAGAGACAAAAAATAAGGCACTCTGTGCTCTGGGAAAAAAAAGAAAACACACACACACACACAAACAGGCCTTCAGATAGTCAGATGTTTTCAGGTAAAGATTTTTATGAGTCCAAATTCTTGCATCTTCTCATACCTAGAGAAACACTAATGTCATGAATCAGTGTCTGGACCTGGTTCTCCTGGCTAGCCCCTCAGCAGCTTTCCTAAGTCTATTGATCTTTGGACCATATATCTTTAACTTTCTTGTTAAGTTTGTTTCTCCAAGTAGTAGTACAACAAGAATATCCCCCGGCCAACACCCAGACAATGCTAGAACAAGCTGCCTTATCATTCTGTGGACTCTCATCTCCCTCTGTAAATGCACCCCGAGGTCCTCAGGCTAGTCTCCCTTTGAGGTCTTATATGGGAAATCACCCCCAGTGATAGAAAAGCTCAAGGGAGACCACCAGCAACTAGCTGACCTGGAGATGTCCCGAAACCTCCAGGCCCTGGAGAAGTTTTCTGCCATATAGCCCGAGAAACCTTAGAAAGGACACCCATTTATTTGGGCAATTGGGTTCATCCCTATCAGCCAGGAGATGAGGTATAGGTTAAAGATTGGAAGAAGGAACCACTTAAGCCAGTTTGGACAGGCCCTCACACGGTCGTCCTGGCAACCCCTACTGCTGATAAAGTTACAGGCGTCATCCCTTGGATCCACCGCACCAGAGTCAAGAAGGCAGCGGCTTCCTGTGATGAAGACACCTGGAAAACAGTTCAGGACCCCAAAAAACTCCCCAAGGTCCAGTTCCAAAGACAACAGCCCTCACCCACAAAGGATGCTGATCTCTGCTGTAGCCACTCCAGAAGCTGACTAGTCAGTGCACAGCAGAAGCTTGAGGATTCTTCAGCCTTGCTCCAGCCACACTCCGGCAGCTGGCTGGTCAACACATGGAGGAAGCTTGAGGACCTGGCTGTCAAGATATTGATGGATTTTCATTGTCAACCCTGGCCTGTATCCCTAATCAGTATTATTGCTGTGCTCTTTGTTACAGGACCAACTAGACTCCCTGGCTTTACAGAACTGTAAGACTCTGGTTTTACAGAATAGGAGAGGGCTAGACCTACTGACCAGAGAAAGCAATGGCACCCCACTCTGCCGGGGTCCAGCCCCGGTGGATCCAGGGAATTCGAAGCGGGGACGGCGTCGGCGAGGATCAGGAAACAACTGCTTAATTAAACTTTAATTAAGGATATAAAGAGTAATAGAATAAGGATAGCTCAGTGAGGAAATTCAGTGGAGAAAAGAGGCTGAATAATTCAGCCAGAAGGTAAGAGAAAGAACGACATGGTGAGACCAAGTTTCGGTGAACAAGGCCCGCACTTTATTTTCCAAAGTAGTTTTTATACCTTAAGTTATGCATAGAGGATAATGGGGGAAGGGGTAGAGTCATGAAGCAAGCCAGGCTTTCTTCCTGCAAATTTATCATATGCAAAAGCTTAGGTGATTTGCATCATCTTCTGGGCCGGAGGCCTGTTAACATTTTAAGACCCTTTCTTCAGAAAACTTATTTTTCTCTAAAGGTGATAAGTCAAGCTCCACCCTCCAAAAGCATTAGATAAAGTTGCATTCCTACAGAGCAAAGGTGTGGTGGGCTATAACAAGAAAAAGAATTAACTCAAGGGTCCCAGGTTACAAACATTAAAGCTACTACTTACACCAATTATATTAATCAATACACTGCCAGGGACACAGCAGGTAAGGGATATGGAAACTTAGCAGCAAACATTGGCCCAAAAAGTGAAAATCCTTCACCAATACAATTTCTAATCAATCTTTTAACTGCTCAAAGGAATCTGTATTTAGACAGTTTAGAACATCTCATGCCTCTCACAGTTGGGAGGCTCTGAGCAATCACATGTGGCCGGAAAAACCTATTCAGGCAGGCTAGAGGATTTCCAAAGGAGTTTGTAGGTTGAAACACTGTCACACCCAGGAATTATTAACTGGAGCTGTAAGCTAACTCTTTTCAGAGAGGTAGTGGGGGACAGCCCCCTGTAAAGTCAGAGGTGTAGGGGAAAGCACAAAGCAGAAAGTAGGCAGACTCTGAGAATTTCCAGGGGGACTCCTGAGGCTCGATCCCACCCTTGCGTATGCGGAGCCTCCTTCCTCATGACCTTTGTCATGGGTGGAGCTCCTCACACTGGCTCCCGGCAGTGATAGAATTCCAGTTGAGCTATTCCAGATCCTGAAAGATGATTCTGTGGAAAGTGCTGCACTCAATATGCAATATGCCGGCTCCCGGCACCACTCCAGTACTCTTGCCTGGAAAATCCCATGGACGGAGGAGCCTGGTGGGCTGCAGTCCATGGGGTCGCGAAGAGTCGGACATGACTGAAGCAACTTAGCAGCAGCAGCAGCAGACCTACTGACAGCTGAAAAGAGAGGACTCTGCCTCTTCTTGAATGAAGAATGCTGCTTTTATGTAAACCAATCAGAAATAGTCAGGGACATGGCCCAAAAGCTAAGGGAACAAATCATAAAAAGCAGAGAGAAACTAGCCAATTCCTGGGCTAATTGAACAACATCTGGAGCTGGCATCGTGGCTTCTCCCTTTAATGGGTCCTCTCTCTCATGCTCTTTGCGGCCCTCTTGTTTGGCCCTTGTGTTCTCAATGCAATCACCCAGTTCATAACCCAGTTCTCGGATTGAATCTATAAAGTTACAAGTGGTAATAGCTCAATATAGACCCCTAAACGATGGGGAGCTCTGAATGTCCTACCAGAACATGAGATGATGCTTTCTACAACAAGTGATAGAAGCATCAAGAGGGGGAATGAAGAGGAAAAGTTAGAATTTTACATAACCTCCTGCTCCTTCTGCTTCTGTAACTCAGCTTTCTCCTTGCAAAGTCTGGATCACGTAGGTCACGTAGTCTCAGAAAGTCGGGACTTACAGTACTAGGAACTGGAGCTTATCTCACTCACCCTTGTCCTGCTCTTTGCAATTGCCCAATCCCTGCAGGCTCAACCATGCCTGTCTGTGTAAAGGTCAGGCATCTCCCACCCCATCCTGACTGCTGTTCCCACACACACAAAACCCCTTAGTTTAAACAGGCTTATTAGCAGGTAGTGTTGCTCACTATAGTCTGTCTATAAAAACTCTGCAACCCCTTTGTTCAGGGCTCAGCGCTTAGTGTTCTGGGCCTGCCGGTGTAATAAACCTGAGTTTTCCAACTCTCCGAGTGTGGTGCTTGGTTTCTTGATTACTGGTTTCTGCAACAGAAGGAAGGGGATAATCACTGTGGATTATCTATTACAATACAGATTTCTCATGTATATAGGCACAGATATCCTAACTCATCCCCGGGCTGTCACTTATGATTCTCTGGAACCATTCGTTTGATTTTGAATTCTCAGTCTCTTTTTGGGTTGTAAGTTTGTTGCCTTGTATGTCTACTTTTATTTTGCCTGGAAGGTACCTCATATACCATGGTCTTCCTCTGCCTGACAGACTTCCCTTAGTGTATGATCCTCCAAGGCCCATCCCTGTGGCTAGTACTGTCACAATTACCTAATTTCAGCGATGGTTTTTTACGAGTGAGACAGTCTACTGTATACACGTACCACACCTCGTTTCAGCTTTAGTCCCTCATTGTCGATTTTGCTGGTAGTGTGGCTCGGCTATCGGAAGCAGGGCTGAAGCTTTGTTGGGGTGTCCGTGCCTTTTGATCAGTGGTTTTCTCAGGACATAGGCCAAGGTGTGGGAATGTCAGATCCTAGTTTTAATCTGAGAGGTTTTTTTTTTCAGGCATTCAGAAACTGTCCATTCTACTGACTGTTGCCAATGTAAATTCCCAGAGATAGCTTAGGAGGATTCTTTTTCCTCCAGGCGCTCTCCCACATTTATCGGTTGTAGATTGGTGCTGATGACCACTGTGCCTGGAGGGATTTGATTTCCCATTGTCATTTTGAACGGCACTCCTCCAACAATTAGGGATCCTTAGTATGTTGTCTTGTTGTGGAGGTTTGACTTTGTTTTGGCTTTTTAAATTTTTCCTAAAAGGTTGTCAGGAGCATTTGCCTTTGACAACTGGGCTACTGAAACTCAGCTGTGTTTGAAATTTATTTCTCCATCACCCACCCCAGGTCATTTCCTGAGGCGGGTAATGTTAATTTCTGTCATTAACAGAAATCCAGCCCTGTGATTTGAGTTGCCAGGGAACACCTTTCATGCATTGGAGAAGGAAATGGCAACCCACTCCAGTGTTCTTGCCTGGAGAATCCCAGGGACGGGGGAGCCTGGTGGGCTTCCATCTGTGGGGTCACACAGAGTCGGACACGACTGAAGTGACTTAGCAGCAACAGCAGCAAACACCAGAGAAAATGCTGTAGTTACAGAAAATGTCCACAGGGTAGCAGCATTATTCAGGCCTACCTTTGGTTCCTGGGGTAACAAAAACCTTAGGGAAAGTTTGCTGCCTGAGCTAACCCAAAAGGGCTTGCATCTCAGTAATCTTTCCCCCTAAAGCATCACACAAACAGCCCGCCCTGGCGAGTCTTCCCAGGACCTCAGTACACTGCTGAGGGTGCTTAGGTGCTAGTGCTAGGAGGCTGCACCCTCAGGAACGAGGCTTGAGCTGGGATCCCCAGCCCCAGGAGAGGTCGAGGCTAGCTGAACCTTGCCTTCAAATCCCTTGAGGCCTTGATGCCACGTGGGACTCTGGTCCCAGCCAGAATGTAGGAGACACTAGCCCTTTAAAAGGGTCAACCAAGGGCACCCCGCCGGATTGTCAACCATGCCCAGTTCAGCAGTGGGACTCAAGCCTGTCCAGGCTCCAGGGACGTGATAGCATCCCAAGTCAGGGAGGGCGGAGATAAGAGAGTAGGCACTGCTTTTCTCTGCTTTTCTTCCCATCTTGTCAATGCTGCAGTGCAGTACACTCAATCTGCAGTCTTGGGATTGTCGTCAGCATACAGCCTCCTGACTCAGGCCTATGTATTTATGGGGTGGGGTATCTCTATTTTTTTTTTTTTTTTTGCCATAGAAGGATGAGAAGAGTGCTGAACATCAGGTCCTTCTGAATTATCTATCTCAGTTATACTATTCTGTGTATACATAGACAAACTTAGATAATTATTGTGGATTATCTCTTAAGATAATCAGATTTCTGTGGATCTGTGCAAGGAAGGAAGGATGGAAGGAGAGAAAAGAATATTCCTTGTGGATTATCTATTACAGATTCACATTTCTTGTCTATGAGGGTAAGGACTTCCTAATTCATTCAAGGCCATTCACATTTTTTTTTTTTCCTGGAACCCTTTGTCTGTCTTTGAATTCTCTGAGTCTCTTTTTGGATTGTAAATTTTTTGCCTTATATGTCTATTTTTCTTCTGCTGGGAAGGTAAATCCTATACCATAGTCTTCCTCTGCCTCCCTGGCTTCCCTTGGCCTAGATCCTTTAATGTCCATCCCTGTGGCTAACAGTGTCTTAATTCCCTAATTTCAGTAGCTGTTTTTAATGAGTGAGAAATAGTCTACTGTATATATGTACCACATCTTGTTCCAGCTTTAACCTCTTGCTGGGAATTTTTCTGGTTGTGTCTCTATTATTGGAAGTGTAACCCAGAAGTGTTAAATTTACATCAGATTTGCTTCTGTGACTTTAACCCTATTTGTTACTGTAAGCATACAAAATGGCCTGCGATCTGAGCGGCCCATCCTTGAAGGACTGTAGGAAGTGAAACTAACACATTCCCCCGCCTGAGGCTTGCCATTCTAGGGACATTTGCAAGGACTGAATAGTCTTTTTCTTTATTGCCTCACTTCCCTGCCATCTCTGATCCATAAAAGGACCTGGCAACCAGGCCCTGACAAGATGTTTATTTTGGGGTGCTAGCCTGCCTTCTCCGGAGAAGGCAGAGGCACCCCACTCCAGTACTCTTGCCTGGAAAATCCCATGGATGGAGGAGCCTGGTAGCCTGCAGTCCATGGGGTCTCTAAGAGTTGGACACGACTGAGCAACTTCACTTTCACTTTTCACTTTCATGCATTGGAGAAGGAAATGGCAACCCACTCGTGTTCTTGCCTGGAGAATCCCAGGGATGGAGGAGCCTGGTGGGCTGCCATCTATGGGGTCGCACAGAGTCGGACAGGACTGAAGTGACTTAGCAGCCTGCCTTCTCAGTCAGCTGGCTCCCTGATTAAAATCTCTTCCTTGCCTCTACACCTCATCTCTCAATGAATTCACTGACCCGCCATGCAGTGATAAGAGTAAGCCTGGACTCAGTAAAAGTTTGTCTTAATTATTTAAAGATGTAGGAAACTTCTGCTTGCCTTTAATAGGAAAGTCACAAAATTCAATTTCTTAAAATTCAGTATTTAGTACATAAAAGTTATCAGACCTTTGAAACTCTATTATGGACCTATTGTGTCATGGCTCTGCTGTGGTTTTCCTAATAGAAAATCCGAGCATAATTTTAAAAGAGACTCTAATCACCATATCTAATCACAAAGAGAGCTTAAGTACTGACATTTCAGTTAACTTAAATACATTTAAAAAAATAATGACTGTCAGCTAAACCAGGAAGCTGCCATTAGAACAGCTGGAGTTGAAAGAAGCTTATTTCATTAAAGACACCCTTTTAAAAATTTCAGCTTAATAATCCATGTTAACTTTCGAGATTACCTTTGTAGACATAGTAAAATATTAGGAAAAATTTCAATGGCCTCCTTTTTCTGTTGTTATTAACATGAATAGTTCTTCCACAACAGAAACAAAATTCCGTGTCTCTATAGGAGATATCAAGCCCTCATTAAAATCTGCAGCTACTTAGTAAGTCAATGGACTTGTGGAGCAATCTTCTTATATTACTTTTGCACGTGTGAAGAGAGTAACGCCTTGCCCTACCCGTGTCCTGCATGTATTATTAGTAAGTATTTAGTCATCCAACAAATCATGTTATGTGCTCAACTTTACATAAACGTTGGTTGAACTGAAATGAGTTAAGTAAGTTGATCTGCAAGGCCAGGCAACCACATGAAGCTCCCCAGGGAGCCTTTGGGGGTGCCTCAACCTGCGGCACTGGGGAAAGATGCCCATGGGGGAGGGGGGTGCTCTTTCTAGGGGCAGGCCTAGAGGTCACAGTGGTCAGCTTTCACGGACTCGGAAAGTGGCACCTATCATATACAGAGGCAGCATCTGACACTGGAATAATACTCTCTTCCTCAAACCTCTCTCTCCCTACATTTTCTCATGCCATTTTCCCTGGTTCTCCTTTCTCTGGCTCCTCTCTCTGCCCAGCCCCCGTCAAGGTTAGGCCAGGCCTCCTTGGATAGACTCTCGTCCTCTCATTCCACACATTCTCCCAGGGTGCAGCGGTCCATGCCATCACGTCAGCATCCTTGAGAGGAGGGCTGAGGACTCCCAGGTCCCCCTCTCAGCTCAGACCTCTCTAGTGGCTCTGGACCCCACCTCTCAGGTATCTCGTGAATGTCTCCACTGCACCGAGGCCAAGGCAGAGCTCCTCACAACCCTCCCCTACTCTTCTACCAGCTGTCAGCACTCCCGCCCCACCCACCCACCCACCCACCCCGGCACCAGATCTATCCAGTGACTTCCCGCCCTCTCACAGCCGAGCATCACAAATACCTAGTCAGCCACGTTAGGGTCCTTCAGGTCTACCCATGAAAGAGTTCTTGAACCTGCCTAATCCTTTCCAACCCATGCCTTAGTTCAGGACCTCACATTCCCCATCTGGATTATCCCATCACCTGACACTATTCTTCCTGATTCCAGTTAGAGCTCCTTACAGTCAGGCCTCCGCGCCAAAGGATCTTTCCAATACACAGCTGCTGTGTACTGGATAGTGATAGGAGGTTTCCTATCACTATCAAGTCCGAAAAAAAAACAAACAGAAAGAAAGGAAGATAGTGTGTATGTCTGTGTAAGTGTAATATTAACATAAGTACTAGATCGCCAGAGAAAGAGGCCCACCTACTTTTCAAGGCAGAATAGTACAGTTGAAGTGAATGGAGCCTGAAGTTTGAATGCCTGAGTTCAAATTTCAAATTCATAACTTATAACGTATGTGACCCCAGAAATGTGTGATGCTTCAGTGTATGTATTAGTTACTTAGTGCCGTGTAACAAATTACCTCAAGACTTAGTAGCTTACCAGGTGCAGCAACTGCTGAAGCCCAAGTACCCTAGAGGCTGTGCTCCGCAGCAAGAGAAGCCACCGTAATAAGCATTATCACACAAGTAGAGAGTAGCCTCTGCTCTCCACATCTAGAGAACAGCCCGCACAGCAACGAAGACCGAGCACAGCCATAAAGGAAAAAAAAACTTAGTAGCTTGAAAGAACAAATACTTATTATCCCAGAGACGTTGGGGGATCAGGAATTTGGAAGCAGCCGCACTATATAGGTTGTGGTCGAGGCTGGGGCTGCAATCTTTTGAAGACCAGACAGAGGCTAAATTTTCTTTCCAAAATGGCTCCCTCACGGGGCAGACGGCAGGAGGCTCCTGGCAGGAGGGCTCTATTTCTTGGCATGTGGGCCTCTCCATAAGGCTGCTTAGGTGTCCCTATCAGAATGCTGCTGGCTTCCTCCAGAATGAATGAGACAGCAAAAAGGAGGAGACTTTAATGCCTTTTATGACCTAGTCTCAGAAGTCACAAACTGTCAGTTCTGTTATATTTTATTAGTTAGAAGCAAGTCATTAGCCAGTCCAGACTCAAGGGGAGAGGAATTAGGGTCTACTTATAGGGAAGCAGATTAAAAACTTTGTGGACATATTTTAATGCTACCACAATGTCCTTGTCTGAAAAATGGAGATAATAATAGTAATTTCATAGAGTTATATGAGGAGTAAAGGATCTAATGGATGCTCAGGGTTTAGAATGGTGCCCTGCATGTGGTAAGAACTAAGTACTGCTGCTGCTGCTGCTGCTAAGTCGCTTCAGTCGTGTCCGACTCTGTGTGACCCCATAGACGGCAGCCCACCAGGCTCCCCCCGTCCCTGGGATTCTCCAGGCAAGCATACTGGAGTGGGTTGCCATTTCCTTCTCCAGTGCATGAAAGTGAAAAGTGAAAAGTAAAAGTGAAGTTGCTCAGTTGTGCCCGACTCTTAGCGACCCCATGGACTGGAGCCTTCCAGGCTCCTCCGTCCATGGGATTTTCCAGGCAAGAGTACTGGAGTGGGGTCCCATTGCCTTCTCCGAAGAACTAAGTACTAGCTACTGTTAAAATTTCACACCCTCCCTCATCAACTCCCCTCACAAATCATGTCACCTGGCCTTTCTGAGCTAATTGTCATTCCTTAAATAGAGTATGCAAACACCCCTGTGCCCTGGACCTCCTGGAAGATTCCCCTATTCCAATGTTTTTCCTCCAACCCTTAGTGGTCCTCCTCCAAGCACCTTCCCAGAACCTCTCAAGCAGGCCGAGGTGCCCTGCAGCCAGCATCCCAGGGCTTCTCAGCCAAGTGTGCACCACACACACCTGCTTCCTCCCGCTCCAGCTCCTGGCGGCGGGCTTAGGGAGGGTGTGCTCCCTCCTCGGAAAGGCCTCCCCTGACTCTCCCAGCAGAACCAGGAGCTCCTTCCCAGGAACCTCTTGGCATCTCAAGCATATTTTGTGAATCATCACGTCATCATCGTCTTTGTCACCCACTTACACTGAGAGGGACTCCTTATCTTCAAAGCTGCAGGTACAAGCACAGTGTCCAGAACACACTGGGTGAATAAGACAGAATTTGTTGAACAAATGGATAAGTGTCTAAAACTTCAGAGAATATTTTTAATGAACAGGAGGCAGAAGAATCACAGAAAAATCAACAAAACGGGTCAAGCACATCATAAACCTCACGAGGTAAGCTCTGGCCAAACAAGGTCACACTCTTCATCTGGGATGCTCACAGTTCTGTTTTCTCAGAATCTACTTTTGTCTTCCTCACCAATTAATATAAACGGTGTAAAAGTATAAGTTTATGTTATAAGCTTATATAACACTATGTTTATAGATTATAATGCTAAAACTTTGACAGAAAATAAAGCTGTTCATTGCTTACAATTTATAATAAAAAGGTATAAAAATTTCCCCTGTATTTAATACATTTTCATAATCTCTTGTTTAAACATTACTTCATTATTAATGCCTTTAAATGTAGTTAAACAAAACACCCAGAGACAAGTGTAAGAAGTTTGCCTATAAACACACCAAAAATGGAATATGACTCAGACCAAATAAATACTTCTAAAAACAGGCACAAAGGAAATCTTAATCTGAAATCTTTTTCAACAGCAACTCACACACACAGGTAAACTGAGAACTCTCAGCTTACTCACAGTAAACTTTGTGACTGAGCACTAAAGAATGGTACATTTGATAACCCAGGAACAAGTAGGGAGAAATGTGAAGATGTTAATGTGCTATTTGCGGGATGAGAAGTAGATGACCTTGGCCTCCTGTCAGAGGAAATATACACTGAAATATCTTTCTTAATGTCTCACTGAAAGTTTTAGTTTGAACTTAACCCACTGTACTCTATGAATGTTCCTGTTCTTCTAAGATAAGATTTCTTTCCATTTTTTGAAAGGTGTGTTTGTAAGCACTTGTGGTAGCTTTCAAGAGCCAAAGTTAAGCTTAATAATGTTGGCTTAAGAGGCAGTGGAATAAGCATTTCTGAATGAAGCATCCTGCCTGGCATCCCCTCAAATCATACCATCTATGTGTTCTATCCACTTTAAAGCAGGTCCTGGATGGGGAGGATTAGGGAATGGCTACACTTAAGAGTTTCTGCTAACACAACCCTGGGTAAAATAAAGGAACATTCATGCATATGCTGCTGTACCCTTCCAGACGTGTTCATGGCTGTGGCTGATACAAGATACTATTCCAGGGCTTTAGTAGCAGCTTTTATGCCACCAGCTCCAACACTTAAACACTTCCTTCTCTGAATAACTAAGAAATAAAAGCAAACAGTGGCCTCTAAACTATGGGAAAAACCTTGAAAGACAAGGACCACAAGGCACCTACTGTAGATAAAGGCGAAATTATGAAGGTTTTAGAGGTAAAACAGGATACAAGGGGACAAAACACAATCTTTAAAAGAGTGGCAGTAGGGACTTCCCCGGCAGTCCAGTGGTTAAGACTCCAGGCTTCCACTGCAGCCAGCAAGAGTTCAATCCCTGATCAGGGAGCTAAGATCCTACATGCCGTGCATGCAGCCAAAAAAATACATACGTTTTTTAAAAAACAGGATGAAATAGCCCTTGAGGATATGACATAAACTGGTTAGAGCCAACTAGGTGGAAGATAGTGGAAGATTCGACTGTCGGTGTGCGGGGAGCTGCCCGT
Source organism: Bos indicus x Bos taurus (assembly GCF_003369695.1). Lineage (NCBI taxonomy): Eukaryota > Metazoa > Chordata > Mammalia > Artiodactyla > Bovidae > Bos > Bos indicus x Bos taurus. The sequence continues at coordinate 5,087,998 of NC_040085.1, forward strand.
GAGAACGGGGTCCTTTGTCTGAAGGACACAGCTCTGGGAGCTGCCTCAGTCCTTGAGGGTTTGCTTGCAAACATAGCTCTCTGTCCCGCCACCCCAGAGATTAGGCGATTATTTACTGCAGACACCTGGAGTTCTGGGCAAACTTCTCACGCACAGGGAAATGTTATCTGGTGTAAGAAATAATAACAGGGTGCATTACCATGCTCTCAAGATTTCTTGTAACTGTTTGTAAGATGTATAGGTCAACCAAGAAAAAGTTAACTGTCTTGTCTTTCTCACGCTCTCCTGTATAAATATAAGATGCTGAATAAAGCCGGTGTCAGACCACTTCCCTTTGTGGAGACGTGTCTGAACCTCTCAACCCCATCTTTGTTGTAGAATTCTTTTGCTGTAGTTTTCTTTCTCAGCCGCGCCGTGCACGTTCTCGGGACCTGATCAACTTTGCCGGCTGGCACCAGCACCAGTGGACCTTGAGCCTCATTATACACGCACGGTAATACATCGGCTAAATGACACATCCACCGGGGCCATGACAGTTCCAAAGCTGACCACAAAAGGCAGAAAGAGGGCAAGTAGCCAGTTCCTGAAAATCCCTGCCCTTTCTCTCCAAAGCAGTTGGAATAATCGTCCTACTCATTAGTTTATGAAAGTCGTAGGTCAAGAAAACTTAACCACCCCGTATTTTGGGGCCTCTTGCCTTCCGAGATGGCCCACATTCTGTCTATGGAGTATGTCTCTCTCTCAGTAAATCAACTTCTTAACTATCACTTTGCCTCTTAGGCCAACAATATTTGAATTTCTTCTGCTTTGAGACATAAAGAACCTGAAGCAAGTCCTGATGCCAGGTATGTGATCAATTAAAAGACAGTGGATTCAAGTCCCAACCTGAGTTGTGTGGTTTCAAAGGAACACTGTGACCAGAAAAACATTTCAGAATCAGAAGGAACCTTAAATGTATGGGAGCCTTGTTGACCCAGATTTTTCCTTGCAAGCACAATTTCAAATATGCTGCTCCTCTGTCAGATCAAGTTGTAGGTCATCTGGGCCAACACCTTAACTTTATAGGCAAAGAAATCAAGAATAAATAATTTTCCAAAGATCACACAAGTAATCAGTGCCAGATGGAAATGTTCAACCAGTTCATTCCTCACTGTCCTTCTAACTGAGCCCCAGGACAAAGTCAAGGTCTCCCGCAATTTACTTCTAGTCCTTTCTCACTATATAACCCTAAATATGCTTTTTAAGAGTTGCATCATTACAAGACAATCTGAATTAAGAAAGGAAGGTTCAGATGAGCTAAAATTTCCTCCAATGACAAGAATGAAGGGCTTTAAGTTGTGGATTGGGAACTAACAAGAGGCTGTTTCAATTAAACTGAGAACATTTCAGTCAACCAGCTCAAGTATGAACTAAGGAACAGCTAGCAAAATATCTAAATATGTGACCTTTATATTAGTTAGAAAACTTGACAAGCATTGTAAGGCACAAAAATAGATCTCAAAACCTGAGTCAATAAAAACCACAGAATACAATGAAGAAAAGAGAAAGAAAATGCTGAAGAAGAAAAGTGGACAACGTACACTCAGGGAAGTTTGTTGAGATGTGGTGATTACTCACTACTGTCCAAAATGAATGTCAGACTCTGGAGTTTACAAATGTCACTCTTAATCAGAGTTAAAAGGAAAACGAGTGGGACGTATGTAATAATTCTGTGGGAGTGGAATTCCGTGGAAGTGATGTGGTAGGGTTTCCTCCCTCTGACCATCAGTTCAAGTAAGGAAGGCAGAAAGGCTGCCGGCCTCAGATGACCTGCAGAGTGACAGGTTTCAAAATCATTTAAAACGCTACCTGTTTCTTTTAAAAAAATAACATTTTTTTTCTGTCTATAAATGTATTTATTGTACTTCTGTAGAAAGTATACTTTGCAGAAAACTTAAAAGACAGAGAGAAAAAGAAGAAAAGCACTCATTCTTCTTGGGACACATCCAGATGACCTTTATCAATGCTTGCTTATGTTTTTCATCATTTTTCTCCAAATGCAGTAATATTTTATACGAGATAATATGTTTATAGATTTTTAACCTCACCTTTAACTCAGTAAAGTATTATGAACCTCTTTTTGTCATTTAACATTATTTTGCAAGTAATTTGTACATGGCTGCCGTACATCAAAAAGTGTGCGTGTGAGTTGCTCTGTGGTGTCCCACCCTTTGTGACCCCATGGCTGTAGTCTGCCAGGGTCCTCTGTCCATGGAACTCTCCAGGCAAGAACAGTGGAGTGGGTTACCATGCCCTCCTCCAGAGATCTTCCCAGCCCAGGGATTGAGCCCCAGTCTCTTGTATTGCAGGCATATTCTTTACTGTCTGAGCCCCCAGGGAAGCCCACTTTATATAATGATTTTATTTATAAATGTTTATAAATAATACCATTATCAATATATTTGTATATAAATCATTGTCCAGGGACTTCCCCAGTGATCCAGTGGTTAAGAATCTGCCTTCCAATGCAGGGGACAAGGGTTCAATCCCTGGTGGGGGAACTTAGATCCCTTTGGCCATGGAGCAACGAAACCCACTACACAAGTAGAGAGAAGCCCACAGACTGTGACTAGAGAAGCCTGTGCACTGCAGTTAAGAGCCCATGCACCGCAATGAAGACCCAGCACAGCCAAAAAACAATAGTAATAAATAGGACTTCTCTGCAGGTTCAGTGGTTAAGAATCCACCTGCCAATGTAGGGGACACAGGTTCACTTCCTGGTCAGGGAAGATTCCACATGCCGAGGGGCAACTAAGCCTGTGAGCCACAAGCACTAAACCCATGCTCTAGAGCCCGCATGCCAAACTACTGAAGCCTGGTGCCCTAGAGCCGGTGCCCCTCAGCAAGAGAAGCCACTTCAAGGAGAAGCCCACGCGTCACGACTAGGGAGTGGCCCCCACTCACCATAACCAGAAAAAGGCTGTGCCCAGCAAAGGAGACTCAGAGCAGCCAAAGATAAATAATCAGTTGTATTTCTAGGGACTGAGCAACTTCACTTTCACTTTTCACTTTCATGCATTGGAGAAGGAAATGGCAACCCACTCCAGTGTTCTTGCCTGGAGAATCCCAGGGACGGGGGAGCCTAGTGGGCTGCTGTCTATGGGGTCGCACAGAGTCGGACATGACTGAAGTGACTTAGCAGCAGCAGCAATACAAAAAATTCTTTAAAAATATAAATAAACAAATCACTGTCCACATTCCTATATTATTCCTACAGAGAGGAGCCTAGACTTTGAACTACTAGATCGGTTTGAACAACTTAAAGTTCTTGTTGACATCTGTCAAATTAATTTTCAGAAAAGTTGCACTGATTTACACTCTCTTTGCCAGTGGATAAGGAGCCTGTCTTACCAATGCCTTCGTATCTCTGAGGATGAACATTACAGACTTTTTGCTCATCTGGGAGGAAAAAGAGGCACTATACTGCTCTTCAGTTTTGATTTGATTATTAATAAGTTTTAATGACTTTTACATAATTACTAGTAATTTATATTTTCTCTTTGTATCCTCCAACCATTGAGTAAAGTATTTAGAGATATATATATATGTATATGATAGCTCATTATCTTTCCTTACAATCTATTGTCACTTGGACAAATTATTTTCTTTTAGAACGTCTTAAAGAAACTTTTATGAATCAATAAAGTGAAATAAATTCTTAAACCTGTCACAAACAGTATACATAGAACTGTATGAAATAATGATGGGATGTCTAATTTTTCCTCAAATAAACCATACATTAAACATTTTGCAAAAAAAAAAAAAAAAAGTCCAAGATCGGCCTCAAATCAAGTTTTCTTTATCTTGAGACAAAATTTCAATGAGTCTCAGTGTGTTCACCTGTAAAATAAAACACAACACTTCAAAAGTAGGCAGTCTTGTGCCTAACATAAAACAATACACAGCACCACCTAGAGGTAAAAAGAAATACTTTTACACATTTTCCCTAAGTTAAAGAATCTTTCGTCTTCAGCAAAATATCAAGTCAATAAATTTTATGTTAGCAGAAGTTGCCTGAGTAAATGTATTGGAATTTTCATAGTCTCTACAATAGAGGATCAAATTCTTAAAATGAATCTGTCACAGCATCTTCAAGACTTCTTAGCTCCTATGCAAATTTAACTCATTTTTTTTCCTACTGTCACTTTTTTAGGGGATAAATCTTGAGAAAACTGGCATTGCTTGAAAGAAACCATGACACTATCTTAAGTCTGACTCTAAGGCCCACAGATGTCATGATTACTAGATAATATGATGCAGCATAGTGTACAATAGATATTTGGTATACTGGAGGATTTCTTTACGCTTTAGGGCTTTGTGGACTTGATGAAAACCATGGTCAGAAAACAATCTCTCCATGATTAAAATACAGTGTCAGCTTCAACTCAGAGAAAATAATGCCTGGGTTGAATATGTAGGTAGCATCAAAGATTTCCAGTGATGGCGCACTGAATCTACCTGAATCTGAAGAAAATGTTGATCTTTGGAAAGGTATGATGTCTATGGATGTCTGATCGCTGTTTACATCTGGAATATTACAGCGCTCTGTTTCCACGCTGCTGTTAAGGACAGCTTCCTCTTTGTAGCCTCCTCTGGAATGGCACTGGTTTCATCTGTGCCTTCTAGATTGTTCTGAGTGTGTTTTTCAGCTTCATCATGCTTAACTTTCCAATTAAGCTGTAAGCTCACCAAGTGAATTTGCATCTCCTGAAGGCCTTGGGTCCAGCCTCCCACCTTCTAGGCCTCCCATATTGGGAACGTTTGAATGGACTAAGTGACAAGTACCTTGCTGGTGGGTATAAAGACACAATTTCTCTGGCAAATGTGAACGTACCAGGTAAAATGAAGCTCGGACAAATAAAGGTTAAGTAACTATTGTGACAAAGTTCAGAAAGTGTTGCCTAAGATCTGAGTTTATCCTTGACTGATGTAACTTAGATTTAAAAGAAAAACAACAAAAATCCTTTCTGAAACTGCCTTAAATTTGTACGGTCTCCAATTTCTAATTCATATTTTTGGGAATAGATTACCATTGGGGAATTGCACAATCATACATTGTTTTTAACAGGGAAGACAAAATGGACTAAAAGCTTTCCCAACATTTTATTTTGAAAGTTATATGACTGTGCGACTGAACTGAACTGAACTGAAACACCCAGAAAAGATGCAAGAATAGTATGATAAGCAGCCATACACCTATCACCTACCTTTAAGCATTATTAACATTCTTTATGTAACTACACTTATTTCTGAAACTCTGAAACTGAGTTACATAACACTTTACCCCTAAACACTTCAAGCAAAAATTTAAGAACAATGATATTCTCCATAACCCAGTGTAACCGTCACACTCAAGAAAATTAACAAGAATGCTCTAATATCTACCTGAAATCCAAATGTCCATAATTGTTCCAAGGAGATCCTTTATAGTTGTTAAAAAAACAAACAAACAAGATCTAATCAAGGATTACAGGTTGCACACAATTTATGTTGCATTCGTTTATTGGGTGCTTACTAGGTTACACAGGCCTTCTGGTTTAATTTTCACAAGAAAACTTGCTATAGCTTTTGATACTATGTCAAATGGTGATAAAATCTTTACCTGTGAACACTTGATATATTTTACTTATTCACCATTTTATTCACAGAATTTAGCACAGAGCCTTGAACATACTAAATACGAAATAAATGGAACATGGTGTACTTGTCCATTCTGATGGAAAAACTACAACTAAAAACACGATGGAAAGGACCTAATGTGTTGTGATGACACACCTAGGCAGAAGCAGCCCCTCTCCGCATCCCCCTGCTTTTCCAGGCACTTTGGTGGGAACATTGGAGCCGTCCACCTTAGCTGCCTTCAGTGACCCGTTACAGGATAACAATGACAGTTTATGCCAACTTTGCTTCTATTCAATAGATCCATTTTTTGTTTTAATATTAAAATTTATTTTTAATTTAGCATCAAGGAGGAAAGAGTTTCCCATTTGTTTTGTCAGGCTACAGGGTATATCAGACACAAATATGGAACACAAACTAAATGGTAGCCAACAGAAAACATAAGTTTAGCATCTAAGCACTTTCTTTTCTCTTTTTTGAGTCATAGGAGTTTGAGAACTCAGATTCACCTAACAATATAGATACAAATAGCAAACAATTTTTTAATCTTTGTGAACTATGGCAGGCTAATCCCTGAAAACATATACACAGAACATTGCAAAAGAGGTGATAGACTGCAACAATTTCAGCCTAATTTTGGTGATATTTTGATAAGTATTACCTGGTAAGAAGGTAAGTCATTTATGTCATTTATTGGGCTAAAATATTCTCTGATACTTTGTCAGCCTCTTGTAGAATCTTGAGAGACTTATCCATCAAACAACTGTTTTAGAAAGATGATGATTTTTTACCAAGAATACTGTAATTTCTATGATGTATGAGTGAAGAATCTGAAATAACTCATAGTTTCCATGATAAATATTCATCATAGTAATTTTGTACAGAAATGTATAATTCGGCCCTCCAATTGCTAGCTGAATCTGCTGAATAAAGCCAACTTTGTAAAGCGGAACAATGGAGCCATTCATCTTATTTGGATTTTACCAGTTTGCTGTGATGTCTTTTTGGTTGTCTATGAAGGGAAACAGTTTAAACCTGTTTAAAGAAATTCCTACCAGTACCTTCCCCTGAGCCAGCATACATCTATCCAAAGAAGCAATTTTTCAGGTACTTCTTTGTGTGAATACTTTGCATTAGGCTGATATTAGTAAAACTGCATGCAGAATTTACTCTTGTTTTTAAACCATCCCACTTCACAGGCTGAGAAAGCCAAAAGATACATTTTCTGGGGTAAGGCATCTTCAGGAAGGGTGCAGGGAGGCAGAGTGTGCCAAGGTTTTTTGGTGGCAGACTCCTGCAGGGCTTTTTTTTTTTGCTGTCATAAACGTGGCTTCAGTTATGCAGGTATCTGTACATTTTTGCCCAGTGAATACTGTGCTCTTTAAACCACTTAGAAAGTGTTTTAAAACATTTTAGAAAGTGTCCTTTCAAAAACACAATTTAGCAAGTATAGATGAGATCAGTGCAGTTTCAGAGTGGGTTACAAAGAGGAAGCTGTCCTTAGTATCAGTGTGGAAACAAGACTGTTGTAATATTCTAGATGTTAACAGCAACTGGACATCCATAGACTTCATACCTTTCCATAGACCTCATACCTTTCCATAGACCAAAATTTTCTTCCAGTTCAAGTAGATTCAGTGCGCCATCACTGGAAATCTTTGATGCTGCCTGCATTTTCAACCCAGGCATTATTTTCTCTGAAATTGAAGCCAGGGAGTGACACTATGTTTTAATCATGGAGAGATCGTTTTCTGACCATGGTTTTCATCAAGTCCACAAAGCCCTGAAGCATACAGAATACTTCCAGTACACCGAGTACCTATTGTACACTATGATACAGTATGATTCTTGAAAATTTCATCACCAGCAATCGAGCAGGTTTCAAATCTGGGGACATGTCTTCATGTCCCCAGAAATATGTAAACTATAGAGAACAAAGGCTGATAGGCTCAAATTTCATTAATAATCATGTAGAAGGCCTTTAGCATTTTTTAGTAAAGCGCTGAACCCAACAAAAAAATGACTGCTTCCCTCTTAACTAGAATATAAATTTCATGAGAACAGAGACTAACTCTGTGTGGATCGTTACTATACACACTGTGCTAGCATATGGTAGGCATTCGATAAATATTTGCTCAAGGGATATGATGAATGTTTTTAACTCCTGAGGCAGCTATTAAGCTCTGAAAAAACAGTGGACTGGGGCAGACTATTGAGTCTAAGCAGTGCCATGATGTGGGTACTTTCTCCTCCACTTAGCTCTAACCTGAGCCATCGCCAGAAATCACATCGAAACAATACATCTGAACTGAGCCCAAAAGACCTGAAGGCTCAAGCAAAGTAACAATGCAGGCGGCTTCCACTCTAGGCCCGCAGATGCTGCCACGATCCTGTTCTTCAGTCCTCACCTACAGGACTGCGGGCAGCTCCCTGTGACCTGAGTGAGGCTAGGAACCCCCAGACCTAGTAAATGGATTTGTCTTACCGTACTTTAAGAAATACTTTCTGTCTTTTGAAATGGGATTTAAATAACAGATCAAGGTTTGCTATTATCATAAATGTATAAAGTGCTTTGTGAAAAATAAAATGGATCATGGATTCAGGATAATTAAAAAAATGTTTTAAAATTATTAACACATGAAAAAAAAAAAAGAATTACTTTCAAGCCTTAAGAGCTAATACTATTTTCTGGTGTAAGAAAAGATAAATAGACCAACTGAGCAAAACAGACAGCTTAGAAACAGGCTTATATTATATTTATATGGATATTTGATATATGACAGAGGTGACATCCAAATCAATATGAAGAGGATGGAATAATTAATAAAGGGTATTGGGACAACAGGATATCCATTGTGGAATAAATTTAGATTTGTACCCCACAGCTCAACACAAATTAATCCTAGGTACACTGAGGATCTGACTGTGAAAGAAATCATTTTTAAAACTCTTAGAAGAATAATGCTACAACATAGATGAAAGACATCTGAAATAAGCCAATCCCAAAGGAAACATACCATATTATTCCACTCATATGAAGTACCTAGTCAAAATTCACAGAGACAGGAAGTCGAGTGGTAATCGTCAGGGGCTGGGGAAGAGGACAGGACAGTTAATCTTAATGGGTAGAGTTGCATTCAGTTTTGCCAGATGATAAAAATCCTGGAGACAGATGGTGGTGATGGTTGCACAACAATGTGAACGTCCTTACAGCCCCTGAACACATGTGAAAATGGTAAAATTTATGTTAGGTACATTTTACCACAATTTAAAAACTCAGAAGAAAATACGGATAATGCCTTCCATTTCAATATTGCATACTTGTTTGTACAGACAGTTCCTCCCACAGATAACTAAAAATGCTTAATAAGCATCTAAAATAGTCTTTAAAACACCACTGACGATTCCTGACACTACAAGCTACAGTGTTAAAGTGGGACTGGATTGGTAGGAGGAGGTACAAGACTCTTTGAGGGAATTCACCTTAATCAGAGGCCTCACAGAATTGCCAGAAATAATTTTCAGGAAAATGAGCAGCCTGCAGTGGGAAAAAAAACAAAAACAAGCACACAAGAAACAAGGACTCATGAGTAAGAACCAACAGAAATAAACAGCAGAAAAGAACTCATGAAGACTGAAATTAACTAAAGGAGTTGTCTGTATGTTCTGAGATGCAAAAAGAAGTGGAAAATTTATTGGTAAATCCTGTACAGATGTAATATAATAATAATCTCTTATGGAGTAAAATTTGAAAAGAGAGAATTAAAATATGCAACAACAATAAGGTAAATAAGGAGGAAGATAAATGAAGTTAAGATATTCTAAAGTTCTTATGTTATACCAAAGATAAAAGTATTGCTTTTTAGGACTTTGGTAAGTTAATAAACCTGTTAAAATTTCTAGTCACCACTAAAGATGATAAACAGTACACTATACCTTTCAACTAAAGGGGAAAACATGGAGTGATTATACCAAAAACCTCAACCAAGCCCAAAGAATTCAATAAAGAAGAGAAAAAATGTTGTACAAGAAACCACAAAGTAAAATGACAGATTTAAACCTAAATATATAAGAAATTATATTTAATGATAATGCACTAAATGCTCCAACGAAAAGGTTAGATCATCAGACTAAGTAAAATTAAAAAACCCATGGGATTTCCCTGGTGGTTCCAGTGTTAAGAATCCACCTGCCAATGCAGGGGAAATGGGTTCCATCGCTGGTCTGGGAAGATCCCACATGCCTCAGAGCAACTAAACCCACAACTACTAAGTCTGAGAGCAGCAACTACTGAAGACCATGCTCCGCAACAGAAACCCGTGCACCAAAACCAGAGAGTACCCCCCACTCGCCACAGAGCCAGAAAGCCTGGCACAGTAATGAAGACCCAGCACAGCCAAAAAGAAACTCATTTTACAAAACAATGATACCCTCTGCAAAAGAAAGACACCCAAAACATAAGACAGAAAAGTTTAAAGTAAAAAGATGTTAAACTATATACATTTTGCAAATATAACCAAAAGATAGCTAGCATGGCATATTAATATGAGAGGAAAAAAAAAACCTTTAAGGCAAAAAGCCCTACCAGAGATAAAGAGGTTCAAACTTTTTACAAAGAAAACTCCAGTCCCAGATGGCTTACTGGACAAGCTCTATTAAATATTCAAGAACTAATTCCAAAATGTTTCGGGCTGTAACATATAAGTGAAACATATATGTGTTTCATATAAGTGTAACATATAAGTGAAAACCTACAGAAAGAGAAAGGATAAGTACAGGACAATCTCACTCACAAATACAAATGCAGAAATCTTTTAGCAAAATAATAGCAAAGCAAACCAAGCACAGTATTAAAAGGGAAATGTAACATGACCAAGTTGGTTTTATTTCAGATGTAAAAAGTTGGTTTCACATTGGAATAAAAACCAAACAATGTACTTTACGAAATTATAGTGAAATAGCATACAAATATTTCAATAGATGCAGAAAGTGTTCAATAAAATTCAACATTTATGACTTTAAAAAAAATCTTAGTCAAGTAGAAATAGAAAGGAACATCTATTGAACACTGCACTGTAGGGTTTTTTTGGTCATGTCACACAGCATGTGGGATCTTAGTTCCCCAACCAGAGATCAAACCCACATCCACTGCATTGGAAGCACAGAGTCCTAATCACTGGATGGCCAGGGAAGTCCCTACACTGTAGTTCTTAAACAGTGAAGGACAGCAAGAAAGAAAAAAAAAATATATATATATATATAAGGATTTGAATTAAACTAAACTATCATTAATTATTTGAAAATTATAGTTAAGTAATTCAAAATAATACTTCAATTAATTGTTGTATAGGAAAATCAGTATACTACATCACTGTAGGATAGAAAAAGCAATATGAAAATTTTATTTTTTCCTTTATACTAGCAATTAGTAAGTAAAAAATAATTTTAAAAAATACCATTTGCAATGACATTAAAGTTTGAAAACTTGGAAATAAATCAAGCTCTAAATTTTAGATTCTATGGAGAGAATTTAGGGAGAAAATTTGAAAAGCTTATCTAAAATCTCAAAGAAGACCCAAATAAATATACCAGGATTGGAGGATTCAGCATCTTAAAGAGGCTGAGCTCCACTACTGATCATAAAGAAGTCAGTAGCACAGAACTTGCTCTTCCACAGTAAACAACCAGAAACCTGGACAAAGGATATGAGACAACTGTTTGCAAACGACAGGGAAAGACAGATAACTGAGAGAAGGAAAATAAAATGCCCCAGCGTCCTACACGGTGGCAACTTTGAGACTACAGCACAGCAAAGAAAAACTCAGAGCACAGTGGTCTCATGAAATTAAGGAGACAGAGACGGGGTTTCAAGGAGGGGAGGGAGCTAGAATTTGTGGGACAAAGTACCAGAGAGGAGGGAGCTATACAGAGAGAGAACTTTCAAAATCTGCACAGAGGTCTTGATCTTTGGCTGAACACCAGTCTGCACAAACACAAGGTGAAATTCCACACAGCCGGGCAAAGAACGACTACCAGACTACGTACACTGGACAATTCTCAGCACACAGGGAGTCAGACGCTGTTCAAGTTCTAGCCAGCCAGAGTAGAGAGACCTCACTGAGCCATAGGGCGATCGACGGAAACCCCAGGGTGGGTCACGGCTTCTTATTAAAGCTAAACTAAAGGCTATTCTAGGCACACTCCAACAAAGTTTAAAATAATCCTCAAGGATATCAGGTCAATCCACAAGTAACCTAACAATTAATCTTGTGCCAAAACAAACTTTAAAACTCTTTGAAGAAAGACAACAGAGGGCAAACACTCAATAGCATAACATTTATAATCCATGATATGGAACAAAAAATCACTAGACATAGAAAAAAGTAACAAGTTCTGAACCAGAAAAGGACTGAAATTGATATATATATATAAAATATATGTGCTCTTTATACACACATAATATATATGTGTGTATACTATATACACAGGCATACACATTTTTTGTCCCAGCCCTTTTTACTTTGACTTAAGTGAAAGCTGCTCAGTCATGTTCAACTCTTTGCAACCCCATGGACTATACAGTCCATGGAATTCTCCAGGCCAGAATACTGGAGTGGGTGGCCTTTCCCTTCTCCAGGGGATCTTCCCAACCCAGGGATCAAACCCAGGTCTCCCACATTGCAGGCGGATTTTTTATCAGCTGAGCCACACTTAACTTCAGTGCTAATGCCACCAGATCTCCTGATAATGCAAAAGTGATCACTTCATGTCCATAAAAGTTAGTTTCATCTGTTTTACAATAAAAAACTACATAAACATTAGTGAATATGGAAAAGGACATTTAGCTAATTTTGCTCATTTGTGTGCATTAAGCTAAGAGTTTAGAAAAAAAGATAACCTTTTTTCTCCCTGTGTTTTCTTTGGCTTTACCTATAATCACAGAACACTGATTCTCCCAGAGGTATGCTTCCAGTAGAGTGGAAGTTCAACAGGTCAAAGCTGGCCCATCACCTGCTTTTTTCCCTTTTTTTTGGAACAGTGATTATCATTTTATTGGTGTACCATAATTTATTTTACCAATTCGTGAAATAAATTTAGGAATTTACACAGGTTCCTTTTTTCTGTTACAGGTAACAGCATGGTGAACATTCTCACAGATAGTTGTCTTCATACAGCTCTTATTCTTCAGTATGTATTTCTGAAAATGGAACACATTTAGTTGAAACTATTTAAAGACCGCTTTTGAAAAAGAGGAAAAAACTGTTTCCTGAAAACTTATAACTCATAGGGCAGCAGTAGTGTTTGGTGCTAATAAGCCATCATCCACACTTGGTATTTTCCGTAGGACAAACACTACGAAAGCTTTACAGACACCGTGTCAATCAACCACTCACTGACCTTACGAGATTATCATCATCCTCATTTTACAGATGGGAAAATTGAGGACCAAAGGGACAAAGTAACTTGCTTAAGGTTATGCCGTGGGAAATAGCAGAGCTAGAATTCGGGCACAGCTCAGACTACCCCAAAGCTCCTGCTCATATTCTTATGCTACCCCTCCAGCCACTGGCACATTCATAAAAAGTGATGTCTTAAGAAGTACCTGATTATTTTGACTAGCAAGCTTAGTGTACCTGTCCCTTTTTTTTTAAAAAAATTGTTATTTATTTTAATTGGAGGCTAATTAATTTATAATATTGTGGTGGTTTTGCCATATATTGACATCAATCAGCCATGGGTGTACATTGTCCCCTGTCCCAAACCTCCCCCCTACCTCCCTCCCCACCCCACCCCTCTGGGTTGTCCAAGTGTACCGGCTTTGAGTGCCCTGTATCATGCATCGAACTTGGACTGGTCATCTGTTTCAGATTTGGTAATAAACATGTTTTAATGCTATTCTCTCAAATCATCCCACCCTCGCCTTCTCCCACAGAGTCCAAAAGTCTGTTCTTTATATCTGTGTCTCTTTTTTGCTGTCTTGCATATAGTGTTGTTGTTACCATCTTTCTAAATTTCATATATATGCAATAATATACTATATTGGTGTTTTTCTTTCTGATTTACTTCACTCTGTATAATAGACTCCAGTTTCATCCACCTCATTAGAACTTACTCAAATGAGTTCTTTTTAATAGCTGAGTAATATTCCATTGTGTATATCTACCATAACTTTCTTATCCATTTGTCTCCTGATAGACATGAAGGGTGCATCCATGTCCTAGCTATTGTAAACAGGGCTGCATAGCCTGCTTTTACAAATAAAGTTTTACTGGAATCCAGCGATGCCCATTTGCTTACATACTGTCAATGTCTACTTTTGTGCTGTAACAGCAGAGTTGAACAGTCACGACAGAGACCACAAAGCCTAAAATACTTACTATCTGGCTCTACCAGAAAAGAGAGAGCAAACAAAAGCTATATTTAGCAGAGGAAATAAGTCAGATATGGCAAACAGTAATAAATGATCATTTGAATAGAATTCATCAGAAACTTCCATCTTGGAGAAGTTCTTTTTGTACATTCTGATACATAAAAAACCTAAAATCCATAGCCATTCTTTTTAATAGTTTCAGATGTTTTGACAGTGGTGTACGTTTGGTAGACTAACCCCAGAAAATGGCACCATCAGATACAACTCTTTCAGTTTCGATTTGTCTAAGCAGTTTTGTACAGATAAGTGTGACTCTGCGATACCATGGCCCGCAGCCCACCAGGCTCCTCTCTGTCCATAGGATTTTCCAGGCAAGCATACTGCAGTGGTTTTCCATTTCCTTCTCCAGGGGATCTTCCCGACCCAGGGATCAAACCCGGGTCTCCTACACTCCAGGCAGATTCTTTACTGACTGAGCTACCAGGGAAGCTGGCTACAGATAGGTAGTATTCTCACAGTGTATATCCAATGATGGTGCCATTCTTTGGTTTTCTTACCTCAAATATCCTACCAAGTATGGCTATACATAGTTTTTGCTTGCATTTTAATTGGAATAAACATTTGTGTAAGAAAATATTTGGCATAAAACTTGAAATTCCTGATGTCTTTTGAAAAAATCAAAATATCTGACATCAGGGCTACATTCCTGTGACAACGTGCAGCTACTCAGTTTGGAGGTAACATACAAATTTCCAAATCACCCATCAGTACCTACTAATTTCTGACATTTAAAACATTCCAATTTTTTCATTTATATTTCTTTTTCTTGGCACCACCCTCTCCCATCCCCAAGGCAGCTGATATTACTGTTCTTCCTCACTACTTCCCATTTTCCTTTGCAGGTTCTTTTCCTTCATCCCTCTCTTAAACACTAGTGTTTCTCAGGGTCTCAGTTTTGGCTTTCTTCTCATGGTTTATAACTCTCACTGGACAACCTCATCTATACGCACAAACTGAACTTGAACTACCAGGCCCATTGATAAGGTTAAGAGTATGGACAGCAACCTTACGATGGTAGGGATCACTAAGAATTTTCAGGATCTTCCTTCTCTAGTCCTGATCTCCTATCTGAACCCATGTTTCACATTTCTATCTATAGACATCTCCCAGCAACTAAGACGACATACCCAACACTAAACCATCAGCTCATTTCCCAAACCAGTTTCTCATTATTTCCTCCTATTGTTTAATGACACTGTAAACCACTCAGTAATCCAAGACAGACTCTCGGGATTCACCTCTGAGTCTTTCTTCACGTTCACAGTCATATCCAAATTTTACTAAGTCCTAGCAATTATACTCCATTAATATGTCTAAATATTTCTTTCTCTTATTCATTCCCCTTTGAATGTAGTTCAGATACTCCTCATCTTCATGCAGAGCCATAACAATAACTTCTTAACTCGTCTCCAAGCTTCTGTTTTGTCTCCCTTCAGTTCATTCTCCATGTTGCCGGCAGTGTACACTTCCTGAGAGTGCAAATCTGACCACAGCACCCTGCTTAAACTCTTCCAGGGGCTCCCCATCACTTACAGCATTAAGTCTACCTTTCTCTGGATGAAGTACAGGAACTCGGAGGTCTAAATTCTATCTTTATAGCTTCACTGCCTACCACTACCCCATGTGTCTTGCACTTCAAATACTCTGCACAATTTGCAGTTATTTAGTAAGTCATGATCTTTGTCATCTCCACCTTTGCATGTAATGTTTTTTGGTTTTTGTTTTTTGCCACCTGAGATGGATTTTTTTTCCTTCTCTCATCTGCTTTTTAAAGTCCTGCATAAACTCCAAACTTGATTCAAATGTCACATCCTCCAGGAAAATTTCTATCATCTTCAGAGTTAAGTGTCTACTGTTCCCACTTCTTTTAGGGAACTTTCCACATTGTTTTAATGATTATTTATTTTAGTTGAGGGAGAAAGACAAGCCTATGGCACTGTTTTTCCATCAGTGATGAGGAGTAACTATGTCTTCACTCTCTCAACTATGAACTATGTACATAGTTCAAGATTTTGTAAACTAGGGTCCCCAAATCCCTGACTGTTTTTAAAACTGTTGTCTATCACTTACAAATTCTCCCTCATCATAATTCACAATTAAAAAGTATTTTTATATAAAAAGTCTTTTAGCTTATTAAGTCAACATTCCTCTGCTGACATACTCTTAGAGATCTACAAGGAGCATTGACGGGAGGGCTGTTGGTTTCTCAAGTTTGAAAAACGCTGTTCTGAATAACTGGCTGAGATATTTATAACCACGTCAGGTTTTCTCTCTAAAAATCTAAGTGACCAGTACAGAATAAAACCCACACCACCTTATTTATGGTGTACCACTCACAACCGCCTTTTCAGTACTTTAGAAGTCAGCATTAACAAAATTGACACATGAATGAAGTATGTCTTCTTGTTAGTTCAGAAATTCAAGATGTTTAGGAACAGAACGAAGTACATATGTTTAAGGAACCTATCAGCATTCTAATCTTCAAACTAACTTCATCAACCACAACACAGGATGTAGTAGCACACATGAGAACTGTATCACTGTATTAAAAAAAATCTGGGCAAGTGGGGAAAGACTGAAGGGAGATATCCTTTGACAAGTGAGAGAAAAGCATTAGTTACAAATATAAGTTTAACCATTTGAGTAACAGCTCCACAAAGACTGGGGTTCTGGGTGTCCCTGTTACTGGCACTGAGTGCATCTTAGGTGGCTGCTGGGGAAGTGGAAGCCTATTTCCCTCCTTCTCTGTCTGGGTAGCCAACAATTTCAAATTCAGACCACTGAACGCTAACTGTTCAGCTGATAAGAGGCTGGGAGTAGGTGGTATCAGTTCAGTTCAGTCGCTCAGTCGTGTCCAACTGTTTGCAACCCCATGGAATGCAGCACACCAGGCTTCCCTGTCCATCACCAACTGCCAGAGTCCACCAAATCCATGCCCATTGAGTCAGTGATGCCATCCAACCATCTCATTCTCTGTCATCCCCTTCTCCTCCCGCCTTCAATCTTTCCTAGCATCAGGGTCTTTTCAAATCAGTCAGCTCTTCGCATCAGGTGGCCAAAGTATTGGAGTTTCAGCTTCAGCATTAGTCCTTCCAATGAACACTCAGGACTGATCTCCTTTAGGATGGACTGGTTGGATCTCCTTGCAGTCCAAGGGACTTTCAAGTCTTCTCCAACACCACAGTTCAAAAGCATCAATTCTTTGGTGCTCAGCTTTCTTTATAGTCCAACTCTCACATCCATACATGACTACTTGAAAAACCATAGCCTTGACTAGATGGACCTTTGTTGGCAAAGTAATGTCTCTGCTTTTGAATATGCTATCTAGGTTGGTCATAACCTTCCTTCCAAGGAGTAAGCGTCTTTTAATTTCATGGCTGCAATCACCATCTGCAGTGATTTTGGAGTCCAAAAAAATAGTCAGCCACTGTTTCCACTGTTTCCCCATCTATTTGCCATGAAGTGATGGGACCATGCACCAAACTAATGACCTAAATCACTCACCACCTAGCCGTGTTACCTCACAGGTGAAGTGGGCCCACCCAGCTGTCCCATCAGAGTGTCCCCATGTGGATAATGCCTCAACCAACAAAAATTTCCCCTTTGCATCCTTTCACCTTGTTTTCTGTCCTTCATTTTTTCTTGAAATCCCCACTTCCTTCCTTTCCCTCAAAACACACAGGTCGTCTCCTGTGTTATCTTTAAAATCCAAGGCTACTCCCCACCTCCAACCCAATTTTCCATTGCTTGGTAAAGAAATAAGGGGTCATTCCTTGAGTAGATATTTCCTGAGTGCATACTGGGTGCCAGACACTGGGACCAAGAGAGGCTTAATCCTTTTTTTCAAGGTGGAGTCAACAAATGAAATGATTATAAATTAGTATTATGAAGGAAATAAATAATGATGGAAATGGAGCTCTAATCACAAGGCCAAGGTGGATTTCCCTGCAGAGGCTGAGAGCTGAAAGAGGAGAAGGAGCTAGATTTGCAGTGGATGCTGGGGGAGAACATTCCAGGCAGAAGGAACAACTTACTGGAAGGTAAGAACAATCTTGATCTGTGAGAGAAACTGAGAAGTAAGGTCTGGCTGGAGCCCAGTGAGAGAGAGGAACAAGACACAGGATGAGGATGGATTAGAGAGGAAGGGACTGGCTCACCTTAGGCTTTATAGGCCAAGATACTGAGCTTGACTTTCAAGAGCCATGGGACCCCATCAGAGTGGTTTTGTTGGAGGGGAACATTATGATCTAATTTGTTTTGAAAGGGTCACCCTCCAGCTGAGGAGAATGGACTGAAAAGGGAAATCTGATAGAACAGCTACGTACATTACTTTATAACATTAACGTGCAAACAAATAAACTAGAGACCTTGTTAAAGTGCTGTTTCTTGCATGGGGGACAGGGAACTGAGAGCCTGAAATTCTACTAGTTCCCACATGATGCTGATGCTGTTGGTCTATGAACCACATTTTTAGTGGCAAGTTACTGGGAGACCATGGAGTATCCAGGTAAGTTCAATTCAGTTCAGTCATTCAGTCGTGTCTGACTCTGCGACCCCATGGAATGCAGCACACCAGGCCTCCATCCATCACCAACTCCTGGAGTTTACTCAAACTCATATCCATTGAGTTGGTGATGTCATCCAACCATCTCATCCTCTGTGGACCCCTTCTCCTCCCACCCTCAATCTTTCCCAGCATCAGGGTCTTTTCAAATGAGTCAGCTCTCCACATCAGGTGGCCAAAGTACTGGAGTGTAGGCTTCAACATCAGTCCTCCCAATGAACACCCAGGATTGATCTCCTTTAGGATGGACTGGTTGGATCTCCTTGCAGTCCAAGGGACTCTCAAGAGTCTTCTCCAACATCACAGTTCAAAAGCATCAATTCTTCGGCGCTCAGCTTTCCTTATAGTCCAACTCTCACATCCATACCTGACTACTGGAAAAACCATAGCCTTGACTGGACAGACCTTTGTTGGCAAAGTAATGTCTCTGCTTTTTAATATGCTGTTTAGGGCAATCATAGCTGTTCTTCCAAGGAGCAAGTGTCTTTTAATTTCATGGCTGCAGTCACCATCTGCAGTGATTTTGGAGTCCCCCTAAAATAAAGTCTGCCACTGTTTCCACTGTTTCCCCATCTATTTGCCATGAAGTGATGGGACTGGATGCCATGATCTTAGTTTTCTGAATGTTGAGCTTTAAGCCAACTTTTTCACTCTCTTCTTTCACTTTCATCAAGAGGTTCTTTAGTTCTTCGCTTTCTGCCATAAGGGCGATGTCATCTGCATATCTGAGGTTATTGATATTTCTCCCAGTGATCTTGATTCCAGCTTGTGCTTCATCCAGCCCAGCGTTTCTCATGATGTACTCTGCATAGAAGTTAAATAAGCAGGGTGACAATATACAACCTTGACATACTCCTTTTCCTATTTGGAACCAGTCTGTTGTTCCACGTCCAGTTCTAACTGTTGCTTCCTGACCTGCATACAGATTTCTCAGGAGGCAGGTCAGGTGGTCTGGGATGCCCATCTCTTTAAGAATTTTCCACAGTTTGTTGTGATCCACACAGTCAAAGGCTGTGGCGCAGTCAATAAAGCAGAAGTAGATGTTTTTCTGGAACTCTCTTGCTTTTTTGATGATCCAGCGCATGTTGGCAATTTGATCTCTGGGAGATGACTGTAATTAGGAACAGGGTCATGACAATAAAGATAGAGAAAAGTAAGTGTATCCATAACATATTTTATGCTGGATTGGGAAAAAAGAACATCAAGATGGGTGGTAACTTCTCCTTCTGCCCCCCCCCCCTTTTTTTAATGAGAATTCTCACATTGGAACGATGTTTTAGGTCAAAAGCTCTCATTACACAGGAATCTCATCTGAATGCTGGAGACACTTCTGGACTTGACTATGCTAAAAGAGCATTTCTTCTTCATTAATGTGCATTACAACATCTTCTCCTATTGACATGTATTGTGATTGTCATTCTCAATCACTCTTATTAGTTCCTAGGATTCCCTCCCCCTCTACAGTGGTAAGTATGAAATTAGTCACCAGAACAGTCATTCTCAAAGTGTGGTCCCCAAACTAGCAGCATCAGCATCAAATGGGAATTTGTCACAAATGAAAATTCTTAGATGCCACCTTACATGTACTGAATCAGAAAATCTGAGAATGGATTCCAGAAATCTGTGCTTTAACAAATCCTCTAGGTGATCATGGTGCTCATTTAAGTTTAGGAAGCACTGAATTAGAAAATTAGTAAATATTAGTGTATATGTTGTTAGACATTAACATCTTTCTGAGTGAATCTTTTGGGAAGGAAAGACAAAGAAGATACAACAACCCTAACCAAACAAATTAGAATACCTGGAGACCACAAACACAGCCATCTGAGCCTCTTAGATTATGTGTATAGGCAGCTTTCACTATTACTGTTTGCTCTTTCTGTGCGCTACTATGATGACAAGAAGAAAATTAGGAAATAAAAAGAAAACCCCATCTTCTTCCCTTTAAAATAAATTAAGGGACTTCCCCGGTGGTCCAGTGGCTAAGACTGCACATCTGCACTCCCAATGCAAGGGGCCTGGGTTCAATCCCTGGTCAGGGAACTAGATCCCACATGCCAGAACTAAAACCCAGCATGGCCAAATAAGTATTTTAAAAATAAATTGTTTAATGCTTTTCAGCTTAAGAGGATATTTGAGAGGCTTTGTGCCTCTCCTTTCTCTTAGCCACAGTTGTCAATTAGGGGTATGAGGATGGAGGACTATGAGAATCACCTAAGAAGCTCTCTCAAAATATGTTCTCTCTCTCTCTCCCTCCTCCAGCTGAGATGCTGATAGGAATGTGGGTGAACTAGCACATATATCCCAAGAAATCTTCCTGTGATTCCAATCTACTTCCATCCTCACCTCTCCCCATATCCCCAAGCAGCTCTCTTAGTATCTTGTTAATACAGAAGTAAGTATCAAGATCACAAAATCTATCTTCTGTCCTCTAGGACTCACTAATATGCACCTACTCTGGCTTTGGTAGCATGCTGTGAGGTATGGTCTCAGCCCTGAAGGCTGTAATACTCTAGATTAAAGAAACAATTAGTGAAAAGCATTAGACTAAATGCAATCAAGTGTCACACTGTGTGATGGAGACTTTAGGACTATGAAATTTGGAAAATAAGATCTAGGCTTCCCACTCATTTTCACAATATCTTTTCATCTTGGAATACTGGGGGCCAGATGGTCTGAGATACCAGAAGGACAAATACACAATCACATTCCACTCATGCATATGAACAAAAACACAGTAGGGAACAGTAACAGAAGTTACTTTATGCAGCACACCTGAAAACTGCAAATGCATTAGGGCCAAAGCAACCTGAGAAAACAAAAGAAGTCTTTTAAGAGCCACTGTTGAGCTTGCATTTCATGTTTCTCCATTCCTTTCCTGTTGCCTGATGCTTAACTATTTTGCTTCTTGTTTATTCTTTCAGGAGTAGATAAGTAGGACAAGGGAAACAGCAGGTAAATTTTAGTATACTACCTCTGGTATTCTTTAATAATAAAAGGTCCAGTGATGAGAGTATTTCAAAGTGTTAGCTAAGCTTTGCGTAGGAATATGGATGTGAATTCCAAGATGTTAAGTAAAAAAACAAAAACACAAGGTGAGACTAGTGTGTATGTTTGTTATTTCTGTTGCTGCTGCTAAGTCGCTTCAGTCGTGTCCGACTCTGTGCGACCCCATAGACGGCAGCCCACCAGGCTCCCCCCATCCCTGGGATTCTCCAGGCAAGAACACTGGAGTGGGTTGCCATTTCCTTCTCCAATGCATTAAAGTGAAAAGGGAAAGTGAAGTCGCTCAGTCGTGTCCGACTCTTAGCAACCCCATGGACTGCAGCCTACCAGGCTCCTCCACCCATGGGATTTTCCAGGCAAGAGTACTGGAGTGGGGTGCCATTCTGTTAAACATATGAAAAAGAACATTTATATTTCTCTATAAATACTTTGGGAAAGATACACAAGTAACTGGTAACATTACTTGCTCTTGAAAAGAGGAACTGAGTGGACAGGGTTAAAAGAAGAGAAAGCTGTGGTACATATACACAATGGAGTTACTCAGCCATTAAAAAGAATACATTTGAATCAGTTCTAATGAGGTGGATGAAACTGGAGCCTATTATGCAGAGTGAAGTAAGCCAGAAAGAAAAACACCAATACAGTATACTAACGCATATATATGGAATTTAGAAAGATGGTAACAATAACCCTGTATACGAGACAGCAAAAGAGGCACTGATGTATAGAACAGTCTTTTGGACTCTGTGGGAGAGGGAGAGGTGGGATGATTTGGGGGAATGGCATTGAAATATGTATAATATCATATATGAAACGAGTTGCCAGTCCAGGTTTGATGCACGATACTGGATGCTTGGGGCTGGTGCACTGGGACAACCCAGAGGGATGGTATGGGGAGGGGGGAGGGAGGAAGGAGGAGGGAGGTGGGAGGAGGGTTCAGGATGGGGAACACATGTATACCTGTGGAGGATTCATTTCGATATTTGGCAAAACTAATACAATATTGTAAAGTTTAAAAATAAAATTAAAAAAAAAAAAAAGAAGAGCTTTCACGGGATGCTCTTGTTATTTCTTGAATTTTGCACCATGTATTTGAATGACCTACTTTTTAAAAACAAATAAGCTTTTTTAAAAGAGTACTGGCTAAAAGGAGATTTAGGAATCTCAATCCTTTCTTCTAGGCGGCTTTGTGGGATACTAGAAAAAGCATTGTTTTAGGAGTTCACATACACAAAAAATAAAAGACCTGGTTCCCAAACCTGGTCTGCTTCTTACTAGTTTTGTGACCTTGGCCAAGTTCCTTAAATTAGCTGAATCTCAGTTTAATGTGTGATTTTGCACATTAATAAAATCAGTATAACAAAAGCTACTTTGTGAGGATCAGACATTATATAATACTGCCATGTGCTTACTCAATGGTAGCTATTATTCTATGGATTTCAATTATTCCCGCTATTCATTTCCACCAGTTCTGTGTTGGATGTTGATTAAAGGGAACCTGAGATATGAATGAGGTCTAGGAGGATCTTAGTTTACAGATACCAACCACCCACCTTTGGGAGAAAATCAATCATTCTTTAAAAAAATTTTAAATCATTCTTTTAAAAATTGTACTCAGGTGCTTTTTGGGTCTTTAGGTGCAAAAGTCCAAAGGCTTCTCAAGGCTTCATAAGGACTATTCCTTAATGTTCAAACTACAGCGTAATTGCACTTATCTCACATGGTAGCAAAGTAATGCTCAAAATTCTCCAAGTCAGGCTTCAACAGTATGTGAACCATGAAATTCCAGATGTTCAAGCTGGATTTAGAAAAGGCAGAGGAACTAGAGATCAAATTGCCAACATCCATTGGATCATTGAAAAAGCGAGAGAGTTCCAGAAAGACATCTACTTCTGCTTTATTGACTATCCCAAAGCCTTTGACTGTGTGGATCACAACAAACTGTGTAGAATTCTTTAAGAGATGGGAATACCAGACCACCTGACCTGCCTCCTGAGAAATCTGTATGGAGGTCAAGAAGCAACAGTTACACCGAACATGGAACAAGAGACTGGTTCCAAATCAGGAAAGGAGTACATCAAGGCTATATATTGTCACCCTGCTTATTTAACTTATATGCACAGTACATCATGCGAAATGCCAGGCTAGAGGAAACACAAGCTGGAATCAAGATTGCCGGGAGAAATATCAATAACCTCAGATATGCATATGACACCACCCTTATGGCAGAGAAGAACTAAAGAGCCTCTTGATGAAAGTGAAAGAGGAGAGTGAAAACGCTGGCTTAAACCTAAACATTCAGAAAACTAAAATCATGGCATCCAGTCCCATCACTTCATGGCAAACGGATGGGGAAACAATGGAAACAGTGGCAGACTTTATTTTAGGGGGACTCCAAAATCACTGCAGATGGTGACTGCAGCCATGAAATTAAAAGACGCTTGCTCCTTGGAAGAACAGCTATGATCGGCCTAAATAGCATATTAAAAAGTAGAGACATTACTTTGCCAACAAAGGTCTGTCTAGTCAAGGCTATGGTTTTTCCAGTAGTCATGTATGGATGTGAGAGTTGGACTATAAGGAAAGCTGAGCGCCGAAGAATTGATGCTTTTGAACTGTGATGTTGGAGAAGACTCTTGAGAGTCCCTTGGACTGCAAGGAGATCCAACCAGTCCATCCTAAAGGAGATCAGTCCTGAATATTCATTGGAAGGACTGAAGCTGAAGCTCCAATACTTTGGCCACCTGATGCAAAGAACTGACTCATTGGAAAAGACCCTGATGCTGGGAAAGATTGTTGGTGATGGACAGGGAAGCCTGGCGTGCTGCAGTCTTTGCTGGGGTCACAAAGAGTCAGACACGACTGAGCGACAGAATTGAAGGACTATTCCAAGAGGTCTAGCAACCTCTGGCGTGTAATGATGGCCAGCTCCATAATGCAATTTCATACTAGCTCCCCCTCCTTCCTTGCTTCACTCTTTTTCTTATTTCTGTTTCTTGGACCAGTCGCCCTGATACAGGGATAGCACATAAGCCTTGTGCCTCAGGCGATATCTACTTGATGCAGAAACCCCAGCTAAGACTGGGCCTGCCTAATACTACCGAAGAGAGTCTGGGACTGTGCTGCAGGTACTACTGGTGCCCAGCCCATGTGCCTCGAGGCCTCCGTATTAACAGGACTTGCTTTCCTAACTGCCAGCATTTGCATCTCATGTGCTGCTAGAGGGCTTTCTTTGCCACCCTCAACCAATATTTTCTCTCTTAAATGAGATGTCTTTAAATTTTCTTGATGGTACAGTTTTCCCCATAAAACTTTTAATTGTGATGAAATCCAGTTTATCCAATTTATGTTTTTGTCAGTTGTCCTTTTAGTGTTATATATAAAAAATTATTGACTAACTCAAGGTCACTAAAATTTGTTCCAATGTTTCTTCTAGTAGTTTTATAGTTTCTTTACATTTAGATCTAGATCAGTTAATTTTTGTGTATAGTTGAGATAGAGGGTCCAATTTTATTCTTTCACATGTGAATATTCAATTTTCCCAGCACCATGTATTGAAAAGACAATTTTTTCCCCATTGAATTGTCTTAGCATTCTTGTGGAAAATCAACTGACCACAAACCTAAGGGTTTATTTCTAGATTCTCCATTTTCTTCCATTAATCTATATGTCTGTGCCATGCGTGCATGCCAAGTCGCTTCAGTCATGTCCGACTCTGTAACTCCATGGACCGTAGCACTCCAGGGTTCTCTGTCCATGGGATTCTCCAGGCAAAAATACTGGAGTGGGTTGCCATGCCCTCCTCCAGGGGATCTTCTTGACCCACGATCAAACCCGCGTCTCTTACGTCTCCTGCATTGGCAGGCGAGTTCTTTACCACTAGCGCCACCTGGGAAGCCCATCTGTATGTCTATTCTGTGCCAAAAACACATTGTCTTGATTATTGTAGTTTTGTAGTAAAGTTTGAAGTTGGGAAGTGTAAGTTCTCCAAATGCTTTTGGACTCCAAAGCCATAAAATATTTTTATATGGTTTTCTAAAACTTTTATTTTTTGCCCTTCTCATTTATACCTTTTATCTACTTGGAATTTATTTTAGCACATGGTGGGAGGCAGGGCTCTAAAGTCATGCATCTAAATTGTATTAACATTTTTTTTTTTAAAGTCCTTTCTTCAAGTGACCCACCAAGCAAGCCTCTTACAAATCAACTCTCCATCTAGGCAGGCCTCTATTTGGGGATCCTATTCTGTTCCACTGGTCATTTTTTTCTATCCTGAACCAGCATCACCCTTCCTTAATTACTGAAGATTTTAAGAAGGTAATCTGTAAAGCAATTCTCCCCATCTTGTTCTTCTTCACGAGTGTATTTTTGGCTCTTATATATAAATTATAGATACACCTTGACAAAATTACATACATACATATACACACACTATGTATTTCATGGCTATAGAACTACTTTTCAGAGATTCAATTTCTTCTAGAGATAGCTGCAGGAAGACATTTTCTAAGACTACCAATTGTAATCTAATTTTCAAAGTTTTTATCATAAACTTAATATCTTTTATCTTATTAAATGTTGGAAGCATTTCTAAGCCTTCTTTTTCATTCCTATTATAATTTGTTTATGCATTCTCTTTTTTTTCTTGATGAATCTTGCTAGAAGTTTGCTGTTTTATGATTCTTACATTGGCCTTGTACAGCAAAGGCCTCATTCTGACCTTTGTTTACTATGTTACTACTTTCCTCTCTTACTGTTACTGTCTCCTCACATACATTTTGTTTATTCTGCTGTTTCTTTTCTAATTTCCTAAATTTTATGAACTGAGCATTAATTGCTAGCCTTTCTTCATTTCTAATGGAAGCATTTAAGACAATAAGTTTCCCTCAATGCTCTGTCTAGCTGTCACTTTTCACTTATAAAATTTCCAGTTGGTTCTGTTTCTCTAGTTTCCATTTCTCTGCTGAGATTCCCCATCTGTTTTCTCACATTTTTCAAGGAAAAATCCATCTTTTTCTTTAAACCCTTGAACAATGTATTTGTAAAAGCTGTTTTAAAGTCTATGTGTACTTATTCCAACATCCAGGGTCGTATCTGTTTCTATTGGCTACTTATCTCTTGATTAAGGGTCACATTCCCTTGTTTCTTGAGTTAGTTGTCCAATAATTTCTTCCGGTGCATGGAACAATTTTGGCTGCTACACTGTGAGGAACTCTATGATACTGTTTTTCTTTAAAGCTTGTTGAGTTTTTTTCTGGCACATTGTTGATTACACTTATTTGCCTTGATCCTATTCTGGTTTTGTCCTTAATTTAAGGCATGGACCTTACTGGAGTTTCAACTGAATGCCCAGGTACTCAATAAGATCCCTCCAGTCTGGATGGATTGGAACTCCACAATCTTCCAGCAATGGTGTTTCTGTTAAGTTCTCAGTCCCCTAATAGTCACTCCTGGCTGATCTCACAATGGCCTTGACTTACATATGTTGAGTCAAGCACTTAGCCACACTCCTGAACACAACCTCCTATGAGATTCCCCTCTTCACAGCTCCATCATTTTGGGGGTACTGGCTCACAAACTACAGTCACCTCAGCAACTCAAATCTGATCTCTGCCTCTTCTACTCGGCTGCTCTGCACTTCGGCCCACCTCTTGCTCCACACACCAAAAAGTGCTCCTGTTCCAAAAGGGAAGGCAGTCATAAAGGTCACTTCACATTTCCCTTGTGTTTAAGGATCACTGACCTGCGCTGTTGTCCACTGCTGGAGAGCAGTCATCTTCTGTGCTTTGCCACTTTCATACTCATTTATGGCACGAAGCTAAGCCTAACATCCGGAGAAGGCGATGGCACCCCACTCCGATACTCTTGCCTGGAAAATCCCATGGGTGGAGGAGCCTGGTAGGCTGCAGTCCATGGGGTTGCTAAGAGTCAGACACAACTGAGTGACTTCACTTTCACTTTTCACTTTCATGCACTGGAGAAGGAAATGGCAACCCACTCCAGGGTTCTTGCCTGGAGAATCCCAGGGACAGGGGAGCCTGGTGGGCTGCCGTCTATGGGGTGGCACTGAGTTGGACACGACTGAAGTGACTTAGCAACTTAGCAAAGCCTAACATCAGTTATTACATCAAGTATAGAAACAGCAATCCCCATCATTTCTTAATATGCAACATTTTTAACACTCAGTTTAAAGACTCTCAAATTCCCACTATTTTCTAAGTGGTTCATGAGTATGTTTCTTAGTCTCCAAACATAAGCTTTTCATGTTTTTTCAGTGCATATTTCTTATTTAATCCCAATGTGATCAAAGAAAGCAATATGTATGATACCATTCTTTTGAAATTTGTTCAGACTTCCTTTATATATCAATATATGGTCACAAATATTCCACTGAAAGATGTGTATTCTGCAGTTTTGGGGTGGAATGTTCTGTGTGTCCATTGAATCAAATATATTCATTGTTTCTATATTCTTTTTGATTTTTGTCTGCTTGATCTACCACTGAGAAATTGGTAGTAAAATCATTCATTATAATTTGTGGGACTTCTCTACAGTTCTCTGTTGATTCTGCTGATTCGATTCTTAAATCTAGTGACTCTCTTTTATTTTTAGTAATGCTCTTAGCTTTAAAATCTTACTTTTTCTGATAGTGATAGATTTATACTAGCTTTTCTGTTTGCTTGATATATACTTTTCATGCTTTTATTTTCAACCTTCTTATATTCTTATTTTTAGCTGTATCTTTTGTGAACATTTATAGACATTCAGTTCAGTCCTGTTTCATTACTGTTTCATTACTGTCCCCCAGCAACACTTGGCATAGTAGCTTGTGATGAAGCTTCATAATAGCTTTCTAATTTTTTGTTCAGCTTTGGAAACTGGTAAAACATAGGGAAGATTAGTAGCTGGAGGGTAGAAAGTGTTTGAGTCTATTAGAAGGTCATGGGGAAAAAAAAGTATAGCAAAAAAAGAAACATCAATTTGTGGGAATGATCTTCAAATGAATCAGATACTATATGAGACATATCAAGTTAAGAGAAAACAAGAAATTACAGTTTTCAGTTCAGTCACTCAGTCGTGTCTGATTCTTTGCAACCCCATGACTGCAGCACGCTAGGCTTCCCTGTCCATCACCAACTCCCAGAGCCTACTCAAACTCATGTCCATCACATTGGTGATGCCATCCAACCATCTCATCCTCTGTCGTCCCCTTCTCCTCCTGCCTTCAATTTTCCCAGCATCAGGGTCTTTTGCAATGAGTCAGTTCTTCGTATCAAGTGGCCAAAGTACTGGAGTTTCAGCTTCAGCATCGGTCCTTCCAAGGAATATTTTGGACTGATCTCCTTCAGAACGGACTGGTTGGATCTCCTTTAAGTCCAAGGGACTCTCAAGAGTCTTCTCCAACACCACAGTTCAAAAGCATCAATTCTTTGGTGCTTAGCTTTCTTTATAGTCCAACTCTCTCATCCATACATGACTACTGGAAAAACCATAGCTTTGACTAGACAGACCTTCGTCAGTAAAGTAATGCGTCTGCTTTTTAAAATGCTGTCTAGGTTGGTTATAGCTTTTCTTCCAAGGAGCGTCTTTTAATTTCATGGTTGCAGTCACCACCTGCAGTGATTTTGGAGCCCAAGGAAATAAAATGTCACTGTTTCCATTGTTTCCCCATCTATTTGCCATGAAGCGATGGGACTGGATGCCATGATCTTCGTTTTCTGAATGTTGAGATTTAAACCAACTTTTTAACTCTCCTCTTTCACTTTCATCAAGAGGCTCTTTAGTTCTTCTTCACTTTCTGCCATAAGGGTGGTGTCATATGCATATCTGAAGTTATTGATATTTCTCCCAGCAATCGTGATTCCAGCTTGTGCTTCTTCCAGCCCAGCATTTCACATGATGTACTCCACATATGTTAAATAAGTGGGGTGACAATATACAGCCTTGACGTACTCCTGATTTGGAAGCAGTCTGTTGTTCCATGTTCAGTTCTAACTGTTGCTTCTTGACCTGCATACAGGTTTCTCAGGAGGCAGGTAAGGTGGTCTCGTATGCCCATCTCTTTCAGAATTTTTCACAGTTTGTTGTGATCCACACAGTCAAAGGCTTTGGCATAGTTAATAAAACAGAAGTAGATGTCTTTCTGGAACTCTCTTGCTTTTTGGATGATCCAGCAGATGTTGGCAATTTGATCTCTGGTTCCTCTGCCTTTTGTAAATCCAGCTTAAACATCTGGAAGTTCAAAGTTCAAGTACTTTTGAAGCCTGGCTTGGAGAATCTTGAGCATTATTTTGCTAGTGTGTGAGATGAGTGCAATTGTGCGGTAGTTTGAACATTCTTTGGCATTGCCTTTCTTTGGGATTAGAATGAAAACTGACCTTTTCCAGTCTTGTGGCCACTGCTGAGTTTTCCAGATTTGCTGGCATATTGAGTGCAGCACTTTCACAGCATCATCTTTTAGCATTTGAAATAGCTCAACTGGAATTCCATCACCTCCACTAGCTTTGTTCATAGTGGTGCTTCCTAAGGCCCACTTGACTTCGCAACAGTTTTAGAATCTATAAGAAAATGTGTGCACAGATGTGTGTGCGCGTGCTCAGTCCTGTCTCTTTGTGACCCCAGAAACTGTAACTTGCCAGGCTCCTCTGTTCATGGAATTTTCCAGGCACGAATACTAGAGTGGGTTGCCATTTCCTTCCCCAGGAGATCTTCCTGACCGAGGGATCGAACCTGAGTCTTTTGCACCTGCTGCATTGGAAGGCAGATTCTTTACCACTAGTGCCGCCTGCGAAGACTTCTATAAGAATGGGTAGACTTGATGCAATATAATACAAGCCTGAATGCCTGGACTAAAAGGACATAAAATACCCAAGAATAGGACTGTAAACGACCACTAAAAGGATATAAATATCCAGAACTTATAAAGCAAGACTTGGGATTAAGTAATAAACATAAATGATGAGAACCTATATTTATATATCTATATGTAATTTGCATCCTAAGGTTTTTGTATTCTAAATGTCTTACTGTGTATGCTATGTGCTGGTCAACTATGATTCATGACTCTCCTTCCCAAACCTTCTCTTCTTCCAGGATTCTTTATTTAAATAAATGACATCCACCCATTCGGTTTGGCCAGAAATCTAGAAGTCAGCCTTGATTCATCCTTTCTTCACAATCAAATCCTATTGACTCTGTCTCTTAAGTATCTCTTGACTCAGTCCACTTTTTCTTCCTCTTCTCCGCCAACTTCCTAATCTATTTCCTCTAACTGCCTCCTAACTGCTTTCTCTACATGTATCTGTACAGGATCATGTCCTCCATTCTGCACATAGTGCCTAGAATGATCTTTTAAAAATGCAAGTGCCCATGTCACTTCCCTGATTAAACATATAAAACAACAAAATAAATAAAAAGGGAACTCCAATGGCTTCCCTCCCATCACTCCCAGAATAGAGACGAAGCCCTCAGTGAGGCCCCTGAGAACTGGCTCCTGCCTCTCACCACAGCCCCTCTGGCTTTCCTCTCACAGTACTTCAAAATCAATTCAGTGCCGTTGCCTCTGCCTAAACCACTTTCCCCTCTATTCTTCACCTAGCCTACTTCTCATTTTTCTTGTTTAGCTTGGATATCTCTAAAAATCCACTGTGATCTCCCAAATAGGTTGAAAGCTCCCACAACACCCTGTACTATGTCTGCATAATCTCAGTGCATTTATAGATACTTGTGTAACACTGGTGTCCCCTGCTCTCTTATCAGTTCCATAAGGGCTGGAAGTTGTCTATCTTATTTCTCTTTAGATCTCCAGTCCTTAGCATTGTTTCTTGGTACACGGTAGGATCTTAATATTTGGCAAATGATCAACACACCAAAGACTGAATGAATGATCACTGAATAGAGAATCTGTGATATATTAGAGGAGTATCAAGCAAAGCTCTATCCTCAGAAATCTAAGGAAATCCTTCCTTCAGAGGAGGATTAGTAATTAACATAGGGAACATACGAGGACCATATGAATGGTTCTTTTATGATTCTTTATGTTTCCCTTTGTTCGGGTTTCTGCCTGGAAGAACCAGGCTTGGGATTTTCGTATACTCAAACCATACCAGTAAAATACAGAAGGAGGATAATCTGTGTCTCCACGTTTCGCAGGAGGAAATTGAAGTTCAGAGATCAAAATAACTGTTTATTGTCTCAAAGCAGTTTTGCGACCTTTGAATTATAATGATGCTATTATGTTTTCTGTGTTTGACATTGAGGTATGGCCACTATTCTAAAGCTGTTTTCATGATTAAATAAGGCCGGTGAGTAGACAGTTTGATTCTAAATCCTAAAAATGTTTCCAACTGAATGTCAGTATAATGCAGTCATCCTTCCTTCCTGAGGTAACAACACTGTTCTCAAAATAGAGATTCTGCCTCACAGAATACATCATAATGAGGGTGAACTAAGTTATGAAAACAAGACTCTGTGCATCAGACTTCCAAGTCATCTGGGTCAATGAAGTGCAATTCTCTCTAGATTGAATTCTCTTTTCTTTGGCCACAGCTCTTCCAACATAGCTTCCTAGCGGCATCATGCATTTTCCTCTAAACATGATGTTCCAGTTGTGTGACTAACAACAGACCAATTTGACAAGAGTTACTCACTGCTTGACCAAGCCTATCACCACTTCCATTAAATGCAGGGTGGTTCTAAGTGAGTGCTCTCTCAGACACTCCTCCTTGGGGCCTGGGTGTGCCCTCACAATCTGGTCCAGTAAGTGTGAGACAATCCAGTAAACTCTGGGCTGAACTGGGCTGATTTCATTTTTTGTTTCAATCATAGTCATCTAACTGTTGAGACTCTTGGTCATTTTAAGGAAAAACTGACAGAATTTACTCAAATGTTTGCATAATGTAGCCTAATTCTATGGCAACAGAAAGGAAATCACTGAAAGAACAAAATTTCTAGTGGAAGAATCATGGCAAGTATGTGACTAAGAAAAGTCTCTATTCAACTGTACCTTTTACTGGCCAATTACTTGAAAAAAGTGCCTAAAGTATTTCTGAGCTCTCTAATCCTCAAAACTTTCAAGTCGCTTGTGGATATACTATTTCATGTGGCTTGCTTTTTTCTTTTACATTCTCAACATAGCAAAATGCTGTGAGAATGATTAGTGACTGATATTGTATTTAACAAAGTCATCATTAAGTTTTATTTCTCATTCCATAATTTCCACAGAGAATTTCTAATATGTCTAAACATGTTAAAGGAATGACTGAAAGGGAGATAATAAAGTAATGATCAAGAGTTTAACAAATAATTAGAAAAACAAGACGAACATATTCAAGTATGCAGTGATAAAAAGCAAAATGTAATCAAATGCTAGACTGTACGGTACCCAGAGTTAGTGAGGATGCAGAGAAATAAACAAGTTAAAACACTGTTACTGAGGAAGTTAACTGATAAACCCTTTTTTTTTTTTTAGAAAATTTTGAAGATCTATTAAATTTTCTATCATGATTTTTCTTTTCCAAAATGCAGACATAAAATTTAGATGTGAGTCTTACAACTGGACCTCCCTAGTGGCTCAGACTGTAATAAATCTTCCTGCAATGTGGGAGACTGGGGTTCAATCCCTGGATCGAGAAGATCTCTTGGAGAAGGGAATGGCTACCCACTCCAGTATTCTTACCTGGAGAATTCCATTCCTGGTACCTGCTCATGCCTTTAAATTTTTAGCTTCTCAGGTGGTGCCAATGGTAAAGAATCCGCCTGCCAATGCAGGAGACAAAGATGTGTGTTCAATCTTTGGGTTGGGAAGATCCCCTGGAGGAGGAAATGGCAACCCATGGAAAATCACATGAACAGAGGAGGAGCCTGGCAAGCTCCATGGGGTTACAAAAGAGTCATGGCTACTTTTTTGTTTTTAATTTTTTCATGGAAAACTTTAAACACATACAAAAACAGAAAAATGCATTTTCATGTACACATCACCAAACCACACATCATTTTATTTTCTTGAACATTCATCCTCTGAAAATAATCACAAAACTTACTTCATCATACTTTTCAGTAAAAGGGAAAGTGTTGGTCATTCAGTTGTGTCCGACTCTTTGACACCTCATGGATTGTGGCCCTCCAGGCTCCTCTGTCCATGGGATTGCCCAGGCAAAAATATTGGAGTGGGTTGCCATTCCCTTCTCCAGGGGATATTCCCAACCCAGGGATAGAACCCTGGGCTCCTGCACTGCACACAGATTCTTTACCATATGAACCATCAGAGAAGCCCTTGTCACCTCATATAGGTCTTCCATGACCATTTTACTTAAAACTGTATCCCCAATCCTCAGAATGGAGGAAAATATTTGCAAACAAAAAACTAATGAGGGATTAATCTCCAAAATATACAAACAGTTCATGCAGCTCAATATTAAAAAAACAAACAAGAAATGGGTGGAAGACCTAAAAAGACCTTTCTCCAAAGTAGATATACAGATGGCCAATAGGCACATGAAAAGATGCTCAACATCACTGATTATCAGAGAAATTCAAATACAAACTATAAGGAGGCATCATCTCACACTTATCAGAATGGCCATCATCAAGAAGTTTACAAATAATAAATGCTGGAGAGGGTGTGGAGAAAAGAGAACCCTTCTACACTGTTGGTGGGAATGTATACTGGCACAGCCACCATGGAAAACAGTATGGAGGTTCCTTAAAAAACTAAAAATAGAGCTATTATATGACCCAGCAATCCCACTCCTAGGCATATAGCCAGAGAAAACCATAATTCAAAAGGATGCATGCACACCATGTCCATTGAGCACTATTTACAATAGCCAGACCATGAAAGCAACTAAATGTCCATCGACAGGGGAATGGATAAAGAAGACATGTACACATATACAATGGAATATTTCTCAGCCATAAAAAGGAATGAAATAGTGCCATTTGCAGAGACATGGATGGACCTACAGACTGTCATAGGCTTACTAAAGTAAGTCAGGAAGAGAAAAACAAACATATAATATCCCTTATATGTGGAATCCAAAAAAAAGGTACAGATGAACTTATAAACAAACTTACAACTACCAAGGGAGGAAGGAGGAGTGGAATGACTTAGGAGACAGACTGATAAAATATACATTACTGTGTATAAAATAGACATGAGACCCTACTTTATAGAGAACAGGGAACTCGACTCAATGCTCTGTGGTGACCTAAATGGGAACGAAATCTAAATAAGAGAGGATACACATATATGTGTAACTGATTCACTTTGCTGTACAGCAGAAACTAACACACCATTGTAAAGCAACTATACTCCAATAAAAATTTTTTAAAGACTGTATTCCCAACACATCCCTACTTGTCCCTATTTCTCATCATAACATTTATTATTTCTAACATATTATACTTAACAATATTACACTTCCTGTTTGCAATGCATTAAACTGTATGAAGACAGAGATTATCAAATTTTTTCATTGGTATACCCCATACCTAGAACAATGCCTGGCACACAGAAGGGCTTAATGATTAACAAATGAACGTGTATTGATA
The DNA here is from genome assembly GCF_003369695.1 of Bos indicus x Bos taurus. Taxonomy (NCBI): domain Eukaryota; kingdom Metazoa; phylum Chordata; class Mammalia; order Artiodactyla; family Bovidae; genus Bos; species Bos indicus x Bos taurus. The sequence goes on from NC_040085.1 coordinate 5,123,208, forward strand.
TGGAGAGATGTCCATGATATGGTAAGTTTAAAGAAATATAAAACTACATCACAGTTTAAATAATAATATACCATGCTGAGGGGAAAGAAGTGGATTGTGACAGAGGCAGTAGCACTCACCCACTTCACTCCACATTTCTCAGCTTACCTGCAGTTATGGCCAATAAACTGCAATTGGAAGGGGAGAATTATGAGCCGAGGCAGTAAAAAGTCCATGTGAGATTTTACAGTCTCTTTTCACTGCTATGGTGACCAAAGGGGCCTTGTATTCCAGGGTGTGACTGCAGCATGTGGACTCTCCAGTACCCTGGGTCTCTGAATGACTGCATGAGGAAACGGTCCTGCCAATCTGTGTAAGACACGTAGCACTGGCAGGAAATAAACCTTTGCTGTGTTAAATCACTGAGATTTTGGGGGTTATTTGTTAATAGAGACATAATCTAGCTTATCCAGATGAATACATGTAGAAAAACTAGTATTCATTAAGCTCTTTCTATATGCCAGGAACTACACTGAACGCTTTACACATTATCTTATTAAAACCCTCACGAACCCCCATAAGCCATTACTATCACGCTGAGGAAAGTGAGGCAGCCTGAGGGCAAATAACCAGTCCAAGGCTGCCAGCTAAATGCAGAAGTTGGAAATGGAACCCAGGCAGTTTGGAGTACAAGCTACCAAGCTGTTAACAGGAGTTATCCCTGAGGGCAGGGTTATGGGGACTTACTACTCTTCGTTCTACATTTCTGTAATGTTGCAAATTTTAAAATAATCATTCATTACCTTTGCAGTAAGCAATAAGCAAACAGATAAATGACGTGTTAGATACTTAAAGACTGTGAATTCAGAGACGGAAGTCAAGTGACCGCTGGAGTTTGGTGTAATTAAGAAACGTCTAAAATTGGCCCTCTACCATCCATATAGGCATGCCTGGTTTTATAGGTGAATTTCAGCATGGGAATCATATTATATTTCATAATAAAACCGGATTTTTTTCTAGGAGAATAATATTCTTATATATTTTAACTTTTGGCAAGAAAGGAATTAATAAAAATGGCCATGCCTATAGCATTATGAATATTGTAGTTCAGGGAATGTTTTGCAGGTTTTCCAGGAAAGTCATCCTTCAATACCTGCAACAAGTTGGTTCCAACTGGGCTATCTTGGAGATAACAAAATATGCAGATGCTCAAGTCCCTTATATAAAATGGCCTGTTATTTGCACACAGTCTACACACATCCTCCCCATATATTTTATTTTTTTTCCCCATATACTTTAAATCATCTCTGAATTACTCATAATACCTAATACAATGCAAATGCTATGTAAATAGTTGCTGATGCTTGGCAAATTCAAGTTTGGCTTTTTAGAACTTTCTGGAATTCTTTTTTTTAAGGTTTTGCTCCATATTTGGTAGAATCCATGGATGCACACTTGTAGATACAGAGGGTCAACTGTACTTCATGGCAAATAGATGGGGAAGAAATGGAAAACAGTGACAGACTATATTTTCTTGGGCTTCAAAATTACTGCAGTGACTGAAGCCACGAAATTAAAAGACACTTGCTCTTTTCTTAGAAGAAAAGCTATGATAAACCTAGACAGTATATTAAAAAGCAGAAGTATCACTTTGCTGACAAAGGTCCAATAGTCAAAGCTATGGTTTTTCCAGTAGTCATGTATGGATGTGAGAGTTGGACCATTAAGAAGGCTCAGTGCCGAAGAACTGAATCTTTCCAATTGTGGTGTTGGAAAAGACTCTTGAGAGTCCCTTAGACTGCAAGGAGATTAAACCAGTCAATCCTAAAGGAAATCAACAATAAATACTCGTTGGAAGGACTGATGCTGAAGCTGAAGCTCCAATACTTTGGCAAAGAGCCAAGTCATTGAAAAAGACCCTGATGCTGGGAAAGACTGGGGGCAAGAGGAGAAGGGGGCAGAAGAGGATGAGATGGTTAGATAGCATCACTGACTCAATGGACATGAGTCTGAGCAAACTCTAGGAGATAGTGAAGGACAGGGAAGCCTGGCTGCAGTTCATGGGGTTGCAAAGAGTCAGACGTGACTTAGCGACTGAACAACAACAGCTGTATTTAACAGTGGTCTTTAAAAAAAATGCGATAATAAAAAAATAATTCCTTACAGCTAAATATGGCTATATTAAATGTATTTTTAACTTCTCTGTTCAGTGATATTAAAACATATATGGCATAATATATAATAATACGGTGTATAAGTAGCTTTGCTGGCTGCCCATGATCTGAATCCCCGTTTTGGGAACTGAACAACATTTGACTTTGGACAAGGGGAAACTGAAAGGCCAAAATTCTGGTTGTCCCAGATTCTGAGCAGCTCACTGGGCTACTGGCTGCTTCTATCATCATTGTCTGATCTCGGGTCTCACCAGGCTTCCCACCGATTCCGTAAACTAGTAATCCTTCCAGAATTGGTTTCTCCTGCATAGAAGGAAAAACTTCACTACCAATCCAGGCAAACTGACAGCTATATAATCTGAAGGCACAGTTTAGGAGAAATGAACCACCTTTGAAAGATTCAAGAAGAAGACCTAAATCTATAACGCAACAATAAATGCCATGAAAGCACTTTGACCAGACCTGAGATACACTGCATACCACCACATTTCTCCCAGCCTTTTGCTTCCTATCCAGGATTTTCTGTCATATCTGAGTGTTCCCTGACTCCATGCATAAAACACCTATGCTTAACTCCCATCTTTCATCTTTCATTTGTAATATCCCAGTTTCAGACAGGTGTCATTATGGAACATGATCTACTCAACAGTAAAGATGCTTTTAAGTTTGTGGTTGAATGTTACAGAAAACAAATCTCTGAACTAGTTTTTTAGGTTAGGTTCAAAAGTATAAAATAAAATACAACCTCACCAGTAAGAAAATGAAAATTCCCCAAATTTCATTTGCCTGATCTCACAGTATTCATTTGAGAACCAAATGAAGCAATTTATTTAAGATATACCGACTGTAAGATGCACTATTAGTTTTTCTTACTGGTATATAATAAAAAACTAGTTTATTATAAACCACTAAGAAAGAAAAGTATGGCCAGTTAAAAACTACAACACATACTTTCTTCTTCTATAACACATACTTCTTTGGAATGTTAACTCTTAGTAAAAGAGTCCTTTATACTTAACTAAACATGGATCATTATACCTAGTTCTTGTGCATACACTGAGAGAAAAATATGAAGAAAATAAATCGGTTAAGGTATTCTTAAAACTTCTCACTGAATCCAACATCCTGAATCACTTTTCAATTCAATCACTGATATTCATTTTTTCCCACATAATATCATTATCCATCCCAACAAGAATGTTGGTGATGCAGTATTTGTTATAACAAACTGAAAAATGTTTTTCTGCTTCAAAATGGCAACACAGGAGAATCCTGAAACCACCTCTCACAGACACACTGAATCTATAGCTACACACACACCAATTTCCTTCGAAAGATATCTGGAAACTAACTGAGCAACTCATACACATCAGATGAACCAAACCCCCCAACATCTAAATGGGTAGGTGGGACACAATCTCACCATAAACCTCATCCCGTGCAGTGACATAAAACCAGCAGAGAACTCACAACTCAGCTTCCCCCAGAGGACTGAAGGGTTTGGACCCCACTGCTGGTATCACAACTCTTACGACTTCCACCTGAGAAATGGACCCCAAAACATTGGCTCTGAAAGCCAACAGGGATTGCAGACATGAGACCCACAAGGGTATAGCAAACTAATCCAATAGATAGTTCTTAGACTGTGTGGATTCCCTGTGGTTAAACCCCAGGGCCCAGCGCAGGGGCAGCAGACTGAAATGAACCTAGTCTTTCCGTGAAAGAGGCTAGTCACTAACCTTAAAAGCCCAAGGGACAGGCTTCTAACTTAAAAGGCTTCCAAGGGCTGACTATTGCTCTCCAGAAACCGCGGAGGCTGGTAGGTTCATCTTCCTGCTCTCTTCCTGCCTCGTCCAGGTTGCCAGGATCTTTCAGAAAGGGGCTCATGTGCATGTCTGATGCCCCAGGTTTTGTGGCTGCTGCCCAGAGGGTGCCACTTGCTCTCCTGGCTTTGGTGGCCAGTGAGGCTTCTGCTTAAGGGTCTCACTGGACTGTAACAAACAGAGAAACACCTTTTCACTAGTTATCCCTCCCAGGCCCAGGGTGGAGGGAGCAGACTGAACTGACCAGTCTTTCTATGAGAGAAGACTATTAGCTCTGTTAATAGCTGTGGCCAGAGGGGATGACTACCCTCCTCTCCACAGACTAGGGAGGCCAGTGGGCACCACCTTAATGCTGTCTCTGTGCCCCACTCTATACTGCTTGCGTCTCTGAGAAAGGCGCTTTTGCACACATCTGCCACCTGGGGTTTTTTGACTGCCCCTCAGAGGTCTGGCACCAGTGACCAGTGGACCCTGTGTTCATGGGTTCAATGGGATGATAGCAAAAAAGAAAAAAAGTTTTAAACTGGCTATCCCTTCAGGGCTCAGCAGAGAGGACGCAGACAGATTCATTTACCAGTCCTCCCCCGAAGGAAAATATTCACATACTAAAGTGTGCTGCCTGAGAGTCTGGCTTCCATTTAGTCCGCCTCTAGGTGCTGACTGAGATCCTCCCCTTTGGCATGCAGACAAATCTTGGCAGATCCTCAATTACTGGGAGCCTGTAAGAACACAGAAGGCTGCTTGGATAACCACAAAGGTTTAAGTGAGAGGCATGAGCTACTACAGGGTTGAAGAAATTCCATCTTCTGAATCAGACCACTCCTTCCAGACTGAGACATGGCATTAAGCCAATATAGACAGTCAGGGAAAATTATATCCACAGAGAAATAAGTTCCAAGGAAAAGAACAAGATAAAATCCCAGAAAAAGACTTTAATGACATGGAGTTAAATTCAGAATAATCTAATGTTGTAAGGGTGGTGGGTTAGTCAGTTATAAACATGGAAAATAACTACAACTACTGTAATTTGTTAATGCATACACAAGATAAAAAGATGCAAATTGTGAAATCAAAAATATAAAATGTGAAGGGGGGTAAAGCTTCAGAATGTGTGCAAACTTAAGTTATTATCAACTTAAAATAGACTGTTAACAAATATAGCATATTGCATGTGAGCCTTATGATAACCACAAAGCAAAAAACTATAGTAGGTATACAAAAGATAAAGAAATTAAAGGTTACCACTACAGAAAATCACCCATCACAACAGAAGAGAGCAAGAGAAGAAGAGAACAAACGAATTACAAAACACCCAGAAACCAATCAGCAAAATGGCAATAAGCTCATACTTATTAATACTTTATATATAAATGTTATAAATTCTCCAATTGAAATATACAGAATGGCTGATGGATAAAAATATATGCTGTCTATCAGAGACATCAGCTTTAAGAACACACAGAGACAAAAAGTGACAAAAATAGTCTATGCAAACAAAAACCAAAGAAAACTGTGGTAGCTATATCTGCATCAGACAAAAGACTTAAAGACAAACCTATAATAGGAGATGAAGAAGAATGATAAAGGGGTCAATCCAATAAGAAGATATAGCATTTATAGATTTACATGTATCTAACACTGAAGCAGAGGAGACTGGTGGCCTATAGTCCACGGGGGCGCGCAGAGTTGGACACAACTGAAGCAACTTAGCAAACACACACACACAACATAGGAACTGTGGAAAATTCTTAAATAGATGGGAATACGAGACCGCCTGACCTGCCTCCTGAGAAACCTGCATGCAGGTCAAGAAGCAACAGTTAGAACCAGACATGAAACAATGGACTGGTTCAAAATTGAGAAAGGAATACGTCAAAGCTGTATATTGTCACCTCGCTTATTTAACTTATATGCAGAGTACATCATGCGAAATGCCGGGCTGGATGAAGCACAAGCTGGAATCAAGATGGCCAGGAGAAATATCAATAACCTCAGATACGCAGATGATACCACCCTATGGCAGAAAGCAAAGAACTAAAGAGCCTCTTGATAAAAGTGAAAGAGGAGAGTGAAAAAGATGGCTTAAAACTCAACATTCAAAAAACAAAGACCATGGCATCCGGTCCCATTACTTTACTGGTAAATAAATAGGGAAACAATGGAAACAGTGAGACTTTATTTTCTTGGGCTCCAAAATCACTGCAGATGGTGACTCCAGCCAAGAAATTAAAAGATGCTTGCTCCTTGGAAGAAGTTCAGTTCAGTCGCTCAGTTATGTCTGACTCTTTGCAACCCCATGGACTGCGGCAAGCCAGGATTCCTTGTCCATAACCAACTCCTGGTGCATGCTCCAACTCATGTCCATTGAGTCAGTGATGCCATCCAACCATCCCATCCTGTCATCCCCTTCTCCTGCCTTCAATCTTTCCCAGCATCAGGGTCTTTTCCAGTGAGTCAGTTCTTCCTATCAGGTAGCCAGAGTACTGGAGCTTCAGCATCAGTCCTTCCAATGGATATTCAGGACTGATTTCCTTTAGGATTGACTAGTTGGATCTCCTTGCAGTCCAAGGGATTCTCAAGAGTCTTCTCCAGTACCACAGATCAAAAGCATCAATTCTTTAGCACTCAGCTTTCTTTATAGTCCAACTCTCACATCCATA